>NC_088836.1:14803181-14980681 GCF_904066995.2 Poecilia reticulata | reverse complement strand
TGGTTATTAAACAAGGGAGATGATAACATTAGCAACACAGATCTTAGGTTAAGTTTTATGCATGACAAAAATATGCAGATTTCAAAGGACATTCAAAATGTCCATTTTAAAAACAGTCCAAGTGGTTAAAAACAACACACACCTGGTTTCTGTAATGTCTTAATATTTTTGGTGTCTGAAAATGAGCCGTTTCAAAATCCTTCCTATGACAATCAGTGGGCATTGCCTATTACCATAGCAACTGCAGCCCAGCCCCTCACCTAGCAACACAGGCAGAGCTCCAGCAGGTTTGATCAGCTGGTTTTACTGTTGTGTGCACTGTACAGTGGCTGCTAGAAGAGACAAGTGTTTAATTGTTGTTGTTGTTGATTCTTATTTATTTTTTTTATCTTATTTAGGTTTGTGTTGTTTTTGCTCAAGATTTGTGCTTATTTTGCTGCATGTTTTGTTATTGCATTTAATACCTTTTAGCCTTTAATTTCTGTCAGTGTGGAAAACATTTTGTTTGACTTGGGACCAAATCAACTGGGACTGGATATCTGTATCAGCTTAAAGTCCAAATCCAGATTAAAGATGAGCATTCTGGCATTGAGTCTCTGACAGTTTGTCCATTTGTTTTTCAGTGATTGACTACAGATTCTTCTTGGGATTAAGATTAGGTGAGTTTTGGTGTTTTGATCCCTGAACCAATCTTGGGTTTTGTGTTTTTCCTTGTGAATGATGCTCCAGCCTGCTGAGTGGAACATCAATTAGCACCAGATTGCTCCTGGGTTGTTTGGTAAAGTTTAACTTTGAATTGTATGATACATTCAGGGTAACTGTGATGGACCGAGTTAAAAACGGGAGGAATCACAGAATATATTAGAAAAATAGTTTTTTTTTATTTTAACCCAAAGATTATAAAATGACAAAAAGATAAACTGAGCTCATAAAAGAGGTCAAAGAAACAAAACTGAACTCAGGCAAAAATGTAAACAAACTGGCTGCACAAACAAACATAACTGACCTAACAAAGAAATGACACACAGGGGTTTATATACTGGCTGATCAGACCAATTAAGACACAATAGGGGTAACTAAACAGAATACAATTACAAACACAAAAACAAATAACAGTACAGCTAAGTTTGGCTAAACTAAAGATTCTCGAAATGAAAATCAAAAATATTAAAGTTTAAATACTAATATTTACTTAAATACAAAACTTATCTAAACAAAGAAATTACAAATTTCCCCTGCCAGCAGGAACTAGTGGTGTAGTCCAATCAGCATTTAAGCCTGCTGAGCCCTGGCCCCCATCTTTTGTCTGGCCACTCCAAGGCAGGTAAGTACCGGCAAAACACAAACAAAAGGTCAGTCTCAAGCAAACAAATTAAACTTAAGTTGATATAAATACACATGCTAACTAAATGTGCGCGCCAACATAAAGAACAAATGTATCCAAATCAACTAATAAATGTTTTACTGAAACTAAAGTGTTGTGTTTGAATGAAAAACAAATTGTGCATAAAAGAGTTACCGACTTCAGAGTGTGGCCATGGATTTGGCCATCACACACTCCCCCACTTCCTGATCTTCCCTCTGGCACCGAGAAAGGTAATCAGCAGTGGTGTTGTCTTTACCGGGGATGTAGTGAACCTTAAAACGAAATGGCTGCATAGCAAGATACCATCTGGTGATTCTCCCATTCGTGTCCTTCATTCTTTCTAGCCACTGGAGGGCTCTGTGATCAGTCTGAAGTGTGAATTCTCTTCCTAGCAAATAATATTTAAATGAGTCAAGGGCCCATTTAATAGCCAAGGCTTCCTTCTCCACAGTTGCATATCGCCTCTCTCTTGGCAGCAGCTTGCGACTGATGTAGGCAACTGGATGTTGGTCCTCTGGTGGTCCCTGCAGAAGCACTGCCCCAAGGCCTCTTTCAGAAGCATCAGTCTGCAACAAAAAGTCTTTTGCAAAATCCGGTGAATGCAAAACTGGATTCTTACTCAGAGATTGGCTAATGTCCTTAAATGCTGCAATGGCATCTGCTGTCCACTGAATTTTAGTGGGACTTCTGGAGCCTGTCATGTCTGTTAAGGATGCTGCTCTAGCTGAGAAATTGGGGATGAATCTATGGTAGAATGCAGCCATGCCAAGAAAAGACCGCAGCTGTTTCCTGGTTTGTGGGAGCGGACAAGATGCTATCGCATTAATTTTATCAACTTGAGGTTTCAGAGTACCACCTCCAATGGTGTACCCCAAGTACTGTATTTCTGTCCTAGCAAGAGCACACTTTGCTGGATTTATGGTAAGGCCTGCTGAACGCAGCCGATCTAGGACCTCCTTTAGATGGTCAACATGCTCCTCCCAACTTCCACTGAAAACCACAACATCATCAAGGTATGCACAGGTGAATGCTGAGAGCCCACAGAGTACCTGATCCATTAGTCTTTGAAATGTTGCTGGGGCCCCATGCAGACCAAATGGCAGGACTGTGAACTCGAACAATCCCCAGGGGTGCGAAATGCTGTCAACTCCTGGGACTGTTTGGCGAGAGGCACCTGCCAGTAGCCCTTAGACAGATCAATAGTTGTTAAATATCTTGCTTCCCCCAGGTGCTCAATGAGGTCATCTATACGTGGCATTGGGTAAGAGTCAAATTTTGATATGGAGTTGAGGTACCTGAAGTCGATGCAAAATCTTATTTTGCCATCCTTTTTTGGAACCAAAACAACAGGGTTGCACCACTCACTTGTTGAAGCTTGGATGATTCCTAGAGACAGCATGAGGTCCATCTCCTCCTTCAGCTCCACCCGGAAGCGTTCGGGTATCCTGTAACTCATGCGCTTTATAACAGCATCTGGTTTTAGAGCAATGCTGTGCTCCACCAGAGTGGTGCGACCTGGGCACTCTTGAAATATGTCAGAAGTAATAAGAGGTGTTACCTGAGACTGTTGCTCGCTGGTGAGATGGCTTAGATCCAGCACAGAGGATGTTACTGAAGGTAAATAGTCATTAACTTCTTCCTCCTCCTCCACTCTGTGAATAAGCAACACCTCAGTTTCATTCTCCTTCCGTTCAACCCACTCCTTGAGAAGGTTAACATGGAGCACTCGGCTCCCTCGCTGGAAACCTGGTGTAGAGACTTGATAGGTAGTAGGTCCAGTTTTCCTCAGTACTTCAAAGGGTCCCTGCCACTTTGCAAGCAACTTGCTGTCAGAAGTTGGCAACATTACCAGAACCTTCTGACCAGGAGCAAAACTTCTGTGGCGAGCTTTCTTGTCAAACCAAACCTTTTGGCGTTTCTGAGCAGTTGCCATGTGACTCTGGGCCAACTCACTCATCTGCTGCAGTTTATCCCTCATATGGAGGACAAATGACACAACATTGACAGGTTCCTCTTTACTTTGATCTCCCTCCCATGCATCTCTCAGCAGGGTCAGAGGGCCCCTCACATCATGGCCATAAAGGAGCTCAAATGGGGAGAAACCAGTGGAAGCCTGAGGTACCTCCCTGTAGGCAAAAAGGAGGTATGGCAACCACTGATCCCAATCAGACCCTGTATCATTAACAAACTTACGAAGCATTTGTTTGAGGGTTTGGTTAAAACGCTCCGTCAGGCCATCTGTCTGTGGGTGGTATGGTGTCGTCCTCATGCTCCTGATGCCCAACAGCTTATAGACCTGTTTCAACAGTGTGGACATAAAGTTAGTGCCCTGATCGGTTAAAATCTCCTGTGGAAATCCAACCCTTGAGAAAAGCTGAATCAGTGAGGAAGCCACATGTTTTGCTTTAACAGTCTTTAGTGGAAAAACTTCAGGATATCTTGTCGCATAGTCTGTGATGACTAGCATGAAGCGATTTCCAGATTTACTTTTTTCCACCGGGCCAACTACATCCATCCCAAGACGCCGAAAAGGTGTGCCAATAATGGGAAGGGGTTGAAGTGGTGCTTTGGTAGGAACTCTAATTGAGGTTTTCTGACACTCAGGGCAGCTTCTGCAAACAGGGCAACATCTGATCTTAAACCAGGCCAGAAAAAATACCGCCTAATGCGAGCAGTGGTCTTATACTTCCCAAGGTGGCCAGCCCAGGGAATAGAGTGTCCCAAAGTAAGCACTGTCTCACGAGCCTCCTTAGGGACAACTAACTGCTTAAACTGGCCATGTTGATGATATAAAATGCCATCTTGCAGTATATACTGCTCTTTATTTGTGTCAGATCCTACAGAGGCCTCCCTCCTAGCCTTCAGCAACAAGGCAGACAAAGTCGGATCATTCTGCTGCATTTGTCTGATGTTTGTGGGTATTGAAAAACCCAGTGGCATATCTGGAGCCACTTCAGCTGAAGTTTCACCCAGTGCATGTTGAAATTTCTCACGCCTTCTTTGACTGCGTGGCTTCCGAGACTTTCCAGGTTCTGTCTGCAACTCAGCCTCGAAAAAAGGTAAAGCACTAAGTGTTGCAAAATGCTCATCTTGATTTTGAGCTTGGGCCCTGGTTACAGCCACATTACAGCTCTGCACATCCCTCAACAGGTCATAGATGACAGGCAGATCCTCCCCCAAAACTACAGGATAGGGTAGGTTATCAGCTACCCCAACCTTCAACAGATAGGGAGCCCCCTGCACCTCAACAAACATATCAGCAGTGGGGTATGATTTCTCATCACCATGTACACAGCAAACTGATATAGTTTCAGAAGGGCATATACAACTAGTTGGTACATGGTTCTTGTGCACTAGAGTCTGTGTGCTGCCAGTATCTATTAAAGCATTCATTTCATGTCCAGCAATCTTCACTACAATAATTTTACTTGACTGTTTTATTTCAGGTTTAATATTCACATTCTGATGAGGCACAAAGCACATTTGAGTTAGCTTACTTTGATTCTTGGGGCACATGGGTTTGGTGTGACCTTCTTGTCCACAGAGGTAACACACTGGAAGCCTTTTTCCTGCCTTATAGGGCTGGTTTTCTCTTAAGAAAGGCTTACCCACACCCATTGCTAACTTTTGATGAGGCTGAGGAGGTTGTAACCGACGTGAATCTTTGGCAGCTCTCCATGCACTGTTGCTCCATGGCTGACTCCTACTTCTGGCAGCTACAAACACGTCAGCCAGAGTAGCAGCTTCTGCAGCAGACTTCGGATTGTGCTCCTTGATCCAGACCTGAAGCTCAGGACACAACATTCTCAAAAATTGTTCCAGAATAATCAGTTCACCAACTTGTTTCACAGTTTTATCTTTAGGCTGAATCCACTTCTCATAAAGTTCTTTCAGCCTTGAATACAATTCCTTTGGACCCTCATCAAGAACATCAAGGCAGCGAAATCTTTGTCGGTAAGTTTCTGGATTTATATCATATTTTTGTAAAATGGCAGCTTTTACATTTCCATATTCCAGGGAATCATCCACATCCATATTAACATAGGCACAACGAGCCTTACCCGTCAGAAGAGGAATAAGATGGAAAATCCAGTCTGACTTTGGCCAACGATAAGCAGCTGCAATTCTCTCAAAAGTGGTCAGAAAGTGTTCAATATCATCTTCAGCAGTTAATTTTTCCAATTTAGGATGATGAACGTGCACAGACTGACCTGTTGAGCTGAAATCTGAGTCCTCAGGTTGAGATGTTGCTTGAATCTGATCAGTGAGTTTCAACAGGCTGTGGATCAGTTGATGGGCTCAGGTTTGTCCTGGCCTGCATTTCCATCTGCAAAAGCTGAAACTGGTGTTTCAAGCACTTAAAGTTCTGTTCTTGTTGTGCAGAAACCTCTCTCTGCTTTTTCTCCCGAACTTCCTGTTGTCCCATGAACGCCTGAAGAATCCCAGCGATGTCATGCAGAGTCGTCTCTCTGGTCTCATCAGTGGCTTCAGCTGCTGCTGAAGCTCCTTCTTCCATTTCCTCCCTCTCCGATTGCTGGGAAGCCTCTTTGGTCTCAACCTTGTTTCCTTTTCTTGGGCGCATACCATTCTGCATGGCTCAAAAAAAAAATTTGTTGGAATGGGGAAAAAAAAAATTTGCTCACAAAAAGCAGAAAAGAAGAAAAAAAAATCCTGGCTCCTCAACTCAAAATCCTCACTTCTGACACCACATGTGATGGACCGAGTTAAAACAGGAGGAGTCACAGGATATCAATTAGAAAAATAGGGTTTTTTATTTTAACCCAAAGATTATAAAATGACAAAAAGATAAACTGAGCTCATAAAAGAGGTCAAATAAACAAAACTGAACTCAGGCAAAAATGTAAACAAACTGGCTGCACAAACAAACATAACTGACCTAACAAAGAAATGACACACAGGGGTTTATATACTGGCTGATCAGACCAATTAAGACACAATAGGGGTAACTAAACAGAATACAATTACAAACACAAAAACAAATAACAGTACAGCTAAGTTTGGCTAAACTAAAGATTCTCGAAATGAAAATCAAAAATATTAAAGTTTAAATACTAATATTTACTTAAATACAAAACTTATCTAAACAAAGAAATTACAAATTTCCCCTGCCAGCAGGAACTAGTGGTGTAGTCCAATCAGCATTTAAGCCTGCTGAGCCCTGGCCCCCATCTTTTGTCTGGCCACTCCAAGGCAGGTAAGTACCGGCAAAACACAAACAAAAGGTCAGTCTCAAGCAAACAAATTAAACTTAAGTTGATATAAATACACATGCTAACTAAATGTGCGCGCCAACATAAAGAACAAATGTATCCAAATCAACTAATAAATGTTTTACTGAAACTAAAGTGTTGTGTTTGAATGAAAAACAAATTGTGCATAAAAGAGTTACCGACTTCAGAGTGTGGCCATGGATTTGGCCATCACAGTAACATTGTTTGCTTTCCTTTTTGGCAGTGATTAAAACTTGACTGGTCTCTGGATGTGAGCAAAACACATGGCAGCGCTTACCTTTACTTCTCAAGAAAACAATTTTATATCAGAAAACAACTTCACACCAGTCATCTGTTGTTCTTCCTGCAGAATGTCAGGTGGAGCAGTGGCTCTTTGCTGCCCTTCATAACACCAAGCCAGGTGACTCTGGCTTACTGTGTGCAGAAATGCATGCTTACATAAAACCCACATGCTGCCAGTTTTATGTCAGCTCTGCAGTAGCAGCAGTCCAGTTTCTAGGCTGAGGCTTCTCTGGAAACAGATGTTTTTCTTGTTAGACTTTCTTGGTCCCCTGAGAAGGTTTCACCAACAACAGCTGAATCTCTCTTTTTGGAGCTCGTAATCATGTGATGATGAAACGTGGATACATTTGTTGAGGCGATTAGTTTTGATGATTAAGTTCATTTTCTTGAACTTTGCTGTTGTCTGTGTTTCACATAATTGTTGCCAGTGGATCATCTAATCCCTCCTCATCGGAGCCCAAATGCCATGTAAAGTGAAAAGACACAAACCGAAGAATTGTCATTTTTCATTAACAAGATTTCTGTCAAGTTTTAAAACACTAGCCAGCGATTGTTTGGCCAATATAATGCTGACTGACACACACAACAACAACAACACATTTAAATAATATATTTAAGAGAAAAACAGATTCACTGATGTGGTAATCCTGCTGACGTAATAAGTCCTCTGATCTATTTTCAGCTGCTACTTCCCACAAGTCCTCAAACAAACTTAACCACACCGAGCAACGACTACAAAGATTAATGTGAAGCTCTGCCTTGGAGTTGAGTAAATACAGGGACATTGTCTCAGAACTACAATGGCTTAATTGAATTAAAATAGCTAAGTTCAGTTTGTTCTTGTACCTCTTTTAAACAACCTTACAGCCAATTTAAAGAAAAATTGAATCGTCATTTTCTTCAGGCATTGCCATCTTATTTCCTAATTCCCTTCATTGATTTTTGTGACATCGCATTCATCAAAGGTGTCAAAACTAATGGTTCTGCTCTCCTGGTCGTGACTTTTGTGTTTATTTCTTTATCTGAGGAAGCGGAGAGCAGCTTTAGCCACTGCTAATGAGGTTCTTGTCACCTGCGTAGCCAGGACAGGCTATTAAAGCGAAATAGAGGAAGGAGAGGGATGGAATACAAATGATTTAGCTGTCCTTGAACGTGAGAGTGAATACAGCATGCTTTTAAAAAAAAAGAAAGAAAATTGTATATTTCTACGGGTTTGAACTGAGTTGATAGTTACAGCTTTGTTGTCATTCAACAAAAAGAATCCAGCAAACAGTGGTGGGACTTGCTAAAATCCCCCACCCGCCTCATTTGTCCGCCTTCTTCCAGCGCCTGCCCTCACACGCCCAGAGGGGAGTGGGCAAGGTGTCAGCACACTGATGGATTCTGGAACAAGCCACTAGCAGGTGGTTAAAGGGGGAGCAGAGAGAATGAGTTGGACCATGAACAGCCGACGAGGCTCAGCTGCGCAGAAACACCCCCCGAGACGAGGAACAGGTTTTGCCTGTAGGTTTTCGTCAGCATGTTTAATTTGTGACCTGGCAACCTGCTTCTCCTGAGGCCTGGGGGGGTCAGGGCTGATACTACGCAGATGGAGAGTGAAACATCCTGCAGTATCATCTGCTATATAGATATATAGCCTGCTGTATATAAAACACCTCCTTCCTTAATTTAATTTAAGCTGAAGGATAACTTTCCATCCGAGTAAGCAGCGTTTTCTTTATGCAATCCCAATTTTAAAGTCAGATATTCTTTCAAAGGAAATTTCTTGACTGCATTCACATTATGTGTTTTGTGAAGGGATTCACCTTTGACTTTGTTTGCATTTTGTCATGTTAGAACCACAAAATTCATTGCATTCATCAAGATTTGATGATCAACACAAAGTAGTATTTTCTTTGCTATTTGTTTTTTTTTTTTTAAATAAAATCTTAAAAGGTGTGTATTGCCCTTTCAAATCCGCTACATCAAATTCTGTTTGATCAATATTGCCTCCAGAGCTTACCGATTTATTGAATAATGTCCACCACCTAAGATGCTGTGTGGGAGAAAATTTAACTTACTGTCACCTGATTACCTAAGATAAAAATACCTGCTTGAGTCTCAGACCTCAGATAAATACTTCCTCCTTCCTTAAATTTATAAAATAAAATTTTCCTTTCCTCTGAAAAACATGTCTCTATCCTACACGTGCGGTCCCATACATGATGTCAAACAGACATTTAGAGGACAATACATGACGTGAATGTACCTGGAGAAGGCTGCAGATAAGCCTCCGTTAACAGGGTGTTTAGCTGTCCGACTTCACAGAACTAAGCCTCGATAAATGGCCCTTCGGAGAGCTGTAAATCACAGCCCGGTCTGATGCCTCATTAGCCCTCCATTCTGCGGCCTACTTTAACAGAGTGTGAAACATTAGGAAAGCATCCGAGAACCTCGCCGCCTCTACTTCTTTAACCGCCCTGACAGCATTGTAAAAATAAAATCACCTGGGTCAAGGAAGCAGCGTTTGAGTTGAAAAATGTGCTGATGGGAAGTCGTGGCGTTTCTGTGGGACAATCTTTCTGCTTCGTTTGCCAATTTGTCAAGAATAAAATGTGAAGTGCGAGTGCCTGTCTCAGTAATTTCTGGGTTTTCACTTTAAGGATGAGGCCTGTGTGTGTTATCCACGAAGCTTTAAGGCGAGTAATCCTGCACCAGAATCCGGGCTTCGACAGGAGGCAGGGGACATTGGGTTGGCGCTGCATAATTTTCAAGGTGTGATAACCATTGTGTTTGTGAGTCACCAAACACCAGGGGCTACAAAACCACCAGCGGGTGAACCGACTGTGTGCTGACTTTGCTGAGGTGGACGGATGATGCTGCCGCACCGTTAAGTTCAGCGACTCATTCACGACAGCGGAGACGAGCGGTGGTAAAAAAGGTGCTCAAGAGGAGGAGGAGGAAGGAAGAAGAAGAAGAGAGGGGTGGGGGAAAAAAGAGAGAAAAAGCTCAAAGAGTGAGTAACCATCATATGATCAGCTGGTTGCTATGGCAACTGATCCCAGTAGGCAGTCTGTGGAAAAGTGAGTCACATGAGCGAATTGAAGGAGACAGGAAGCACACCTCGCATGCACACATGCATGCATGCAGTGTTGCATGTGTGTGTGTGTGTGTGTGTGTGTGTGTGCGTGTGCGTGTGTGTGTGTGTTTTGGAAGCATCTTGTGATGTATGCAAAGGTAACTGAGGCAGCTGAGCACAAAACAAAAATAAATGTAAAAATCTGACATGTCACCTGCATACTAAGCTTATAAAAAGATTAAATAAAGAAAATGATCACTCCTGTTTCAGCAGGTGTTAAGTTATCACTCTTCTTCTCTACTCTTCATCTAAAAACATTTGTGACTTCGGCTCAGATATTAAACTCAGACCCTCTGCCTTTCAACACATTTTGCTTTTGTGACATTTTCACACACTTTCCATTGTTATTAAGTAATCTAAGGTCAGTAATGTTTCAATAAATTACCTCTTGTCCTCTAAAGGTGAAATGTAGGCATTGTTTTGCCCAAGACACATTTATTACTAATTCATTAGAAATTCTTTGTCCCTGTGGTACAAAGTAGCTCAACTGCAGTCAGATGGGATGGAGAAAATGTGTGAACATCAGTTTAGTTTTGTGACGAATTGGAAGATCTTAACACATCAACATGCATTAAACCATTTTACGTAAAAAATCTACAAATCTGGAGTTATTTTCCTTTTTCATCACTCAGCGTTGACGTAGCACAAAAAAAAAAAAAATCCAGTAAAATGAACTGGAGTTAGTTGTAATTGGTAAAGACTTTAGAAAGTGCAAGTGGTTGCAGTGACTGTGAGAAGGTTGACTGACAGCACTGACAATGATCACCATGATGTGAGTGAAAACATTTAGTGAAACAAGTCCTGCAGACATCTGTCTAATAAAACGAGGTAGGATGTGCAGAGCCAAAGGCACAACTGCAGAGAGAGAAACATGACTTTGCCACATATTATCTCTGCTTGAGAAACGGCCATTAAGTTGTGCAACCACCCAGGCTTATTATATTGGAGATGATCAAGTCTGCCTTTTGTGTAAATGAAGACATCTTTCAGACATCATCATATGAGCACGTAGCAGTTCTGATGGAGAGAACTTTTTGACTGATTAAGCGCCTGGTTGAAGACTACCTGTGCGATCCTCTCATTATCCTAACATCCAGTGAACACAGCAGATTTTTTTTTTTTTTTTTTTTTTTTGGTTCAGTCTCTGACGTGCTCACGGGCGGATGAGTCAAACCTGCGTCAGACTTCGTCGTGACTTTCCATAGTAATGTTTTTTTTGTTTTTTGTTTCGCCCCACAACACGGCTGAAACCACGTGAAAATCAGAGGCGAGAGTGAGAGAAAGTCATTTGGAGAGCATCATCCGGCAGGAGAAGCGAGACAAACGGACGCGATCGGCCGGTTAATCGCAGTTTTAAGCGAGGGAACTTGTGGCTGGCGTTGAGCTCCTGCGTCAGACTTTACGCACCGTGCGCTGTGCGCGGCTGGAGGCTTTCTGTTGAGTTCGCATCTAGCAGCGCGTATAGAGATGCTGCATGCAGAGACGGTGGCTGAATGAACGCAGCACACATTCACCCAGGATTTATGCAGCCACACCGACCCGATCCGCAGACCGCAAAGAAGGTAGGAACTACCACATTTGTTAGTGTGCTCCATTTTCTCCTCTTTCTGTTCAGCATTTAGTTTTGTGTGTGTGTTATTATAGTTTTTGCGAGGCGCTTTTGGTCATATCGACAGACAGAGAGGAGTGGCAGAATTCAGCTCCTCACCTGACGGACAGCCCGGTTGGTTATTCGGCCCGCGACATTAACGCTTATGCTGATCAGTTCTCCGTTTCCGACGCTCAGTTTTATGTTGACTTCCGTTTGCATCCCTGCATCGCTGTTAGGGGCTTACTTTGACCTTGACGGAGGTTGTTATCCACGTACGGAATCTGTCCTCCAGCTCTCGCCTGACTGACGGCTGGATCTTCTCAGTCAGCTGTTGTTCCTGATCTAACATTCAGTTCAGCATCCAATCAAACAGAGTCTGATTTGCACTGACTCCATTTTCAGTCTGGAGTTGGTTCAAATCTAAAAAAAAGAAGAAAAGCCTAACAGATGAGATGAGCCGTGCGTGATGGCTGCCTCCCTGACTGATATTGGCAAAAGATGCGACTGCAGATCCATCACCTACTCTCCGTTCTCCCTCCACACACTTCACTTTTGTCACATGCAGCTCCTTGTTATTTCCTTCAGGGGATGTATTATAATTGTCTGGCCGTTTGAGATAACGAGAGGAGGGAAAGAGTGAGAGAGAGACATAGAGGAGCACTGATGCTGCGAAGATGGGATTTCAATTTTTCAGAAAGAGCCCATCGCTAGGCAACCACAGCAGATGCAAGTGGAGCACAGCGTCATGAGGAACCTGTTTGGTTGCATCATCAGCTCCAGGGGGTCTGTGGAAACTCGATGATTTAGCTGAAGGAAGATGAAGCGGCACATCAGCCTGTTGGAGGTCTTGGTACAATCCTCTCCACTCTCTAGATGGAACATTTTGGGGCGCTTGCAAAAGTGTTTATTTAGCTATTTTTTTTATTTTATTTAGTCATGTTACCACCACAAATTCAATATGTTTTAGAGGAATTTCATGAGATAGACAAACAAAAAGTAGTGCATCATTAAGTGGAAGGAAAATGATAGTTCGTTCCCTTTTGTCAATCGTTTACCCACCTTTCTCTACAATTTTAGCTTTTTTGGGGGGGAGGGGTATATTTCTAACAGCTTTGCTCATGTATACCTTGACCATTCTAACACATTAATATGTTTTGATCCAAAGCATTCCTTCATGGTTCTGGTTGTATGTTTGGGTTTGTATTCCTGCTGGAAGCCGCAAGTTCTCTATAAGGATTACCCTGTATTTGCCCTCTGACCATCGTCCCTGCTCCAGCTAAAGAGTGGCATCCCCACAGCATAATGTTGCCACCACCATGCGTCACTTTGGGATGGGTGTTCAGGGTAATATGTAGTGTTTAGTTTAGGCTGTTGCCACATATAAGCTGTGTTTATATTGAGTTTAAATTGCACAGTGGTACAAAACGTTAATCTGATGCATTTTATTGTCTTTAGTTGCACAATAACTTGTGAAGTTGGAAACTTGTCATTGCTTGAATTGGTCCTTCTGTTTTCTTTCCTGTTCAGTTGTTCAACATAATTGAAAACTATTTTGGGAAACAATTACAACACATGCATCAAACTGAAGGCCCGGGGGCCAAATCTGGCCCTCCGTAGCTTTTTATGTGGTCCTCTAGACTCAAACTCACATCAATAAGTAACTCCAGTTTTTCACAAATCCACAAAATCAACAAATCCCACTTTTTAAAAAAAATTTATTTACTGCAATTTTTTTCTCAAAATCGGTCAAAAACATTGGGTTTAATTGACTGCTGCCTCAGCCTTACTTGATGCCAAGTTATAGTCCGTGATTGAGACATCGAGTAATAAAAAGTCACATTTAACATCATACATTAATGCAAATATAGTAAGAATCTCTTGCAAATATTTCCAACTGTGATTTTGATTCCAAAAACAACCACAAAATCCTGGAGGAACTGCTATTTATTAATATTTTAACCGTTTAATGGGTTTTATCATTAAAATCATTATTTAAGAACATTCAGATTTTTGAAATGGGCCAAAATGAAAATGTGTTTGACACCTCTGATTTAGAAGATCCCCTTATAAATCATACCCAATCTCTACACTTTTGGGTAGTTGCCCACTTTCCTGATTTTTCTATCTGTGTGAAAACAATGCACTGATCAAATCTGAGCCTCTTTCTTTCTTGGCGCGGATCTTGTGGATGAATCAGTGTAGTAGTTGTGGGCTGCAGTCCTGGAATGTGCGTTGTGCACCCTGCCTCGGAGCCACGTGTGTGTCGTGACTGCTGAGGAATGCGATGTGTGAGCGACTCGTTCAGTCCCTCAGACGACCTCAAACATCAGGCTACTGTTCTTCAGGACTGACTCTGACTGGAATCTGGGCTCAGATATCTGTCGGCTTCTTGTGTTTTCAAATTAAGCTCCTTGACTTCAGATCAAACACCTCTGACTTTTCTTCTCTGCCCTTGAGCTGCCGGAGCAAAGAGTCTCACGTTTTGCTCTGCCTCAGCTTTGACAGTCTGCTCATTCATTTTCTACCTGTGCAGCTGCTGTTCTGGCATTTAACAAAAGTCACCCATGTCAGTAATGTGTTATGGCTTTCTTTAGCCAACATTTAGCTAATTAGCATAAGAGCAGCTAAGTTACTCCCTGTACATTTCAAACACTTGTTTCAAATGTATAATGTTTGAGCTAAATCTGTGCATTTAATATTATGTAGCTTGGGATTGGTTTTTTTTTTTGTTCTTTAGTGAGTTTTAACACAAGATGAGAGGAGACATTTGAACAAAAGCTCTGTTTGCAGAAATCCATAGTTCTTCTGCAACAATTTTGTCCCAGTTTTTATATATAAGATATATATTATTGTTTTTATTTTCCAAATTAGAATATACAGGCACATATTATTTAATTACAGCACCTTCAAAAACATATTTCATCAATTCAGTTTAAAAACTGAAACTTTAATTTATAAACAGATTGATTATGTTTTGCTGCGATTACTTTTAAAGCATCAGCCCAGTCCTCACTTTTTCAATGGCCTTCCTTTATCAGTATTTCCTGTTGCTTAAGGAGATTTTTACTTCCACTAAACTTTCCAATAACATGCCTGAATACCACAGTCTGTGAACAGTCAGAGCTCCTTTCAGAGCAGCAGTCTGTATCTCAGACCTGGACAGTAACTCCTGGACAACATTTTCATGATTTTATCTGCCACAGCATGATTATAACCTAAACTGTCTGCATTAAGAAGATTTTTAATGATCCTATGGAATCATCAAATTTTCAGAGAAACCATGTTTTAGGTATTCCTTTAGCTTAAACCATCATCATCATCATCATCATCATCATCATCATCATCATCATCATCATCATCATCATCATCATCATCATCATCATCATCATCGAAATTAATAGAAACAAACCACTGAATTATTTTAATCTATATGCATGAGTTTCACATTTTGAAATTAAAAGCTGAAATAAATTAGCTTTTTGAAGTTGTAGATCTAATTCATTTAATTCCACCTCTTCAAGGCTGAATTGCTCTGTGTTTACTGTAAGGTAAGAAAATATTACATGAAGACGTTTGCACATTGTAACAGATACTTATGGATCTGTTAGTCACACAATGTGGGGAAATTTTGTGGAAAATTATATAGAAAGTTATCAAATCAAATTTTTGTAATGCAAAAAGAGCAATAAGAAGTGTTCCCATTATCTTCAGTTTAGTTTTTAGTATATTTCCATGTAGCTTTATTTATGTTCAAGGGTGAAAACAAAAGCAAAAAAAAATTAAATATTTAAAAGTTCATTCAAGGATTTTTGCCGTGATGAAGAAGTGAACCTTTGTAAAGAAGAAAAATAAACTCCTGCCTGGGTGAGGTGTGAAATTTAAGTGTTGACAATTTGTTGTTTATTTGTTTAAATAATTACTGAAATTACTTTATTAAATGTGGGCTGTGCAAATAGTAAAATGTTTCTTAATTTTCCTTTTTCTGTCTCTGAAAAATCTAGAGTGATTTAAAAAAAAAAAACATAATAAAGCAACAATGAATGAATGAATGTATGAAGCATTGAAAACGGATAAGGTTTTGATTGCTGGACAGACCAATGGTAAACCAGTGGATTACTGGTTTAATCAGTTAATGGCCATTAAATCCTCATAAATGTAGAACAATAAAACTAATCGATTACAGTTTCTCTTTTGCTATTAAGTAGATAAGGTTCTATATGCCATGAAAAACCCAACATGCTTTTCTCAACTAAAAAAAAAAAATCACCATTGCTCCAGAATATCACATTGTTTTACACAGTAATAAAAAAAACCCTGTTGAAAACATGTAAAAGCTCCTGATAAGAAAAAAAAATGTCATTAACAGCCGATTAAAGCTCAGAGGGTTTAGTTTAGTTGTGCTGCGTTTTCCTGAGAGACACACAGACCATTCACTGCTGTTCACATGACTCAACTCTGGTATAATGGGCTTTACTGTGAAACGGATTGTAAT
Source organism: Poecilia reticulata (assembly GCF_904066995.2). Classification (NCBI taxonomy): domain Eukaryota; kingdom Metazoa; phylum Chordata; class Actinopteri; order Cyprinodontiformes; family Poeciliidae; genus Poecilia; species Poecilia reticulata. Next base: position 14,964,580 of record NC_088836.1, on the reverse strand, counting down.
TCAGTCTGGGAGATTCATCTGCTGTAATGAAGTGGATTACAGAACGGCCTCATGGCTCTGAAGTGCTGCTGTTTAAAAATACTTCAGGTTTTAAACCAAAACTTAACTGCTTGTTGTTGATTTATAAAGTTTCAGTAAAAATCTATGTCTGCTTTTTCATTTTATGTCTACTAGAGACATTTTTTCCACATGTAACAGGATACTTTACATCTTTTATTTTAAGATTTTAAGTCATTAATCAGCTGGTGAATGTTTATGAGACAGATCCAATCAGCGATTCATCAGAAAACTAGAGATCTGGTGAGGAAATGTTAGGAATAAGAACAAATATCCTGGATTTTCAGACATAATTGATCTCCTGTGAAAGATAGGTGCTTTATGTTAGCAGGTATTTTGCAATTGTTTGTTATTTAACCATTTTCAGTACCTTGTGTCATGTTACAAGTGCAGCTCAGTCAGCAGGTCAACTGGTCAATAAACTCCACAATTTTGGTACTACATGGAAGAGTGGCGGTGAGAAAGCCTTCGCTGAAAGAAAGACATTAGAAAGCTGATGTGCAGATTGACACAAAGCACGCAGGGAAAACACTAAACTTGGACAAGAATGGACTCTGCTCAGATCCGACCAAGATGGGATGTTTTGGTCGTCAAGGTCAAGTTGGAGAAACATCCTGAATGTGTTTTCTCCATGGTGATACACGATGGTGTCAGTATGGTACTGTGGGACCACTTTTCTCTAGCTGGGAGAAGGAAGACAGACTTGAATGGAGCTCAATAAAAGGCAAAACTTGGGAATTTTCTAAAGCAAAGTGGTAAAGCAAATGTCTCAATTGAGCTTAAAAGTTTGGTCATACCGGTTTACTTTCAAATTAACAATATAAAACTTAAACCTCTTAAAAATACACTTTTTTTGCGTAAAATATGACATTATGTTCTATATGACGTTTCTTCACAGATTTAGGAAAAGCACAACTTTCTCATCCCGACACACTCCAACTTGGCTCCTCTTCTGCCGGACGTTCTCCTCTTCGTTCCCTGTCGTCAGCCTCCCCTCTGAAGGAGCTCCGTCGTTCCCAGCAGCCATGCCAAAAAACACCAAGGTGACTCAGCGGGAGCACAGCAATGAGCCGGTCACAGAGTCCGTGGCCGACCTGCTGTCCCTGGAGCACCCCATGGACTATAAGAGCAGTCAGATGAGCATGGGTCTGAGTCCCGGGTCCACCGCCCCAGGAAGGTCTCTGCTCCCCGAGCAGGACGCCGAGGACGGCCGGCCGGCGTGGAACAACAAGCTGGAGTACATCCTCGCTCAGGTCGGCTTCTCGGTCGGCCTGGGGAACGTTTGGAGGTTTCCCTATCTGTGCCAGAAGAACGGCGGAGGTAAATGGATGACTGCATGTGTGAGAGTTTGTTGACTATTTTAAATAAGCAAACCTTGCCAGTAGACTGTAGTTTTGTTCGTTCTGGTTCTGGTTCTAAATAGGCCAGCTATGTCAAATCAAGGCTATTAGTATGAATTGAACGAGATGCAGCCATAGACAGCACTTTAACTCACTGGTTAAATGCCAGCCTATGTCTCAGGGTTAATTCCTCAAAGTGCTGCATCTTTGCCCTGAAACTGTTGGTTCTGCTATGATTTGGTTTAACATGCTCACATATTCATGACAAGTGGCAAATCCAATAATCTGCTGATTTGTTTTACAAGGTAATTCGCAGCAGATCATAGAGGCATTCAAATAACCACAGGAAATGTAACTCTTGTTTAATAAACTGTCTCTTTACACACAAAAAGAAGTAACCATGCAGGCATAAACAAGACGTCTTGATATGAGATGAACTGAAACAGGATAATTATACACTGTAAGTTTCTATCATCTTGTTTTACACAAAACCAGGACAGAAAACATCTTCCTATCTAATCTGGAAATCTTTTTATTCATCCACACAGCTGAAAATGTGATCTGTCTGGATGATCTTGCGTAACAAAATGATTGTGCCTAATGTTTGAAATATATTTAATATGTAATGTTTGTCCTGAAAATCTGAAATATGACTTTCTAAGTTGTTTTTCTTTTCACTTAAAGGAGAGCAGACCTTTATTGTGTTTCTGAAATTTACAGATTTTAAACTGTTTGTTCTGTTTATTAATTATCACGTATTATAAGAACATTAACCTGTTGTTAATGTTCTTTCCTTTGATTGGTATAAGATATTTTCCTTGTTTAAATGTTACTATAACAGAGTTTTTAGTCTCGGTTTTTCGTGAATGATGAGTGAAAATAGATAACTGTGGAAAGAAGCCAGGAGCAAGAGAGTAAAGCCAATCGATAAATAGTTCCAGTAAGAAGTTCACGTCTTCTCATCAAGAACACACTAATATTTTAGATTTTTTCATTATTATTTAGCTAAATTGGAGGATTATCAGACATGGACAGACTGTTTAAAGTGTTTCCAAATCAACTCCATTGGATTAAAGTCCAGCCTTAATATATATATATATATATATATATATATATATATATATATATATATATATATATATATATATATATATATATATATATATATATATATATATATATATATATATATATATATATATATATATATATACAGTACTTTGGTTTTCCCTGATTTGTTTTGGATCGTTGTTCTGCTGCACAATCTAGGTGCTTGAGTTTAAGGTAGCAAACTGAAATCCTGCAGGATGTTCTGCTGAGAGTAAACTTCATCGGCGGGTCCATCAGCTGTAAGTTCTCTAGGTCTTGAAGAAGCAAAGCAGCCGCAGATGATCAAACTACAAAGCTGCAGGCATGACGTCCTTTATCTGAAATGCTCTGATAGTTTTACGTCAGATTTAATCGCAGCACAAATTTTTTTCAAAATGCCATCTAATCAGAATACTTTCCCAAAACTCCTGGAGATCATCACAATGTTTCTCTTGTCAAATGTGACATCGGCCTTTGTATTTTTATATTTTTTTCAGCAGATGGGCTTGAATTCTTCTTTTTGTGACAGAAGAAACTGAACCAAAAATGTGTTTAATCACAATTAATTCATGATATAGAGGTGGCGTTTTTGCTAGGATGTCACCATAAATAAGCAAACCTGGTGATTATCAAAATGAATGTCTTTGAAAGAAACCGAAGAAATTGGATCTTGCACTGGAGTTAAGAAAGTTATTTCAGGTGTAGTAGTGAGTAATGAAATAGTTAATAACATTCAACATTTTATCAGACGTCTTACAGTGACTAAAAACGTGTACCTGGAAAAACCTGCATGTGTTAGCCTTTTATTGCTTTTACAAATCAGTTGTTATCAACAAAATTTGACCCTTATCAAAACAAAAAATGATAAAAAAAAAAAAAAACATAATTGTTAAAGTGAAAATTCTTTTCTACAAAATAATATCTAAATAAAAATGTTTGGATGTAAATAACTTATCAAATACGAAAAGAGTGCCAGATACATCAAAAACATGAAATGGAGGACATAAATATAAGCTTAATGATGACAGGTGACTTTTAAAAGAAAGCTAATCAGCTAAATATCAATCAAAAATCAATTTTATTGCATTTTATTCTGTGCACAGAGTCTTACTGTTGTTAAAACTGGCTTGGTTGAAGGTTGTAATTTACAGTATTCACAACTTTACAATTGAACATATTTACGTTTGAAGCCTCCACTTGGAGATCGATGTGTTTGCTACAGATCGCATAGCGTGATGCTGGTTTAGTTTTCCACAGAAGCAGATTTTCTAGTCCCTAAGTTCAGGCGCACAGTTCGTAGTTTACTTAAGACTGAGGTCTAGAAGAGACTGAATGAATTTGCTTCAACACGATACAAATAGAATTTGCTCCAGACAAAGTCGACAGGAACCACTTTGGCTGTTTGTGTGTTTGAAATCACACCTGACACACAGAGAGCAAACCTCTCTTACCAAGTCAGAGCTGCAGGCTCTGCAGCATTTGTCTGAATTAGTCAACATGCACCCTCAGCAGCGGTGGGATTAGGCGTTCAGTCGTCACTGAGGAGAGGAAGCAGAGAGATTTTAGCTGAAAAAGCCTCAGTCTGTTATGGTTCCTAAAGCTCTCAGCATCTTGTGTTTGGCAGCTCGATTTACTATTATTATAATGAAATGAGAAGGTGGATGATGACTAAGAAAGAAGTTCAAGAATAAATACGAATGCTCCAGGCTTTTAGACATTGTTGATCTCTTGTGTGGGTTGTGAAGGGTTTGCGTGAAATGTGTTTCAGAGCCTAATGTGTGCAGATTTGAGCCGTTGAATATATTTCTGTGCAGATTTAAGTGTAACCCAATGCTTAACCCAATCTAAAGGATGACTCAGTTGATGGAGCTTTATTGTTCTCCTTGGTTGGATAAGGAAAACACTTTGTCCTGTTTGATGATTCTCTGATGCCTGTTTGTAGTCGACGCTCAATTTAACTTTATGGCAGAAATACTTTTAATGGTAAAGTACTTTTAAAAGTACTTCACCATTCAGCAAGGCAGCTTATTTTCACTAGAAATATGTCAAAACTTGATTTGTAATAGAACATTGTTTTTGCTGATGCTCCTCTGTGCGTCATTTTTATATTTTAATTAAATGATGTGGTAAAGTAACACTTTTCCTGCTAAATCATAAGAAAACAACCAAACAAACTAATCTTACAACAAAGACTATTGATTTATGGAAGTTTTGGACATTTCATGTCATTTTACATTTTTATCTGATCCATTTTATGGGTTTTTAGATTTGATTGATTCCCTGCAGCTGTTATTTTGACTGTGTCTCTGTTATGACTGTCAGGATGATGCTGTCTGTGCAAGCAGCAGGCAATAATGTTTCATCTCACCCTGTCTTATCTTAAACTAGAATATGTAGTAGTTCATCAGCGGCAGACAAAATGGTTTCCTTACAGGGATGAAATGCAAAGAGTTTGGGATGAAATGTTAACAGATGGGAAAATTTCAGTTTAACCCAGATCTCTGTTTCGATTTGGTTCCTCTGCTGGTGTTATTTCTCCTGATAGTTGAGCTTTATTACATTTTAATGGAAACAACAGGGGCTCAAATCGCACAGAAAACCTGATAAAACTGTTTTTCTAAAGGCTTCATATTTCATTCTATTTCCATTTCTTGTGATCCCAATCCTTGGTTGGACCAGGCAACTCTTAAAAAACGAGTCTAACTCTGATCAATCCAAAGCAAGATTTTGACTTTTTGCATCCCTCTGTAACCTCACGTCAGTGTTCCGATATCATACCTGGGATTTATGCTACATTAGGCTCTTTGTGTTTGTGTTGAGTTATTTTCTTTTCAAATAATATTCTCCGTGTCAGTTTTCTGTCACTTCAGCCCTGGTTCATGTTCTCTCACAGCTGTCACGCATCAGCACAATTACTCACACATTTCACTCCACTAATCCTCCTCCTCTGTGTTTAAACCCCTCCATTTAGTCAGACATTGTCAGATTCTCCTACTCTCCATACGTCGCCAGTAAAATATCACACTTCAGCTGCATTGGGTCGTGCCAGACCACAAAATATGACACTGCGAGCAACTTTTAGCAGGTGGATTTCTATGGTGACACGCAACCGCGTTGAATAATGTGTAAAACCAGTAACCGTGATCATTTTTTCTGAATAGTGTGACATTAAGATTAACCCACGTTTTGCTTACTTTTGTATTTTGATGTCACACAGTGCCTGCAAACTCTCCAGATGTTTCAGTGTCATAGATGCTAAAAATGAACTTCAGTAGCAGAAATGAGTCCATTCACTGGACCAAGTGCATAATGGGTATTCAGAGCACAGATTCACTTTGAATGTCAGTAATAATGCAGCCAAGACGTAATTAGTCATTACGGTATTGCACTTATTGATATTGCGATGAGAATATTGTGCAGCTTTGAAGTGAAGAAAATGAAGCCTTTGATTGCTTAAATTTGTACAAATCGAAGCAAAAATATTCAGTAGTGGAATAAAAAGTTGTCTGAAAGAAGATCAAAACAGCAAAACTCTATTTTTATGTATTCAATCAACATCTAGCACTAATATCTTACCTGAAGTGATTTAATTATATATGGATTTGACACTAATAAGTTATTTCAGTAAGAAGATCTTTGTATCTTTTCATGACACATATTAACTTGCATCTGTCCAGTAGAGATATGGAAAAAGATTCTGTATTAAAGACACGTTCTGTCATGTCATGTTTCATTGTTTGGTTTGGTTCCTGCTCTCTCTCCATCAGGCTGCTCCTGTTGTTAGCATCAGGTAAAACATGAATGAAGTCTTTCTCACTGTGAACTACGTCTCTGGCTTCAGATACTTCTGTCGCCATGGCTCCTCTTCATTTCTTAACGTAAGCAGGACTGGATGTGACTTGCTGTCTGCGACAGCCTTCTGTGCTTTCCTTTTGTTTGTTTTTTCCCCCTTCTGTGAAAAAGAGGGTCATGATGAAATGTTGAGAGGAGGCTGAACTGAAAGAGGACAGGAGAGAAGCAAATATTAGAGCAAATAAAAGGGAGAGGAGAGACATTGTCTCCTCTGCTGCTTTTAGAAGAGGCTTCATATTTCGCCACATTGAAACCTTGATATAAATAAATCTGAACAAACTGCTTCTGTCATGCTTCCTCTCCCCATCCGCTCTCTGTCAGGTGCGTACCTAGTGCCCTACTTCATCCTCCTCCTCCTCATCGGCATCCCCTTGTTTTTCCTGGAGTTGGCAGTCGGTCAGCGGATCAGGCGCGGCAGCATCGGGGTGTGGAACTACGTTTACCCTCAGCTGGGGGGCATCGGCGTTTCCAGCCTCATGGTGAGTTTATCGTGTCAGTTCGCGTTAACCCAGGTTGGATCGGACCGGGTCGTTCTGCGGCAGGCGGGTCACAATTCACGTTTTTTAATGGTGGAGCAAAAAAAAAAAAAAGGAGTAAAAATTAACATTATTACAAAATAATGAAATCAAATTTTTTCACAACATAAAACTTTTGAAAACAAAACTCACAGTGGCTAATATACACAGACCCATTTAGTGAATCAGAATGTTAAAAACCCGTTTATTTCAGCAACTTTGTCACTAAGTGAAACCCGATCTATAGAGATTAATTACTCACAGATGGATGTTTGACAGCCTTTGTTTCTGTTAAGTCTAAGAATGTTCCACTTATATTTCAAATTAGAATATTGCATCACACTAATAAAAATACAAAAATGTGGGTTTAGTGACAATTATATTTAATCATATTTATTTATTTATTTATTTATTTATTTATTTATTTATTTATTTATTTATTTATTTATTTATTTATGTGAGGCAGTACAATTACACCAGATATATATTTTTTCCCCAAAACCTACTTGAGTAAATGTTACTACTCACATTAGTCTGCATTCTTTTTTTTTTTTTTTACAGATGTGAATATTTAAATTTAATCAGCAAAATAAATTTTACGGACCTATTAATGATCATCTAAACGTCCTCGTATTATAAAGACATCCCTTTTCTTTTTGGTTTAAACAACAGAGAGTCATCAGTTCTGCTGTACAATATTTCCCTCTGAGCCATCATGACCTCTAGTTGCTTTAAAAAAACCTCCATGTCTGATCTGTGCCTCGGTCTGTCCTCCTCCTCATCAGGCGTATTGACCCGTTGTGTCCGCATCACATTATCATCAGCAGCTTAAAACAACCTGTCGGCACCCGAGTCGCTCCGTCAGCGGCTCCTCTCTGCGTGCCAGTCATCCCGACACGAATTTCATCAGTCTAATGCGAACGAGGGGATGTGGAGCCGTGGCAGCCGAGGGCAGCCAGGCGTGTGGCAGCTCGGATGTGGCAGAGGGAGCTCCAGCATCTATAAATACTGCCTCTTTGAGGACCACAGCCTTGGCGGAGAGAGCAAACAGCTCAATAATTCATACGCGTCTCAAGCTGCTCTGTGCTGCTGTGTGTGTGCCTCTGTGCCCTGCCTCACCTCGACACACCGTGTGCCGTTAAATGAACGAGCCTTTCTGTTGTCTCCGCAGGTCTGCGGCTTTGTTGGCCTCTATTATAACGTCATTATCGGCTGGAGCATCTTCTATTTCTTCCAGTCGTTTCAGAATCCGCTGCCATGGGCCGAATGCCCCATCAGGAAGAACGGAACCCAAGCCAGTGAGTTTGTCAACGCAAAATTCAAACACCCACCTCACCGTGAGAGGCTGTCAGCACAAAGCAGAGGAAAAAGAAACAGAAATGGGTCCTTGAGGGCTTTTTCTTATTCTGCAGTTAGACTCAGCAGACACACACACACAGAGAGAGAGAGAGAGAGAAAGAGAGAGAGAGAGAGAGAGAGAGAGAGAGAGAGGGAGAGAGAGGCCTACCATCGCTGTGCTTAAAGCTGCAGAACATTTTTGCATTGTAGCAGCCTCTACAAGAGAGAATCATCTGAGCTGTTGCAGTGGCTGAGGCCGCTCGGCAGGTCACCGTTCGGACAGCTCTGTTGTGAAGGCTCGGCTGATTGGGTCCAAACTTCCACCAGCTGGTGGCAGCAGCTGATGCCAAGACTCCTTATTCACACTGTGAAATTCAGCGTCAGCTCTGAATCTAATTTAGAATCGGAATTAGATTGCTCTCGCAAAATTATTCATAATCCTTAAATCTTTCACAGTCTGCCATGTTAAGGACAGGAAAATTCAATGTATTTTTTGGGGATCTTATGTAACAAACCAGCACAAGCTGCACATAAGGGGGTGATATGCAAGGAAAATGACTCAAAGGTTACTTACTCTCGTAATATCTGAAACGTCATGCATTTGTATTTTGGCTTTTTACTCTGATACTCCCTAATTAAACCTCTGTCCAGCTGCCTTAAGGAGTCACCTAACAAAGAGCATCATGAAGAAACTGTTCTGGTTTGACGAAGCCAACATTGACCTTGTCTGAACTGAGCTGAACAGTTTAGGTTCGGATGTTAAACTGGCCCAGTTGACGTCCAGAGGTCAATCTGTCTCCTTTTCCTTGCTGCTGATCTAGTTGTGGAGCCAGAATGTGAGAAGAGCTCAGCCACCACCTACTTCTGGTACCGCCAGACTCTCAACATCACCAGCACCATTGATGAAACCGGCGGCCTGAACTGGAAGATGACCCTGTCCCTGCTGGTGGCTTGGATCTTGGTCTGCCTGGCCGTCATCAAGGGCATCCAGTCGTCTGGGAAGGTGGGCAGCTCTTCTGGCTGAACCTGCAGCCTGCACACGCCCATTCTCTCATTTCATTTATTTCTTCACACACCGAGATAACAAATCCTTTCAGCCAAAGCTCTCAGTTTGGGATTTTAATCACTGATTTATCCATATCCATGAGGGCTTTTCTGACTTTGCTTGCCGGGCAAAGGTAAAATACTAAGCCTCTCATCCACACGCGTCTATTTTTGGACCTCATCTAGATTATGGAAGCCAGGGACATGCAACATTGATAAGCTTAAGATGAACCAAGGAACAACCGATTCAGCTGTGTAGTCGGTAGCTTCAACACGCACTGCTCTGAAGCCAAATTATGAGTCATGCAGCATATCACCGCGCTATATCCAGTTCGGGTCTGACACATTTCTTTAGCCGGTCCATCTGATGCAGGGGGAAGGAGTTCAGCCTCATGGGCTCATCTCACAGATTTGGTTTAAAGCAAACACAGAGCAACTCTGGGAGCGCGTGTGGAAGTGGGTTTGATTGCACTTCTCCTTCTACGTGTGAGGTCTCAGAAAAGCGTGTCCATGGCAACAGTGTGTGATGCGGCTGACTTTCTCTCCCTCTTTTAGGTGATGTACTTCAGCTCGCTCTTCCCGTACGTGGTGCTCTTCTGCTTCCTGGTGCGAGGCTTGATGCTGAAGGGCTCGGTGGACGGCATCGCTCACATGTTCACTCCCAAGGTGAGAGAGAATAGGCGATACTTTTCCACACCGAACCAGCAATTGTTACGCAGAAACTCCGGGATTAATTACACTCGATGTCAAAGCAGTAAAAAAAAAAAAAATCACTGAATTTTGCTGCGTGCTGAGAAAGAAAAAGAATAAACCTCTCCTCTCAAAGCTGAGTGTCTGGTTTACGTCAGCGGCTCTCATAGTTCAAGCACCACTCATTAAGATCCAATTTCATGAAAATGTCAATAATACTCAGGTAGGTGATAAGGAGCAGCGGCCCCCTCTAGTGGCGAGGAACAGAAAACACAGTTTAAAGAATGCAGCTAAATTATTTTAATAAGGACATTTTTAAAGAGATTTTGCAGCAATGATGATCTGACTGTGGACGTTTAAGATCAAATATGTTTTTCGTGTATTTACAGGTTTTTTGTAGGTGTTTGTGCCTTAAAAATGTTTGTTTTTTTGTAAACGCAATGAAAAGGTTCAAACTAATTCCACATTTCAGCAAAATTTCTAACCACAGAGTTAAAATCCAAATATAGAAATGTGTAAAGGAAACTGTTTTAAGTCACACAAACATGTAATTTGTCAAGGTACAAAATCATAATGAAATGGAAATAATTTATTTGCATGCAGATGAACCATGTGGAGGTACTACAGCTACACTCCCTTTAGATCTGAGAAACAAATTATCATCACCTACAGCAGCCTGTTCACTTTCCTGATTTTACTTAAATCGAGAGAGATTGATTTAATCTGACTCAAAGCACACTCAAACCTTCTTGGGTGCAAAACACAGCAATAGATGCATTTGATTTACTGTAAATACAGAGACCTCTTTATAGGTTGGAACAGTGAAAGTTAAGTTACGTTATGCTTAAATCAGATCTTCACGCAAATTTATTCACTTATTTGTAATGTATAAGATTTGGTCTCTTGATATTTTTTTAATGCATACTTTAGGTTTAAACTAGCTATTAATGTGGCAATAACAAAATAAATCATTAATGTAACTATAATGTAAAATTCAATATAAAAAGTTTCAGAAGATTCATTCGCTCGCATCCACTTACCTGCATGAATGTCATATTAGCTTGGGTCTTTTTGAAATGTGGACACAACCACCCTTCAGGGATTTAAACATTGAGAATTGTAATTGGTTTCACCAATCCCCACACAAGCAAAATTAAAGATTCAACCTTAAATAAATCTACAAACACCTCACCTGTTTTTTTAGTCAAATGATTCTGAGTGATCTGCAGAGAAAATGCATATGTTTTTCTTAACTTACTGGTAAAAGAACAGTTAAATGCATTGATACAAGCCCAGGATTCATACAGAACTCAAATTCCACAGTGAGTTTGCTTCTGTCCAGAGTTGTATTTATGTCACGGTGAGTGAACATGGTCTTTAATCTTGTCACTTCGTCTTCTCGCCAGCTGGAGAAGATGTTGGAGCCGCAGGTGTGGAGGGAAGCAGCGACGCAGGTCTTCTTCGCCCTCGGCCTGGGCTTCGGAGGCGTCATCGCGTTCTCCAGCTACAACAAGAGGGACAACAACTGCCACTTCGATGCAGCTCTGGTTTCCATCATCAACTTCGTCACGTCCATCTTGGCCACTTTGGTGGTGTTTGCTGTGCTGGGCTTCAAAGCCAACGTCATGAATGAGAAGTGTGTTGTCGAGTGAGTACATCTTATAGAGTCACTCTTCTGGAGACGATTTGATTTTTTAGTCACCATTAACACATCTATCTTTTCCTCCTCTACAGGAATGCAGAGAAGATTCTGGGTTTCCTGAACACAGGTGTGCTGAGTAGGGAGCTGATTCCTCCTCACATCAACTTTTCCCACCTGACAGCTGAGGATTACTCAGAGATGTACGGAGTCATCAAGACGGTGAAGGAGGACAGCTTTGGCCAGCTGGGTCTGGACCCCTGCGTCCTGGAGGACGAACTCAATAAGGTCACACCAAAAACGATTTAGCTTCAAAACATACAAGTAGAGAAATAAAAAATAGGTAAAGGAAAAAGGATTGTAAGAGCAACAATATCTTTTTGAATGTATTTCCTTTTCATTGCTTCCAGTTTTTGGTCTTTTTTTAAGGAAGTTTAAATTCACAATTACTTTACACACAGTGAATGTTTCCAATTACAATATAATTAATGAACCGGTGGTTGAGTCCTCTTCTTGGTTTTTTTCAGCAGCTCAGTTGTTACCTTTGAACGCTGTGACCATCTCCAGCATCTTCCTCCCTTTCAGGCGGTTCAGGGGACCGGCCTGGCCTTCATTGCCTTCACCGAGGCCATGACACATTTCCCCGCCAGCCCCTTCTGGTCTGTCATGTTCTTCTTCATGCTGATCAACTTGGGTCTGGGAAGCATGATCGGAACCATGACCGGCATCACCACGCCCATACTGGACGCCTTCAAGATCCGGAAGGAGATCCTGTGCGGTGAGTCCTCATTCTGGCTTTCCAGAATCGGAGAGTGGGATCGGATTTTAATGGAGTGTTTCTTGTCCTGTTCGTGTCCACTTTAGTGGTTTGCTGCATAATAGCCTTCCTGCTGGGCTTGCTGTTCGTGCAGCGTTCCGGGAACTACTTTGTCACCATGTTTGATGACTACTCCGCTGGTTTGCCCCTCACTGTGGTCGTGATTCTGGAGAACATCTCTGTAGCTTGGATATACGGCACTAAGAGGTACCATGGCTAGAAGCCGCTGCTTAACTGTGTGCGATGTGAGAAAATAAGTGACTGCAAGTGGACCTTTTCCCCCAAATCTAATTGTCGTGTCTTGATTCTTGTTTTGAACTTTTAGATTCATGCAGGATCTGGAGGATATGCTGGGTTTCAGACCGTACACCTTCTACTACTACATGTGGAGATACGTGTCCCCCGCCATCCTGGTGGTGCTCATTGCTGCAACCGTCATAGAGATGTCTGTCAGTCCTGCAGGATACAACGCATGGGTGGAGGAAGAGGTCAGATCCTCCAGCCTGCCACTTTTCATTACACAGAATATAGGTGAAAGACAGGAAAAATAAAAAAATATATATATTATTAAATTATTTTTAATTAATTTGGATGTGTTCCAATATAAAATTTTCTTGTTGTCAATATTTTTGACACCATCTTCTTGGTATTCATTCCAAAGATGCGTTAAAGTGTTTAGAAACTTTAAACCTTCTCATGCATGAACAGTCGACTTACGTAGATCCACTAACCTATTTGTTTGTCTTTATTTTATTTACTGCACTTACTTCTTAAGAAATATAAAAACAGTCACTGTAACTCGATCACACCTATAGTCAGAGGGAACAAACATTAAGTTCAGGATCTGTTTAATGGAAATGGTTTACTTTGAATGCATTTTACTGTAATTATCATCAAATTGGACCATCTTTACCTGCATCTAAAACAATTGGATTAATTTCATTTCATGTTTCTAAATTATTGTTGTAAATGTTTGCTCTATTTAGCTGATAGAAGGCATAAGTTAGCAACATGGTAAAGGAGGTAAAATATTTTCCAAAGTTCACTGCTGGTTAAAGAAGTGTAGCTAAGAGTTGCATCTTGGAACCAAGATGGCTCCTTAATATGAATGAATTAAGGCTTTTGCCCACATGTTTACCAGGGGTTCCAGTAATTGTACTTGGCTACCTTTGTGGGTTTTCTCAAAACATAATTTTCAAAAACTTGCATGGATTTTAACCCAAAATCTGTTTCATTTGAATTTACCATTTCTCTTTTACCTTCAGGGCTCAGAGCGCTTCCACAACTACCCTCCATGGGCTCTAGCCATGGCCTACTCCCTCATTGTGGTCGCCATGCTGCCTCTGCCCATTGTCTTCATCGCCCGCCACTTCAACTTGGTCTCCGACGGCTCCAACAAGCTGTCGGTCTCCTACCGTAAGGGCATGATGAAGGATATCTCCAACCTGGAGGAGCAGGATGAGCAGCGCTTCATCCTGGGCAAGAACCCCAGCGAGGCACCCTCCCCCATGCCAGCCCACCGCGCTTATCTTGGGCCCGGTGGCACCCAAGAGATGACCAACACCAACTACGGCACCAGCACCAAGACTGGATACCAGAACATTGGCTCGCCCGAGTCTGAGCTATGATCTAACGAGCTCCAACGTCCTCCCGCTTACAAACGAAGCCCTCTCAGCTAGAGGAGAGGGAGATGGAGAAGGTGGAGAAAATTTAGTTGCAGCATTCCTCACACCTTAACCTCCAGAGAATAAAAAATAGAGAAGCACACAGAAAACGGCTTGTGATATGGCAGTCAGAAAACCAAGTCTGTTCTTTTGCTCAGTGAACAATGCCATGACAACACTTCTCAGTGTGGAAGTTGTCACTGTGGGAAGAAGGTTAGCATAAACCTGCCCCTGACAATTTTTGAAAAATTCTGGTAAAGTGGCCCGAGCCAAGAGACACAGAGAGGTGCAGCCGAGTGTGGCGATGAGCACAGGGGGTTAGTTGTGGTCAGGACAAAAGAAGCACTGTTGTTAACTTATAAACTTTGTCACTATATTTAGTGACTTTCCAGACACCTGTAGCAACTTTTTATCAAAAGACCAAAACACCGTCCTGTAGTACACGTCACCAGTAGTCAGAGCAGAGGAGCCCCACTCCACTCCGTGTCTTCATTGCAAATAAATCACACAATCGCAAATCTGAATGACTCTATCGATCAAAGCTCGCCGCGCTATTCCAACTCCTAACTCATCACCAGGTGGGGCTGTGTGTCCGGGTGAGATGGTTTCATACCCAAACATTGTGTGACGTAAAGCCATGCTGCTTTAAACAAAGAGGAGTATTCAACTGCTTAAATGCTGTTGGACAAAAGGGGCCAGCACTGAGGTGGCTTTAGGCAAAATAGCGCAGAACTGAAATAATATGCACAAAAATGTCAAATTTGCACAGAAACAAAAAGATGGAATCCTAAATGATCTATTTAGACAGTTTATCAGCAAAAAAAAAAAAGAATTACAATTTAAGTGTCGGTAAGGTGTTAAAAATAAAGAGAGGAGAAAGACAAATTTAAGCTGAGTTTAAAAATATTTCTACAACTTTCTATCTAGAAGACCTGGAAAGCTTTACAAAGTACTGCAATGTTTCTCTGTTTCAACCTTTTGATATCTGTCTGTCCTGTAAAATGCCACATATGGAAAAACTGACAGCCTGGAAATTTAAGGGTCAAGAGTTTAAATTCCCCAGAAAATCCACAAGAGGAAGACTGTTTCTCTTATGCTAGCACCACTACTTGCTAATATCTTGTGCTTGAACAGAAATGGGAATCGGCTAAAATCTGAGCAGAAATAAGCCACAAAATTCAGATGGGTGCATCTCTATATAAACTCTCTCTGAGGTTAAGCAGCGGGCAATGCTACAATGCTTTGACTGGTACAGAACTCAAAATGCTTTCAGGAACCAGTCTGTGCTTCTGCTGGTTCACTGGAGAGGATTGTTGCTATGGGAATAGGATTGAAGGAGACTTAGAAAAAAACACACCATCCTTCATCTGATATGTTTCCACTTTTCATGTGGAAACAAAAGTGGTCAAACATTCAACCGTCACAATATGTAGTGCGAGATTCTGGTAGTGTTACAAGGACATTATAATTTGGAGTTTTTCGTGCCTATCACGCATCAGCAATAATATCAGTGCTCATTGAATCACAAATCTCCTTCTATCTCTATTTGCCCCTCCATTGTACATTCAAACACTGTATATATATGTTGTGCAATAGTCGGAGACCCCACCATGCGTACACGCTGCAATAGAGAAGAAAGAGGGGTTACCTCAGCCCCTCGCATTTCTACAAGCACAGAACCACGGACACCTGCCATGTTTAGAGCATCTCTGAGCCTTAACACTTGTCTTTTCAACAACGTTCCTCCTCATTGAGCATGGCGTGACTTTTAACGAATGGTTTAGGATTGCTGATGAGCCTCTGCTCTAAGGAAGCAGACAGGGACGGGAGCTCGGTGTACACATAGATTTGTACGTCTGTGTGCTGTCTGCCGCTGAATTAGAGCTCCTGGCATACCTGCCTGTTTAAAAATAGAGCAGCGTTACTCAGGGGAAGCCGTGGCAACATGCACCATAGAAACCGATTCTGATCCGATGTGGAGGAGGAGCGGTGGCGTGGACACCTTGCTTTTTCTGCTCCACCTGCACATCCACCCATGCCCTACATACAGTCCTCACCAGTGTTGTTGCAATGCACCGAATACATGTGGTTCACTGCCATGCTTCTTGTTTACCAGTCACACTTCCATCCCTGCGAGGATGAGATTTGGATTTATGTCTTGTACATTCCTCTTATTGTGGCAACATAATTCAATCAGCACTAGGAGATACACTTTCTTTGCTATCCAAAGTGTGAAAACAAAGCCTTTTTTTAAATTATTTTTGATGTATAATCTTGAAAGACAGTGGAAATGTAATGTGATATTAATGTTTTAGATAAGTGGTAGTACCTGGATTTGGCCACTGGATGTCACTGCTGGACAGCAGAGGAACCAGTGGTGTTATTTTGTCTGTGGCCCCTCCCTGTGAAAGCACCAGTACCTGAGACTGCCCCCACGAAGGGAGTGAAGCAGAATCAGTGATATTTGTTTGGTGTCTGAGCAGCATCTGTGTCGTCTGCCTTATGCTTTTTGTCGTTTGATCACTGCCGTTTTCTTTGTTTGCAGAAATGTTTTGTCTCGTTCACATGAGCACTTTAATTAGATTCAGACCCTGGAGTTGTTTGTTAAGCACAAATTTGAGAATATTCTTATATATGTGTTTACTTATTTATTTTGGGAGTATATTCATCAAATACAAAGAATCAGGAAATTAATGTCAAGAACAAGCACATGAAACGAGTGGTGAAAATCTTAGAATTTTGAATTTTATTGATTTTTAGTGAAACGTGTTTTTGCAAGATAATCATCTAGAGTTAATATATGTTAAACACTCGTGTAATGACTTTGATTCCTTTACCGTTCTGTCACAATAAGCTCCAGTTTTTGTTGTATTTAAGCCAAAATATGGAGTTATGGCAGAATAATTGTAATATCTGCAACATTTCCATGGATTCCAAGCCACTTATCCTGCTACAACACAATGAAATGCAAAAGTTTCTCAACAGACTCCCATTAAACTTTCTTTATCTTTATCTATCAGGGTAGATAACAATACCGTTTTATGGCATGTGAATGGAGCTATTAAATTTGCTTGTGGTTCTTTTTCTAACAATTTCAGACAACTTGCAAGGCACACCTTTTCTAAATGGCACCTGAAACAAAGGCACATATCTGAAAGTGCAGCTTTAGCTTGAGGTCAAAGCACATTTTAGGACAGCACAGAACCGTGGGCCTGCAGGAGTTATTTTTATGTCACAATGAGTGAAATTTTAAGTTGCATTTCTGATCCTGCAGCCAGAGGATGTTTTTGATTGTCTGCTTTAAATCCAGCATCCTGCAAAACACTGAGAGCACAGCTTCACAATAAAACGCACTGCCATCAATAAAAGTAACAAAACTGCCCTCTAATGTCTAATATTGATCAGAGCACAGTCCCAGCTAGCCGCCACTCATGATGGTATTATGATTAATGATCTATGTTGATTTTGCCTTAAACATTTACAAATATGTCTAAGGCAGAAAAAGCTGTTATCTGTCGTTAATAATGAATAGGACCGAAAGCAAAGACTCCAGGGTCTCCTCGTCTTGTCCACATGTCCGCTGCAACTTCTGGAGTTCATCAACAAGAAGCTGACAAAGACATAGTACCAATAAATCTATTTAAATGTGCAAATAGTCTTTATGTGACCAAATATAGTTATATTTATAGTATTTAAGATGATGTATTTAACCTGTACATATTGATGTACATTCTGATAAATTCACACTGAGTATCTATGGTGAGAGTGACAGGGTGTATACTTGGGCTGTAAATACTTGTATATTCTCAGATATTTTTTGGATTTTTTTGTACTGTCGGTACTGTTACATTGGTGTCTGTTGGTTTCAGGTGTTTATGTGAGTGGTTGTTGTTGATAATAAAAACTGAGCGCCTGTCTTGTGTGTGTGTGTGTGTGTGCGTGTGTGTGTGTACATGTGCGAGAGTGAGCAACAGGGAGCGCCAGTGTGTGTGTGTGAAGTGAAAATATGTGTTGGTTTTTGGTGTTTTTCGCTCTGTGTTTTTCTCCTCCTTCAGTGTTGTGTGCTGCTTATTTAAAACCAGTACATAAAATCTAATGTCATTGCGGTGGAGCGGGACCACTGATGTTTAAGCAATCTCTTCTCTGTGTTTTTCACTCGAACTGTGACAAAGTCCAGCGCAAAACTGGGAACGTAATCAGGAAGACATGTATGACTGTAACAATAAGACAGGAACTTTAACTAATTTGGTGGATAGAGTGATATATAGTGTAAAACACTGGAGTGAAGAGGAAAATAAAACAACCACTTTTATTCAGCAGAGCGTATTGTGTGTCTGTTTTATTCCGATGTTTAAATGTACTTTTTGTTTAAACTGTAATGTTTCAAAGTACAAAGAGAACAAAATAAAACGAGGATTTCAATGTTCTCATCTTGTGTTCTCATCTCAAGGTGGGTGTTAGATATGCTAACTAATATCAACAATAGGTAACTTGGAAAAGTTTTTCTCTTTACATTTTGACATTAAATCAGAGTGAAGTTTCCTGTTTAAGTCACTTCAGATTAGAAGTTTATGAAAATTATCTTTTCCTGAGAACATTTACATTGAAGAAAATCCTCCAGCTTGATGATGCATTGGACAAAATGGATTTTGATTCTTAATCCACAGCTTTTCTAAAAATAAAAAATAAAAACAAAAACTGTTAAGTGTAGTTTTATTGCACTCTACTTTAGTAATATTTTTGTAATATACCACTACCTTTACTTGAGTAAATTATTTTACTTGAGTCAAACTCTGTTTAAGTACTCCTACTCTCCCTGAGTACAATGAATCTGACAGTACCGCATACCACATAATACTCTAGTACTCGGCTGTTTTTGAAACTATAACAACAACGGCTTCACTTTTACTAAAGAGTGGGTTCATGTAACATCTTGTTATGCTACAGAACGTGCACTTTGAGACGACTTCTCACAGAGTTGTTGTGCTACTATTGGTCACGAGTGAGTATGTGTCAAACATCACGCTTCCTTTCTTGACTGTGTAGTACAGTCGGGGAGAAGAGTGTCTTTCCTGTCTGTATCCTGTAAACAAATCATTTCCCATCACAGAGTAACACATGGGCTTCACAAACAGGCTGCAGTGACCCAATAATGTCCAGAAAGAGACGGAAAGAGAGAGACCGTACGATGAGAACACCACCTGCAGGTTCTGTTGCAGATATTTATCTCACAGCAGCGCTCAGTCAAGGCGGCTGCTTCCTAATTTTCCACCGCCCCGTCACCTATTCTAAGAAAAGAACATTGATGGACAGCTTTCACACTTCAGGAGGCATTTTCCTAGCAGACATGGTCTGTGTGGACAAAGATCCATCAGTCATATTCTCACATGGCTCTTCCAGCTGCTGTT
Organism: Poecilia reticulata; assembly: GCF_904066995.2. NCBI lineage: Eukaryota > Metazoa > Chordata > Actinopteri > Cyprinodontiformes > Poeciliidae > Poecilia > Poecilia reticulata. The sequence continues at coordinate 14,945,127 of NC_088836.1, read as the reverse complement.
TTCCTCCACGGCAGAGACCCATGGTCTCGTACAGAACATGTTCAGAGGACAGGCCAGTGCTGTTTGACCTACAATACTGCAAAAACAAAAAAAATACAAATACAAGGACTTGATGTTGTTCATTTAAAGTGACAGGATTATCTACTTTCCAGCCACATGGAGCCATTTTAGCAAAATCAAGTAACTACATTACCTTCAGTTGTTAGAAAAATGCTGTGTATATCAAATTGAAATTGAAATTGGCCCTCTATCTCTTTCACCTTCAGGAACACATCACAAGAGCCTTTGACAACGTTTTTTTATCAATGGTATAATGAGCTCATCAGATGTGCAGATCCACCAGGTGTTTGCTAATTGCTGCCACTAGTCTGAAGGAGCTGACACTGCAGCTCTAAGGCAGAGCTGAGTCTCCAAGGTGGGGCTAGGTCCACCCAGGCGTTTTGTACAATTGAATGGTTGCCATGGAGATTAAATATATGCGTGGAAGAATCAAGGCAACTCTCCAGGTATAACTGTTATGACGGGAATAACATTCTAACATGAAGTAAAGTTCAAAAAAGTCCATTTTACATAACACTGTCCCTTTAAAGTCATGTAGAGACATCGAACTTGGAGACGGCGTTTCACTGTGTCCCTCTGGAAATTCGGTGCTGGACTCTGGTATGCCACACTCCCAGAGTATGAGGTCAGGTCTTATGATACGGGCCGTTCCTGTTCAAGCAGTCTCATGTTTTGTTAATTAAAATTTCCATTTTACAGTTTTTCTTTTTATCTTCTAACATTACCTATCTAATTGCAGGCATTTCACATTGGGAGTAGTTAGATCATTCAATGTTTTCCTGCTGAAGATCTGATTCGTCTTTATGTTTTGTTTTTTGTGTCAATCCTGTTCATAAAATTGTAGCATCAAACCCACATTGTCACAAACTTCTAGCAACAGATAACTCGCTATTTCTTTGCGTAGCGATATGAGACGTTGCTAAGGTGGAAGTGCACAGCATTTATTATCAACAAAAAGGCAGAAAAACCAGTAGGAAAAAGGTCACAAGCTGCAGCTTTGTTTTTTCCTGCTGGAGGAGGAAAACTTCAGGTCAGCTGTTTGACACCAGAGTGGGACAAAGTTCAGACGCACACCCATTAGAGAAAGGCTGATGTACTGCGCAGTAATGGGGCAACTGCTTTGAATTTTGACCCTGTTTTGAAGATAAAAGAAGAGAACAGCAGGAGCTTATTATCTCCAAACACCCAGCCGTTTGCGAACTCGATGCTCCTCATCTTCCTCGGCTTCGATTAGATCTCTGAGAACCAGGATATCCACTGCCAAGCAGCCGCTGTCTCTGAGAACAATAACACTTCTCAAGCTTTATTTGTCTTACCAAAACTGTCTTCAGAAAGACAGTGACAAACAAAGCTGGGAAACAGTTTCCTTAAAGCTGAAAATATACATGTTTTAATAATACAAGCTATCCTCTTCGTCAAAGATGGAAATGAAAATGTATTTTTTTTTGTGATCAGTTCAAACAACGTCAATATTTATCTGTTCCTGCAGCAGTTTCTGCTGCTCTGTTTGCCTTTACTTGTCACATCCTAAAACAAAGCGTGTGGTCATAGAATCCACCCACGTGCAATCAAAGGTGCTTTTCTAGAACTGCGCAGCAATTAGCAAGCGGGAATATCAATATTTAACAACATGACATTGAAGATGGAGATGTTGGGGCTCCTTGATGTAAAACATTTTGGCCTTAATGGTTTCCTTCCTACCTGGGAGTGGGTGTGGGACGTGTCGTCTCTAATGGGTTTGCCATTTCATGCGCACCGGCTTCATCAAAGAGGATAATTGCAGCCATTCATAGATTCTGTTGGAGAGTAGCACCGGAAAAGCCTTTTTGCAGTGACAGCCGAAGAGCAGCGGGCGGCTGATTAGACCACTGCTGAGCAGGAGTGCATGCTCGCCTTCTCACTGGTATCGCATCGAAGTAAAAAAAACTGTTGCTATGCAAACGTATGGGCTTCACTTTAGGGCTAATGTAGTTACATTCTTGTTTCTAATGGTGCTTTTGCTTTAAAAATGGTTCATTTAAATAAAGATTTGGCTGGATAGTTAAATAAAGGGCTAATTGTTTATCATTATTATTCTCTGTGGGACTATGTTTAAATGGAGCCAGTATTTCAGAAGACTGGCAAGTGAAGCAAATGCACCCGGTAATGGCCGAGTGATTTCCCGCCTGTCTTGAGACATAATGGCTGCGCTTTTACAAAAGACATCCTTTCACTCTGAGAATAATCTCATCTAACATGAAATAATGGTAACTAAAAGCTTTAAGCTGTCCAGAAGCTTTTCATGCAGTTTCAAGAACTCACTTTGGCTTTGCCTGACCTCAGACTTCAGATCAAGTCCTTGCTGCTTGTAGCATCAATTTATGGTGAAAGAGTCCGGATGTTTCTGCCTCATGATTAATATAGGACTTACTGATACAGTGCCTTGAACAATTGTTGACACCGAACAGCATTTATAAAACCAATTGTTCAGCAAACAACTTAGTAATACTGACCAGAAATAAAATGAATACAGAAAAAAGACATTTGTTCAACTAACATTGCTGGGAATTAAACAGTTAGGTGCTACTTTCAGTCTGTACAGGGAAATTTCATATTTTGTTCCACTACAACCTCATGTTATTTACTGAACATTTGGTAACACTTTATTTGAAGAGGTGTGCATAAGACTGGCATGACACTGTCATAAACATGAAGGAATCTTTATAAATGTTTATGACTGTTGTTATGAAGATTCATTTGGTAAATTATGACATTTGTAAGGTAAAGTAACCCCAAAATTTGCATTAAAAGTCAATTAAAAGTGTAAACTTTACATTAAAAGTGTCATTAGTTACCGGATGACACTTTATGACAACAGTCACAGACATTCATGAGGACTCCTTCAAGTTCATGACAGGTGTTATTTCATGTTTATGACACTGTCATGTCAGTCTTATGCACACCCCTTCCGAATATTTTCCCACACCCAGTGGGGTAATTATGTAGGCCAGAAATGAACATTATCATCTCAGCTGACCTGAGCTCTGTGTGGCAAACTTTAAACAGGAGCTATTTAGTCTTCTGTTCTCTTCTTGCCACTCTTTCTTAAAGGTCTTATTAATGTATAGAAGAACTAATAGATGTTCTCTAATGTTCCCTAAGGAACCTCTGAGGTTTTCACAGATTGGCTGGAATGAGATCACATTACAGACTTCAGATGGACTCTGAAGTGGCTGTGTATTTTACAGGATTATTTAAACCTGCTTTGACGAAATAGCTCTTAATCATAAGCACAAAGTGACCTGTTAACCTGTGCTAATTACCTGAGATTTGATTTGGAGTATTCATCAGGAATAATGATGTAAAAGAAGTGTTTAAATAATAGTTGCCGTGTCTCACTTGTTTTTGCATGTTAACAAATGTCACACAGTGTTGAAGTACACACCACCCTGCCTGAACCTTTACTGCAGCTTTGTTCAGCAGGCGAGTTGAGGATGTAAAATGCCAACATGAAAAGCCTCAGCTATACGTGCATGAAGTGGTTTGCTTCTGCAGGATGTTAAAATATCAGCATTCAGTCCTAAAGAGAGAGGCATGCAAAGCAAAACGGCTGCTGCGCAAAGTAAGGCTGACTCACGCGCTACCCTGATGTCACCAGACGTTATTGGCTCGTAGCTCGTTTAGCACGGCTGCCTGTCATCACACTTTACTTTGTGCTTTGCCGAGGTTGAGTTGAGCCAGACTTGGAAGCTTGTTAGCGGCGACTCAAAGGCTAATTTGAATGAAATTCAATGTAACTCCTGATTGCGGAGGTGGTCGGCGTGCATCCGACCATCATGTGTGGGTGGCAGAGGCCGAGATGCAGAGGTTGGTGGCAGGAGCGGGGGAGTCGGGGTGACGGACAGCCAGTCAGGGTCAACGCTGATGGAGTCGTACATTCAAAGGGTATGATCAGTGTTCTCTCTCCCTCACAAACACAAAGGGAACACAGTGAGCGTCCGCTGCTAAACACCCAGGGAAATATGGCTTCTGCAGCCTCTGAAGTGGGGGAGAACCTCTGTTACGGTACTTGGACTGTCTCTTCAAACAAAGTTAATCCTTCGTCTCTCCTGTGGTGTTGTCGTCTGGTGTTTTTTTACTGGTGACCTTTAAGTTTAAGGCGCTCATAGAACTTTATGTAGTTCTTATGAAACCAAATCAGAGAGTGGAGAGAGGAGTCACGGCTTTTCTTTTAAGTCATTTGAATCTTTGATCTAAGAAGTGATTATTAAAAAAAAACTAAAAACATTTATGATTCACTGAAAGATTTATTGAAAGAATGTGATTAGTGGACATGAATTCTCGTTTCTCTGTATTTTCAGCTTAACTCAGATGGATGAAAGATGTGATCATGAACGTAGATTTAACCTTTCCTGTGAAAAGGCTTTTTCCACACCCAAATGACAAAGCGATACACACAATATCTGTGTACATTTTTTAGTTTTATTTTAATTTATCACACTCTAAGACATAGAGTTTGTACATCAGAAATCATTAACTATGCATTGATATTTGTAGCTTTATAAAATGTTTTAAGATAACAAAGCCTCCTAATTTCCAGGTAGAAATTGGCAGCAGCCTCAGGTTTTAGCCTGGTTTTCCAAAGAAAGGTAACAAACTGAACTGGTTCTAGAACGGTTTAAAGTCATATTGCAGGTTTTGGACCAGGATTTTTTTGAGCCGTGAATTTATGTTAAATGTCTTAAAAGTGTAAACTGATTAATCCTACCACAGGATTTGCTCTCTTTTAACGAGAGCAAAAAGACCGTTTGGAGGAGTTATCACGGATTGCAGAAAAATATGATCAAAGCTAAAAAATTTGCAAAACTGGACCACCAGAGGTCATCAACTTTTTTAATAAGCTGTAAACTGGGTTCAGCAGCAACAATTTTCAGAACCAATTAATTTCAGATCAGAGCTCTGAAACATGGCCGGCATTTTCAACGGCCACTGGACCTGCAGAATAAAAACCAGAATGAGGCGAGGGCGGGCAGCTCTCTCTCTCCTCTTTTATTTTCTTCCATCTGTCATCTGTCCCTGCTGGACTGAGGGTTCAGAAAAAAAAATCTCCAAATTATTCCGACATTTCAACTGCTGCTTCAAATCCACATTTTTTTCGCGTTCAGTTTAGCTTATCTTTTATTTTAAAATAATTAACTCGCATGAAGAAAGATCAATAAATAGATCCAGCTGAGCGTGTCGTTTCTTTATCTTTCACAATAATGATCCGGCTCAATAACGATTCATCATTAACGTGAAACTTTACATCCTCATTAACTAATGAACTGGCATAAGTTTATTCGGGATAAGTCAAGACTACACAGTATGAGTGGCTCAGACAGCAGAATTGCTCTGGTTGAGCCCCTCTCCATGGTAACCATGTTCACTATTGTCATGACAACCTCTTACAGAGGGGGAAAAAGCAGGGAACAAGCAGGAACAATAAAAGGGAGTAATCATGGATGACAGGACAAGCCAAGGCAGATTCTCCATCACACTTCAACTCTGACTGTTCCTCTTCAGCCACAGTTTGTTTTTATGAATTTAAAGGTGCTCTTTACATTGAAATTCATTCATTCATTCATTCATTCATTCATTCATTCATTCATTCATTCATTCATTCATTCATTCATTCATTGTTGTACATTTAAAGATCACATTTGAAACAACGTTCATCAATTGGGAGTGGTGGATTTTATTTCAGGATAATCAGGGTGAAGGGGACTGAATTAAAATCTGAACTAATTTTTATTATTATTATTATTATTTGTGCCTGTAAAAAATTTTAATCCCATCAAACACGTTAATTAGTTTGTTATCAGAATTTTTCCAAATCTAGAACAGTTAAAAGGTTATGGACAGCTTTTTAAAGCTCGACAAAAACACCTGACAGAGTATTTAGTAAATGTTTGTCACAAGTTTTTCATGATAACATTTCTACTATGTTGGAAGTTTTTCAGTAGCTATGGTGAATGTAGACTTAATTATGAAAATGACAAGAGAATAACGAATACCTGATAAAAACAAATTCTTGGGTGAAACAGCATTTCAAGAGATTTAAAGCACCCAAATATATCTGACTACATCTTGATCCAACAACGTTTGTATGGAGAACCAAAACTGACATAATTAAAAATTAAAATGTTCATTTTAATTAAAAAACTTTTTTTTTTCTTTTCCTTAAACATATGCTTAAGGAAAGACAAAAAATATAGATTTCTGCTTTTATTTTTAATTATGTCAGTTTTGGTCCGCCATACATTTGGACTGATTTTGCATCTCCTTTGGGTTATTCTGGCATTTAGCAAATAGAAAGAATTTATTCTGTCTCAAAAAGTTATTGTCCTTTCATCCTCTGTATATCTCTATAACTGAGTGTAAATATAATGGTATTAAAAGATTATATTCTTCAAGTAGTGAGGTAAATATTTTCAACCGAATTCTGCAAATTATTGATCAATTATTGATGTGTGTGTTCAAAAAGCTCACCAGGATGTCTGTGTAAAAATTAAAGTTACACTTTATTGGAGCCAAAATTACACCAACAGAGATTATTCCTCTGTTTGCATCCTGGTTTCTGGAATAAATTCATATAAAGCTCCTAAAAACTATTATTTTCATTGATCATTTCCCTCCATCTCAGCGCCACATTGCATCCCTGAACATCAAACCTTTTCATTAAGGAGCCAATCCTCTGATCATTTTGCCTGCGACCCGTCTGGGCGAACCAGAGCATGCAGGCAGCGTTTATTTGCATGTGATAAACAGCAGTGAGAGAAAGGGACGCGTGTAGCCGAGCGTTAATTAGTGCTGCCTGTCATCTCTGATCTCCATGGAGATGTGATCTGCGTGCCATCTACACCTTTTGGTACATAATCAGGGAGGCAGCAGAGAGCAGGAGGCGCAGCTGTGACTGCCGCTGCAGCGCTCCGAGCAGGCGCTACGAGCCGTCTGCTGGTTCGTTTATAAATAGCTGCACAGCAGATAACGCTGATGAAAAACTCCTCTGCTAATGAGGAACAAAAACAGAAACGACACCAACGTATCTTCAACACCGGGGGGGAGGAAATGGGTTTTATTTGAATTTCTGCATAGAAATACATGCCTTGGAGGTATAATATCACACACTCCCTCCCACACACACGCGCGCACACACACACTCCTGACAGTTAAAACTGGGCTAAAATTCACCACAGTTACCTTTATGATCAGTTCAGGTCAAATATTGAACAGATGTGCAGTGTGCTTGTCTGATAACGTCGAATATGTACAACAGGAACTACAGAAAATAAGAGTAAAAAGGTGAATATTCAAAATAATGATCTCTCGTTGTTGGTTAACAGCTATTTTATGATTCATAAACAGACTTTACAGGTAATTAATCATCTATCATGTTTGTACTGTGCTACATACTTACAGCTGCTTATACGTTACAGACATCGGCGTCAGTATAGAAATAGTTTAAGGACATAAATTAATTTCCCTTTTGCTTTATTAAACATAAGGCCACTATGGTAGAGCATGAGGAATACATTATAAACACGGGTAAAGAAATCATTTTCCTGCTGCTTCTGGGCTTGGAGGCAGCGAGAAACAAAAGCTGATTACATTACAGACATCTAAACTCCATTACTCACCATGAGGCACGAGCGGAACCAATGGCGTTGTACCGTATGTATTTTTACCAGCACGTACAGAAAATCTACCACTTAATCTAATAGAGCCTGCATTTTTGGTCCAGAGTCAACCAGTAACAAGGCATCGACTGCACTGAGCTAATATGATAAACAGACAATACTGCTCCGCCGATTTATTTTCTCCAGCTTCCGTCAAACTGTCCTAATTTATAAGCATTTACAAGTCAACATGTTGCTTAAGCAGCATTGCCTCTGGGCTGTTCCAGACAGACAGATCTGCACATTCTGCAGTATTAGAAGGCAGTGACACAGCAGAAGGCAAACAGCGGAAAATATGATAATCTGTGCTCAAAGGTGTCTTAAATAACACCTACGGTTCTGTTCAAACCCATCACCGGCATGCACATTGTATCATTTTAGGCTTTTATTGATTTATTGTGAACTGTGAAATGATAAGACAACATACAACTCCAGTGATTTGGTTCAATAATCAATGCTAAGTTTCAGATAATCGCCTCCACTTTTTGAGGCCATCAACAGGCATAAAGTGTTTCTGGCTGGATATCCTGCCTTGCTTATTATAAGGAATAATACTAGTATTTTAATTGTGTGTCCTGGTATTGAGTCTACTTTTAAAAATAACAGAAATTTTCAACAACATTGTTGTCAAGACAGTGACGGAAGTCTAATATTATCTTAGGAAAACTTACCTGTGTCAAAGTTTAAACTTTGGAAATGACTCCTTTAAAAATTTCAACCTCAAGCCAGTAAAAACGTTAAAATCTGATTCTGTACCAGAAAGGAAGCTTGTTGATGGATACAGAAATGGTCAACTTATCTGCTAAAAGACAAGTAGCCAAATATTAGATGTACTGCATGTATGTATCAGAGCTGCTTGTATTATTTTTGACTCTTGGTGGATAGAAAATCCACAAGAAACTTATAGTTGTGCTCCTAATTCTTGTTTTTAGAAATAACTAAATTGCATGTTGTGTCATCACTCCACCAGGAAAACTTAACAGTTCAAATAAATAATTAAAAATCTAAAATGAATAAGACACAATATCCCCATGATAGGTGTGTGTGTGCTCATATTTCTGTAAAGGTTGTAATCCCAGTGACTACTTATATAAATAAATAATAATAATAAAAAAGCTTTAACTACATATCACAAACTAATAAACAGCAGTCACTCTGAGGGCAGTTTTTGTTTGGATTGTAAATTATTTTAAACAAAATCTAAGTTTTTTACTACGTTTCTTGCTTGGAGTTTAAGACCTAAATTAGTTAGCTAGTTAGCGGCCAGCTGACCTCTTACTTAATTTATTTATATAATATCACATTTTAGAATTAGATGCATTGCCATGCTGAAAGAAGAACAAAGGTGCTTACATAGCTTTGGTGCTTTCTATTTTCCTCTTTCTTTAATTAACTGTGATTCTGTTTTTTACCACTTAATGCCGCTATAGTGGAGGAAAAATGATTCTCGCAACAAGAATAGTAAAATTTAGGGTTTTACCACTTTGAGCTGTAAAAAAGGAAATAGAACCATTACCTTTGCAGGGGGAACTGTCTTTTATGAGCCTGTAGCACATAAACAGACAGAAATAAATGGCTTCAGGGCCCTTGAAAGGAGCTATATTGACCAGTTCACTGTGAGTGTATCTGGTATAACTCTAGTACCGTGTTAGATCATGCAATACATGCAAAGTGCTTCGCAAATACGACTGCACATATCTACTGTTTTATCAGATATGTTACAGGAGGAAACAAAAACGGTTCATCTTGATGTACAACATGTGGCTCTGCGGTTTATTTCGACAGCAGGGATCAGACGGCAGGCTTCACGTTTCCTCCTTCTTCGTTAGGTCAGAGTGGTGACCTCCGGCTGGGTGTGGTTTCCACTGGTACCGAGAATATCTTTACAGCCTTCTGTGGAGAAACGCAAACGTAGAGATGAGCAACAACAAAAGGTATTTGAGAAAATGACTTAATATGTAAAGAATTTATATAATTTGAATTTCACTTTATGAACTGAGTGACTGCTCTAGTGCAGTCATGTTAGTACTCTTGAAATAAGAAAAAAACATGTCACAAGTAACTTTTCAGCAAGATATTGGAGCTCGTTTTAACTCAATAATTCCTCAATTTTGATGACAAAGTGTCAGTTCCACTATTATATTACATTATTTCACTTGTAGATGGGAAAAATGTCTTGTTATAAGAGAAATAATCTACCAGGGTAACTAATACATTTAAAATAATAAAAAAAAGGAATTATTTACTTAAAATATGCTCCTAAAACCTTGTGTCATTTTAAGTGTATTTTGATGTTTGCACTAGAAACTAGGCCAAAAATACTTTGATTTTTTGTTTTTGCAGTGCAATTTCTTCACCTACTTAAACAACCCAATACTTTTTGGATTGCGTTAAAATCTCTAGTTTTATGACAGACCAGAACAAAATGTTCCATAGAAAACACTTAGAGGGCTCATTCAGTCCTGGCATCAAAATGATCAGCCACCATCCAATCCAATTAATGCAATGAAATGAAAATACTTTAATTGAAAAATTAGCTTTTTGCATATAAACTGCGAATGCAAAGTGTGGCAGAGTGTGGAGGGGACAAAACAACATGGAATAACTGAATTTTTATAATAGATCAGATGTAAAAATTCAGAAAGGTTACAAAATGACAACAATTATTATTAACTAACTAATAACTTTTTAAAATACAACGGTAGACCGCAGACAGAAAACTTCTGAGGTGAACAAAAGTCTCTGCTTTGCGTCTTTGTGCTGTTAATGGAACAAACAAATCAATCTTCCAATTTATCCAGAAGAGTCTCTGAGGACTATCCAGGTTCATCTGGAACATTTCCTCTGCCTGTTTGCACATCCTCACACGCTCTCATGGTGCACTCTGCCCTATGAACGCATTTTGAAAGTGTTTGGTTCCACATGTATAAAGTCATTAATCAGCATTAAGTATTGAAGAAGCTTCCTGTGCTGACTTCATTCAAGTCAACCATTTGTGGGTACTGTAAGCCTCCATTTACTGTTGACTCTGAGAGCACATCCATCCATCCATCCATCCATCCATCCATCCATCCATCCATCCATCCATCCATCCATCCATCCATCCATCCATCCATCCATCCATCCATCCATCCATCCATCCATCCATCCATCCATCCATCCATCCATCGCTCTGCAGCAAGTCATACCTCTTTGGTGAAATATTATCCACACCTTTTTCCCAGCAACTCTCTGGTATCAAGCAGCCCAATCCCCCATGGGCACAGCACTGAAGACCAGAGCCACTGACTCATAATCTATTTACAACAAGCCTACTGAAAACGGCTGCAGCTGCAGAGGCAGCTTTTTCATGCTTGGGGGAAAAAAAAGAGACTTTGAATTTTGAATTTTACCCAAACGATTTTGAACCAAAAGCCCCTTTTTTTTCTAATAATGGTGGTTAATCAGCAGCACATGTATGAGAAATATTTATGAAATAGGACAGCAGCAAGATGTAGGTTTTCTCCTCCCACAATTAACTGCAATTAAAATAAACTGTAAGCAAAATTATCAACAAGTCATATCAAACAAGAAAGGAAGCAAGCTAAATTTAGCCTAGTACTTCCATATGAAAACATCTCCAGCTGGAGCCAAATAGGAGTTAATAGAATGACCTTTTTCTTTCAGATAATGTTGGCTAATAAGAGACACATGCATGTGAGACGATCCTGCAATAGAACAGGATGCTGCTATACAGATGCTCAGCAGATACAGACCACTGGATTCAATTAACACGCTCCTCTTTCCACCATAGATTAGTTCTGAGATGTTCTGTCTTTCATCAGCATTTTGTCATTTTTCTGTTTTTTTTTTCTTTCCAGAAATACATCTAAATGACAGTTAACTGACCTCACTTTTTCACAAGAGAACCTGAAATTTTAGGGGGGGGTAGAGGGGTCTCCACACTTTCAGATTATTTTCCTCCATTATTTTTATATATCCCTCATCTCATTTACACTTGAAAGTTGTTGGATGGATGGTAAGCTGTTTGACATTAACTCAGGCGAAAGCTTTTGGTTTTTGTTCAGTTAGGTTTGCAGAAATGATTTATGTTTGTTACGTTTTTCAAATTAAGAAGCTTACATGTGTTTTATAGCACTGGATATTTGTAATTCGGTCTCATTCCTCCAGACAGAACCTGAGTCAGGTCTGTAGGCCACATTGCTCAAGAACACAGTCAGGCACAGCATCATTACGGCCAAACACTTCAATTTTAGTTTCATGACACAACAAAACATTTCTCCAATAATTAGTATCATTGGCAAACTCTAATCTGGCTTTTTGTGTTGATTTTCGAGTAATGGCTTCTTCCTTGCTGAAGGGCTTTTCAGCTCATGTCAGTACAGAATAAGGAGAATCTCTTCAGCTTCAACTCATGAGGTATTTTGTTTTTGTTCTTGCGTCGATTTGACCCATTTCACACTAACAGATGTTTCCTCTCTGGGATTCAGGACATGTCTCCTGCCTGGACAGGCTGCTGGACGTTCCCATGGTGGCAGAATAAAACCGTACGAACGGATGAGTGTTGCACCTTCAAGCATCTGGAAATTGCACCCAAGGACAAACCAGACTTATGGAGGTCTGCAATGACTTCCAGAGACAGAAAAGCCTAATCTCTCTTTTAAGGCTCTGTAGAAGGTTGTTCGTGTTTTTATCACCTCTCACCTGGACTCTTGTAACTCTTTTTAAATCAGACGTCACTGCAGGTTGTGGAAACACATCAAAACGAAGCAGCTGTTAAAAAACAGTAACGTGCGCAACATTTTTAGCAATCAAAGGAAAAGCTTTTTTGGGGAGTAGAGATATTAAACACCTCAAATAATAGTCTCCACTCAATTCATTTCTCAAAATGGGCTCCAGGTTTTTTGAGTTCAGTGCAGTTTAACTTCACAGTTTAAGAACTTCAGTCTTTAAGCTGATGGGAACGACAGTGTCGTCAGCATGAGCTGAGGAAGCTCTGCTAGCCAGGAGTCACTACAGGCAGCTCTGTGTCATTTTTTACATTTCAGATCAATAGAAAATCAATAAAAGAGCTTTGGAGCTGTAATTGTATCATCTATCTGTCTGTGCTGACGAAAACAAATGTTTCTCATGCATGATTTGACACAGGGGACCAAAACACATCTTGTGTTTAATGGAAAAAGGTCCATACAGTGTGGTATTAGGATTTAAAAACAAAGATATGGACAGTTTATTTTGTTATTATCTTGACTGACAGGACAGCGAACACTGTGGTGAGATCAAAAGGCCTTCAGAAAAAAAGATTGCAGCAGCTGATGAGTCTGGTTGAGCTGACCCTGCAACATGACAGTGACCTAAACCATGCCAGTAAATCCACTAATAGCTTGCTAATCACTAGAAATCAGAAGAGAATCTGCTTCGTCAAAACCTTTTGAGAAACCTTAGAGTCACTTGAAACAGGATAAACATGCAAGAAATCCCTGGACCTTATCAATTTAAAGAAAAAAGTCAGACAATTTTCCTCAGACAGCTGCATGAAGTTGCTCACTTTTCTTGTTTCAGACGAAGGAGGGAAGACGACCTAAAAGTAGAAGGTAATCACTGCATTTTGTCTTTTCTTCACATCTTTTGATCGATTAACAAAACAATCTTATTTTTTTTACCTGTAATTATTTCACTTTCATTCCCAGATACACATGAATAAAGAAACTGGGATTCACAAAGGACCCAGAAGCTGTTTAAAGATGAGTCTCTGGATGTAGCAACATCCCTCACGTTTAAAACAGAGATCCAACCGTTTTTTCTGGCATCACCAAACACACCCAGAACACCTCACATAGGTGAGATGTTTTTTTTTTTTTTTTTTTGCACTTTGCTAAATCGCGTTTCACTTGAAGAGGTCATTAGCCTTATTGCTTTCAGAGAAACAAAAACAGGCCTCATAAATGGAGCACTTACTACAGCCGGGGGCCCGGGAGAGTTTGCATGTTTTTTTTCAACAGCCCATTACATGGACTTTGTGCTTGAATGTATTTCCTGAAAGCCCTATCGCTCACTGAGTGTTGATTAATGCTGTTTGTTGCAAGCTGGTGACATGTTGTAACATACAGGCGGCAAAAAAAAAAAAACGCCATCGTTTATGTTTTAACTTTAATCTAGGAACATCGAGGAAAAACTGGCTGACCGCAGTGAACTCAAAGGTGTGTGGCTGCTGAGAGAAGATTGCATAAATCAGACAGAGCTAGATCATTTAAAACTTTAAAAGTGAGCAATAAAGTTTTTAAATCAATGCAACAACAGACAGGAAGCAAATCAAGATATCTGGAAAAAAGGGTTTTCTTTTGATTGCTAAATATGTTTTCACATTATGTTTTTTTTTTATGATGTCACTATGACTATTGTTTCATTAATTAATTATCAGTTTCATTTGCAATCAGATACCAGCATCTTGGTTTAATTATAAAAAGCTTTGATCCTCATATATGAGAATTATATCTAAAAAAAAATCAACAGTAAAGACATGATGGATTCAAAGTTAATTTAAGTGAACTGAGCTGAACCGGTGTTTTTATAAAAACCGAAATAAACTTAATTAAACTGAACTGCATTTCATAAAGAGTGAACTGAATCTTAACTGAACAACTTGATTTGAACAGGATTAGACTGAACTAAAGTAAATTTAATTGAATTGGATTTACTTGACCTGAACTAAATGAAACAAAATGAAACTAAAGGTGAGGTGGTGACGTAACCCACCAACATGGATGCTGGGCTCTCCAGACGTCAGGATGAAGCAGGTGCCCTCCTTGTTCTTGCCTCGTCCTCTGGAGCAGCGCAGCGACCACTTCTCACTGGGCGACAGCGGCTGGGTCAGACTGCAGGCTTCCTCGTCTGAAAGGGCCACATTCGCGTCCCCGTTCTGTTTGGAGTCTGACGTGGAGACGAAAACACACAACGACAAGAAAGCCAAAGCTATCACTGAGGGTTAGCTCAGACCGCGGCTGAGGCATACTGCATAAAAAGCAGCATTTTTGCTGTGATGAAATCCAATTTGACTGAGATGTTATGGGCAGTAATTTGATCGTGGTGGATTTCTGTCTATATGACTAAACGCAGAGCATCTGTCGCAACAACACCACGTCTCTGGAATCTGAAAGCCAACCACAGTGGGTTTTGTAGTATTAGAAGATGCATAGTATTTATCATGAATAGCCTGCTGTACTCAGGTGGAGAAATAAAGACTCCTAAATTTAAATACTTGAATAATAATCTGTTTAAACAATGAACAAAGCAACTAAACTAGAACAAAAGAGGAACAAACATGCACATTCTCAGAAACATTTTGAGAATTTTGAAGGATTGGCTTTTCGAAAAATTGACTTCAAATATCTAATGGGAAATAATTTGCAGAGATTTTGGACGTATTGTTTTCTCTTTTTACTATCTGCGCTTCTGAAAACACAATCTATATTTGGGAATATTTAGCATCAAATATGACACACTGCAGTTTCGGTGCTCATAATATGTGACAATATTAGACACAACCACCTGAGATTAGCAAACGGTTAAAAGAATTTGTCCCCTATTGGCAATATGATTCAGAAACCAAGTAGATTTTCTTCCTTGCATGATCTGAAATAATGTTTTACTTGTACAAAATACATGAAATTTGAACCTGCATGGTACTTTAATGGGACTGTCCAGAATTTTTTTTAGGATATTAGTATCATAAAACCCTTGAAGAAAGTTAAAACACTCACTTTTTTATTAGGTAGTTACTGACCAAAATCCTTAACAGGTTCCATTTTAACTTCAAACAGGAAAATCCCTAGTGGGGCAACAGTTTCTACCTCTATTTCCTGTTAAAGTAACCTTCAACTTCTCAGTAAATAACCACACAACCACACAAGACTGAAAGACTGATGTGGCCTTTTTTTTTTTAGACTGGAGCTAAGACGGTGGAGATGGGCTTTGGAAATGGCTCCTCTCAGACTATCATCACGCTTCATGCTGTTCACATTAGATATATTCACATTAGTCCAGAAAAATAAAGAGACTGATTATTTTCATCTCAACTACAACAGTCCAACAAAAAATAATTCCTACTGGGCGACTTCTGTCTCACGTGGTTGTAGTTTCTTAATGAATCTCCACTTCTTACTGCTGCATTAAACAACAAGTGTGACCAATTATATTATAGAAAACATTAAAGCATGATAGTCTGGGCATTTATTTGCGACAGTCACAATGTAAACAGTGATATTACAATAAATTTGCTATATATTGTAAAGTGATCAACCGCTGATAGGATATTATAAAACAAAATAAAATCTAATAAAAGAACCACAGATCAAAACCTCTGAGCTCTTCAAGGCAGTGTGCTCCAAAGATAAAAATAAAAACAATCAAACGGCATGTAAAGACTGCAGCGTGTTTTGGTTGAACTGGCCCTTCAGTGTGAACTATTGACCTCACCTGAGCGGTTCCTGCTGCTGCTCTCCTCCGCCGCCAGCGGACACGTGTCGCTCTGAGTGCTGTCTATGTGTGAGTTTGTTTCCGATTTCACAAACGAGGCCGAGTCGGTCGGCGCGTCTGGGTTCTGGGTGTGCTTCTTCTTCTTCTTCGGCAGCTTCTGCTTCGCCATAGCCAGCGAGTAGTACATGCCGAAGTTATTGACGATCACGGGGACGGGCATGGCGATGGTCAGCACGCCGGCCAGAGCACACAGCGCCCCCACTATCATACCCAGCCACGTCTGTGGAAACATGTCCCCGTAGCCCAGCGTCGTCATAGTGACCACCGCCCACCAGAAGCTGATGGGGATGTTTTTGAAGTGGTTTTTAATCTTGGGGTTGTAGGTGACTCCGATGCGCTCGGCGTAGTAAATCATGGTGGCAAAGATGAGCACTCCCAATGCGAGGAAGATGACCAGCAGGAGGAACTCGTTGACGCTGGCCCTCAGCGTGTGACCGAGCACGCGCAGGCCCACGAAGTGACGCGTGAGCTTGAAGATCCGCAGAATCCTCACGAAGCGCACCACGCGGAGGAAACCGAGCACGTTGCTGGCCGCCTTGGACGACAGACCCCTCAAACTCATCTCCAGGTAGAAAGGCAGGATGGCCACAAAGTCAATGATGTTGAGTGTGTTCTTGATGAAGGCCAGTTTGTTTGGACAGCAGACGATTCGGACCAGGAACTCAAAGGTAAACCACACCACACAGATTCCCTCCACCATGATGAGCTTTGGGTTGGTGACGGTCTCATCCCTGATCTCCATTCGCGTGATGTTTCCCTCTCTGATGAGCTCTGTAATGTTTTGTTTTACGTCGAAGGCCTCATGCGTCTCCAAGCAGAACGTAGTGATGGACACCAGGATGAAGAAGAGAGAGATGACTGCCACTCCCTGTTTGAGACAAATAATCAACATTAATTACCATAATGCCATGTTTTCCTTTTTCCTTAATATTGAAACCACTGACAACAGATGATGAAATGTCAGTCATCTCCCAAAAGTGACATGCTTTAAAAAAAATTGTGTTCAGAACAGTTACGCGATCATTCTGTTGTCTTTTATCCTTGGCGTGTAAAGCTTTGTATGTCAGAGAAAATAATGATCAGTGTAGATCTCTATAACCGCCCTGACTTTAGAAGAAAACCAGAATATTTTGGCACATTATTATATATACATTATTTTATATATATATATATATATATATATATATATATATATATAATTTTTTTTTTTTTTTGAAAATAATATAATAATGTGCCAAAATATTCTGGTTTTCTTCTAAAGTCAGGGCGGTTATAGAGATCTACACTGATCATTATTTTCTCAATATATATATATATATATATATATATATATATATATATATATATATATTTAAAACAATAGTTTTAAAAAAACTATTGTTTTTTTAAACAATAGTCGAAACTGTTTGCTATTCCTGCAGATGGGACTACATTTCCTAGAAATCAAAACTTTTTTTAAACTAAACCAATCGTGCTGGGATCCTACACTGTAAAAAAAAGTCACTAATTTACAGTACAATAGCAGCACCTGTATTTAAACTGTATTTTTACAGTAAAATTCTGGAAATTTTTAATTATTGAATTGTTTAAATACTGTAAAATATAACCATTTCAAGACCATCACTAACAGCAGGAGGCGCTCTGGCAGTGCCAGCGCTGTGCACACCTCCATGGAAGGCCAGGTATTTTAAATAAATGTAAAGATTTTATTTTATTTTATTTTATTTGTCATTTAGTTTATAAAATCAACCATTCACACAGAGCAACATGTCCAGGAAAAGTATCTAACAGACGTCGAGGGACTTTGTTTGCTCTTTTGTTAAATCTGTGTGTCATTATTAAGCCTCTAAATGCTCTTTTTTTTTTAGATGTAAACATTCAATGTATGTGATAGATTACACTGACTGTATAGAGAGAGCTCACCTGTTCCACAACAATACCTGTGCTGTTTGTATAAACTCTGGGAGCTTACTCATACACGCTGAATGCTAACTGCAGCCTGCGCTAATAGTAAGCTGACTCTCAATCCTTTCTGACTTTCCAGCTGGATGAATAATGCTCCTGTAACACGAGCGCACTCTCTCCCTTCGGGAACCATCTTTTTTTTTTGTATTCAGCTGGGTCTTCTTTTGGGTCTGGGATTAGAAAAGCACATAAAGCATGAAAAGCTAATTACAGGCAAATAAACACAATAAGAACCAGTCTGAGTAATAGGGATTTATTAACTCGTGATGAAAACAGCATCAACATTGTGCTGTTGTAGTGCAGGGGTCAGCCATGACAACGCTCACACAGCCATTTGGGAAGATGATGACTTTGCCACATGAAGAGCAGGGAAAGCCTCAGCTCTGTCCAGGGAGAAACTCACAGGAGACATCCTGACAGGGCGAACATAAACACATCCTGCACTGAGGCGAATTACTGCTGCCATTTGGCACGTTGAGTTTGCTTAAATGAAGCATAAATTAGAACTCTAATTTTACCGTATGCGACATCCATGATGCTGATGAGCATCCGCGGTAAAGATGTGTAAAAATCAATTTATCATTTGCTTTAGCTGCATGATCTCACACTGAAAATCTTTTGAAAAATCAAACCTCTTAATGTTACTACAGTCATTTGCTAACGGGAGCGGGGAAATCAGCCTTATCTAAAATAAATTATTTTTACTAAGACAAGAAATTATCCAGTCACCCAGACTTAACTATAACGTGTCACATTAGTTCCATCTATCAGTCAATTTTCTGTAAAATATTCCTTTTTGTCCTTTCTGGTATCGTATAAAGTGCTTTATATTGCCTTGTGTATGAACGGTGCAATCCAAATAAAATCTTATCTTGAAATTGTTTCTGACTTGCCAAAAACAAACATAACAAACATAGCATATTTGGAGATAAACAATATGCTTATATACTCTTAGTAGGATCTGTTTGCTGTAGTCAGGTAAGACAAATATACAGGTGTTTCGGGTGAAAAAAGGATCTGAACTCCACTGTTAAGCATAGTGGTGGATTTGTGATGCTGTGGGCTGCTTCTTTTCAAAAAACTCTTGGGAACTTTGCCTTGAGTCCTGTAAACTGAATTTAAATTCAAAATGTAGGATTTTCTTCATTTCTGAATAAATGTAATCAAAACAAAAGTTGTAATTTTCTAAACATTTTAGAGCGAGATAATGATTCTGTTCTTATTGCAGCACTTTTTTACTAGCCTCTTACAATAACAATGAGACATAACCATCAACTAAACTCAAAATGAGCAATTCTTTTTTTTTTCCCCCAAACATATCTTTATGTTAAAATCTCTATGGGCACCACTGTATCATATCAAGTACTTTTTAAAACGTCTCCGCTACATCTCAGGGAAATAATGTTATTTCTGTCACACTTATGTTTTAAATCAGCAAACAAATATTAATGTCAGGCAAAAATGCAGTTAGCATTTTAGTGGTAGTGTGATGCTACAGGACCGGGATGACTTGTTATAAATTTCTTTCACACCAGAACATAATTGACCAAACAATGAATTCTGCTCTCTAGAAAACAAGACAACAGAACGATTAGTTCATGACCCGAAACTCAGGCTCGGTTGAGTTTTGC
Organism: Poecilia reticulata; assembly: GCF_904066995.2. Lineage (NCBI taxonomy): Eukaryota > Metazoa > Chordata > Actinopteri > Cyprinodontiformes > Poeciliidae > Poecilia > Poecilia reticulata. Next base: position 14,925,242 of record NC_088836.1, on the reverse strand, counting down.
AGCAGTCCATCTATGAGTGCATCAAATAAAATAACAAAATTAAGGTTTTGGAGTGGCCTAGTTAAAGTGCAGACATACATTTAAAAGAGATTATGTTTTGTCCATGCGCTAAATAAACAACTTAATTCTGCAAAGAAGAAAATCCACGCAGGTCGACGTAAAGGATTCACTGCACTTGTAGATACAAGGGACTGACATTAAAATTTGCTTGATGATCTGAAACATTTCAGCGTGACAAAGCATGACAGCAGAAGAAAACTTTACGGAGGCAAACACTTTCTCATATCACTGCATTCACATACATATCTTCCTAAAATCCCAGTTTTTCAGCCACCCTCCACCTCCTTTCACCCATTTACCTTCCTCCCTCATCTCATTGCTAGCATCCCATTAATCTGCTCTCCATCGTCTCTCTCCCACTTATTGAACTGATGAAAGCTGGTGACACATCAGCGCCGGAGACGCCCAGCCTCACACTGACCCTCCTCCCCCGCCTTCACTATAGGCTCATCATTAAACCCTCTGACTTCCACCTCCTCACATCCATTCATCCATCCTCAACAACCAATACCTCCTGACATCGCACAGCCCTCAATCACACGCTGTTGGAGCAATCTGTTGAAGCAGAGAGGCAATAAAGCCAGAGGCCGCGCGACGCTCGTCAAGAAGACATTGGTCCAAAAGCATCTGAATCCAGAAAGGTTCATAAAATGCATCTCCTACCATCAGCGCATGAACTAATTAGTGGTTGCTGAATAAATAACAATTGATAACAATTATAAACCTGTAAAGTTACATCCACACTCGATCTGTCACAGAAAAAAAAATCCAAAACAAGCAATTATGGAGCTGCAAATCCAAACAATAAGAGACTGATTACATCAACATGAGTTACTCTTTTTGTGCTCACTCTTCCTGTGACTCATTGCACTGAGTGGTTATTGTACCGTCGTTACCCCAACATCGCCTACTGCTCTGCTCTGCTCAGTAAAAGTGAAGCTTTTTTAAAATCTGCTTAGTAAATCCAGTGAGCGGCATACACTCACTGACATAAAGCAGAGCAATCAGGAAAAAGGAGTCGTTGATGGCAATCCAGAATGCTATTTAGAAAATAATGTCACCAGGTCGAAGACTTAATGCACTTTTAATTCCTTACTTTTTTATTTAGTCCAAACAGCATAAATAATTAGACTTAAAATGAAAACAAATCCAAATGCACCAGAGTTAACCCCCAAACAATCCACATCCCTGGCTGATTTAGGTTTAAAATGATTTTCATTCAACTAAGAAGTTTGTTTCTGAGAGGAAATGAGACAGTGTCTCTCAAAAAGAGTATCAATTTCCAGAAGGTCTGCGTGTTTAATTATTCTTTGTTTTTAAATGGCTTGTTAAAATTTCTCTAAACCATTCCAAGTCATCAATGGACGACGCTTATGTTTGCTGAGCAGCTTTCCGCATGTTTCTATTAGCATTTAAATGATTTATCCAGGTCTTTGAGTTTGAAAAGCCTTCTAACAGTCTGGTGATCTTTGATTCCCTCCACAGATTCTGTATCAGATTCAAGTTTGACTGAGTCATTCAAAAATACAAAAACGTCTTGCTTAAATCATATCTGACACAGGTACGGATAGTTTTAGGCTGAACATTATACCCACATACGTTGGACACTTGTACTTTTCTTGCACCTGGCTTGGAATGAGTCACAGAGCGGATTATCGTTCTTGATGCTCTCACGTTTAAAACACTGTGAACCCAACACGAGATAAACAAAAATGCAATTTAAAATCGCCAAACAGCAGATTCTTTTTAACACCAAATAGAACGCTTCTTTTCTCAGCGAGTCCGTGGGCTTCTGCATAGCTTTGACTAAAAGATGCCGCACGGGGAGAACTCCAGCATTTACTGATGTTACACCAACAAAACAGCTGAGACTAGATAAACCCACCAGCTGCCGCAGTCCTGCAGGCTTGTGAAGAGATCCCGGCAGCCTGGGGTTTACTGAAACGACAAATGGTTTATGTTTGAACTAAACAGAGCAGGCAATCTGCAGCCAGGGGCGTCTCTGCAGGGAGGGTGATCAATGCTCTGACAGACATGAGAACAGTTGAGACGTAACCAAACAGTGTAACAATTACGTGACCTCACACCTATTGAGCATGTGTCTGCAGGGAGCTGCCAGAAAACCTCTCATGTAGTAGACCAAAGGGAAGCAATTATTTCTCTTGCTTGTTATTTCTGTGTAAATGTGAGTGTTTGCCAAGAAACCGCTCTGTGTGGCTCAGTTAATGCTTAACACAAAGAGAAACTGAGCATTAGAAACTCCAAAGACGTCATTTAGCGTCTCCAACTTGAACTGTGTAAAAGCAAAAAAGGAAATCTTTTTAGAAGGAACCAGTTGTGGCAAAAAGCTGTTGATTTCTGTGCAGTTGAGGAATTTGGAAGTGGGTTAGAGTCCATTGCAAACATATGAAGTTGAGAAACATCTCATTCCTGATCCATGTGGTTTAATAAGTAGTTCTTCCATCCTCTCAAGCGGCAACAGCTGCAACTCTTCCCAGGAGAGTTTCCACAACGTTTAGGAGTCTGATTATGGGAACTTTTAAATAGCCTTCCAGCAGGACATTTATCTGTCAGTTTTCATTATATTTCTTTCAAAAAGGGGGCGGGCTTATTGAAATCAATACTCTGTGCAAGTTCTTTCCCACCAAACTCGCTCCTCCATGTGGATCCTGCTTTGTGCACTTGTGTCAAGTCATATTGGAAAAGGAAGGGATCAGGACTCAAACTATTTCCTTAAACTTGACTAATTTAGCAGGATGGCCACAGTTACCAATGTAGTACACAATGGATCCAGTGGCACCCCCAAAACATTTCCATAGGGGTGGCCAGATAGGGAGAGGGAAGATTTAAGGAGGCAGCCCTGTTATCAGAGTGAGCCGGCACACACCCGATCCCAGACACCGAGGATCAGGCGGCGGTCTACAAGCAGAGACAGGGAGTGTGACGATGGGCACACAAAGACACTCACACTCACACATCCAACATAAAGAGACACAAGAATAAATGCTATAAGGACACTCACACTCCCCATACACACTCTACACTCCCAGGTCCAGGTAACAACACCCAAAAGGGGCAACCAGGTCCTGGACCCAGGAGATGGTCCCTTTCATTCCAGGGTGGCGCTGCATGCACCAGAGGCGAGGCCGATCGGACAGACCCTCGTCTGGATGTCAATAATTATGTCCAGTTCCATGGCCTTTCATGTCTTAGTCATGAGAATGCAAGTAAGAGAGTCTGAGTTGTTGAATAGATGATGGTTGTAGAAGTTTTGTCCTGCAAATGGTGGGTTGACCATTTGATCTCTACTCAGTCTGTCTCTGTCTTTGTGTCCTTGGTCACCCGCCTTGCCTGCTGGTGGTGGTCAGCTGCATCGTAGCTTCACCTCCCTTAGACTGCCCCAGGGCAGCTTTGGCTACTATCCAGTAGCCTGCCACCACCAGCCGGTGAATGGGTGCAGAAATGGTTGAATGACTGAATGCAGTGTAAAGCGCTTTGGGGTCATCTAGACTTGAAAAAATGTCATACAAATGCAGGCAGTTTACCATTTACAATAAAATTGGGACCCATGCCGACATGACATCTTGGGGATAGAATACCCTTCCTGTACCTACAGTGATGCACCCCAAGGCCCTGGGTGTGGTGAGATGGAGCAGGTGGAGGAAGTTGTCTGAGGTTGGAGAAGAAAATGCCTTCCCACCTCTAACCACCAAGAGAGTAAAGTATTGGCACATCATTGGTGGTTCCACAGCAGCACCGCCACCAAGCCCCATAGAGTCCAAGGCCATCCACCCAACCCCACCCCAGAACATAACCTACATCCACCGCAACATTTGGACAACTCCCAGAATGCATTAGACATTAGACACCCATTAAAATTAATTTCCTCTTCCTGGGAAGCTTCTAACATTTGAATGATTTCCTCTATTTCCTCAAAATGTTTCCGTTCTCTCTTCTTCTTGTGAAATTAATTGACTTAAAAAGAAAAAAAATAATAACCTCCAGTTTTCATGGAACGGTGTCCATGTTCTTGGACTCTTAGGACCAAGAACAGAGTGGTTGACATTTCCATTTCCAACAATAAACCTTCATTAGGTCAGCAGGAATATCCTGGACAGTTGAGAAAAAGCCCATAGACTGCAAATCAAAATACGTCAGTCATAACCTATGATGTCCAGTTTGAGGTTATTTCTCCATCTAGTCACATCCTTCTGTTGCACATTCTTTCTAACCGCAAACATTTGTGAGTTTATTGCTAAATCCATTGTTCCAAAAAGCCCACAAACCTCTGGCCGACATCACACGGCTCCTAGCATTTTATTGCTCAGTCATTTAAGTAATTGTCAAAGCATAATGTTATCAGGTTTCAGTGTGCAGATTACAGCCGAGCTCCCCACCGGGGGGAAGAGGCTCAATCCTAGCCGGAAAAAATGAGAGCTGAAGGAACAAAAGCAGGAAAAATATCAAGCAACAGGAAGGACAAAAAGCTGAAAAACAACAAGCAGCAAGTTGTGATCGGCAGCAGCGGAGGGGTCCCGTCACAATCATCACAGCAAGCTGCCGAGTGTCACGCTGAGCTGCCACCAGTACGGACATGCTATGCGCAAGGGAACCAGTAACAAACCCACTGAGCTCTCCACTGAGATAATAAGTGCAGCCGGCTCTGATGTTGCTGGAACGCATGTCACACTGATTCATGTCTGCGAGTCTTGTTCACCTGAGGACAAAGCATTAATCTCCACCACTCAGCCTGACAGCCACATCTCTGCTGGGCACTTCATTATCAGACATTTATATTTCATAATTTCACAGAGCCAAAAATATCTGGAAAAATGGTGGTGATTATCTACCCATGATGTATAGCTGGATGAAATGATTACGGCGGATCTGAGTCGCGGTTCTTGTGGGGGGCTATATGTCATTTTGCACTTTATTAGACCTTCATGTACGACCAGCAGAAGCAGCAGAGCAGCGCTCAGCCGGCGGGTGAGAGGTGAGGAGCCTCCTCCACAGAGGGGAGACACAAGTGGATTGTGAGGGTCGTTCACACAAGCAGCACTGTACATCGTCTGTGTCTAACGTGGAAACTTTGAGAGCGAAACCTTTCTAACCAATCAGAGGATCAGGAGCAGCTTCAATAAGGAAATGTTTTTTTTTTAAGAGGATTACTCAAGTATGCCATCAAAGATGTGTTTTAGTTTTTAATCAATGCGTATAATAAGGTGAGATCCTTTTTGTAGTGTGAATATGGGATTCTAAACCAGCGTTTTATATTAAAAGTTTTTTTATATCTGTTCTGTTAATTAGGACTAAGTTATCAGATTTTACTCCAAATTATTATAAAAAAATGTTAGGTAGCTTCTCTTGTGAAATAATAAATACATTTTTGTGAATCAGAATCTTTTTTTTGGTTCTACTTCAAGAGCCACAAGTAAGACAGATAAAAGCTTTATCTGTAGAAATCGAGAAATTATTTGTGTAGAACCTGTCTGACAACACGAAGTAGGCTGAAGGATCTCACAGAGAAACACTTCCTGCCCCAACCTAAGGAACCCGAGATCAGATGTGAAACAAGGTCATTACAAAAACCCTCATATCGCACCTGCTCAAACTAAGAGAACCTTTAAGGAAAATACTCTGTAAACTGGGTAAAATGTGAGACTTTCTGTAATGTTTTCATCCTGCTACATCTGGCATAAAGCTAACGCAACATTTTGGAAAATAAACATTTCAGTGACACTCGGCCAGAGCTGCTTTGCTGATTCAGAACCAGGAGATTTGTTGATGGAGGCATGAATTTTGCTCTCTTTGCAGAGCATAACTATTCGGTATTATTATAAATTGGTTGCTAAAAGTGACCTATAAATTTACTCTTCAATCTTTAGTTTGTCCCCGTAGGGAAATTGAAATTTAGCTCAAGCAAAGAGGAATCACACACAGCAACAGCCGTTGTGGCAATATAGAGAATACAAATATAAACAGTAAAACTGGCGCTTTAGGCCAGCTGGAGCTCTATGATATTGACTTTCATTTAAAAACTTTTCTGCTTCAGTGAAAAAGGACATTTTATATATTTCTCTCGACCACCGGGGAGGCAATAACGGCAGTCAAGAGGTAACTGTGAAAAAGCGGAGAAAGTCTTTATGATGCGTTGAGGTCATGGAAAATCAAATCCTAGCATTCAAAAAAAGATTAACTATTAAACAACAACACTGGGAATAACAATTTATTTTATTTTATTTATATAGAGCCATTTCACAACAAATTCCATCACAAGGTGCAAATTCAATACACTCAGTTTATTGGTAAAAAAGTTTTAGACGTAAGGAATCAAAGACACTTGGATTGAATCGCTGTTCTGAACAAGCACGTAGATGGTTGAATGCGTTGGGTCACTAACTCTGTAGGTAAAGTTCTTAAACAATACTGACTTATTTATTTTTTTAAGATGGCATTTATTCATTTGTTTGCGATAAACTCAGTTCCCCAACCACAGGCAACAATTTCATCAAAACAAGGACAAAAGGCTGCACAAAATTTAGCTGCGAAATAAAACTGCACAAATCGCAGTAAAAGAAAGAATGGTAATCACAAAAGTAGAAAAATGATCCATAATATTAGTTAAAAACAAATGCAGGAGCTTCTCCGATGTGAACTGAGAGGCTCTCAGTAAGAGACGATAACCAGACAATCAGACAGAGAGTTCCACATTGCATTGTTGGGAATTTGACGAACAGAAAAGAGCTTCACCATTAAAGGTTTTATGGGTCAACTACGTAACTGTAAAGTCAATTTTAAAATGCCACAAGCCAATAAAGTAAACAAGGGCATGCTTTCTGGAGCATTTTAAAAGAGTAGCTACAGAATACTGAAGCAGCTGTTAACGCGAAAGGGAGATTAGCTAAAATCAACAAATTACACTAATCTGTTTGGTATGAAACGAGAGCCTTGATCATTTGATATCCTGTGGGGCAGAAGAAAACTTTACCTACCCGCTTTGTTCAATGTACTGGTCCAATTGGCAGGTGAGGAGATGCTAGCATGTTGTGTAGTTTCTCTGTAACCCTCCAAATGATTTTTAACCAAATAATAGTGGGTGTGTGCACTGTAAACCCAAATGTTCTTTTACATAATAAGCAAACCTATTACTACTAATCTTTTCATTGTTTTGTTTTTTTTTTAAAGGTGGGATCGTTACTAAACAAAATGTGAATTGTAAACTACTCAAACTGAGTATTTGCTGTGCTAATGGCTCTGAGCTCTCATTCACAAGTTCTTACCGGTGAATTTTGTTTGGTAGTTCAGCTGTTAGTTCGTTCAATTCTGTTTTGATTTTTTTCTCTAACCACCTCATTTGATTCATGAAGAGCCCATTGAGGATTGAGGGGAATTGTTTTTTTCTTTTGAATTCCTGTGCAAAAGTTGTATATTGTCTTGACAAAGCTGTGCATTTTGTAAAAGCAGCATGGATGTCAGCATAAATTGAACTTTATACTCTTCTTATTCTGAAATACCCTCCTGCTCATTGTTTTGCATTAATGATTAAAGTCTTCAACATCGTGATGTTTAATCAGCTTTACATGTTTAAAATGTTACTTTTGCATTTAGTACAAAAATAAATCAATTGTAATTTACATTTAACAATTCTAAAGAGCGTGAGTTATGATTACTGATAAACATGAGTAACTTATTAGTGACTTATTAGTACTGAAACCTTGAGTTCTTTAGCAATGAGATGCGACTTTATGTAGACTTTGCTTGATTTGTTTGGTTTTTGATTTTGTAGAATCTAGACCAATGGTCCCCAAACTACTTGGCCTTCCACATTTGGTCCGGCCCCTTGAACAATATCAGAGAGCATTTAGATTTTTTTTTTTTTCATATACCGTATTTTCCGGACTATAAGCCGCTACTTATTTTCCTAAGCTTTGAACCATCTGGCTTATATCTGGATTTTTTTTCGACCACCAGGGGGCTCTTTAGCAGGAAGTGAATCATTGGAAGTCAAAATTGGAAATAAAAGAAGAAAGCACCCATTAAAACGGAATTAGGTTTTAATAGGGAATTGAAATTTGAGAATGTTGTTGATCAGTTAAATAGCATTGACTGGAAAAAGAAGATTTTTCGTTTTTCTAAATAATACTGGGATCATTATGAGTATTTTAGGCATAAATATTAGGAGTAGATGGCAGTAGTGCAACAATAATGGATGCAAGATGCCGTTGAAATCTAAAGAAGAAGAAGAAGAAGAAGAAAAAGGCAGCGGCGGCGTCTATTTCCATTCAGCACATGCTAGTAGCAACACGAAGGGTCATCACTTTTACTGTTACAGTTACCGTTCAGAAACTACCATAATCAGTTCCGTTAAATCTAATCTTGGCACCTTTCTCTTTTTCAACCGTAACAAATGTGATATTCAATTGACCTGTTATGACTCAAATTTTGGGTGTCCGCCCCCCTCTGCTGCTGCTGCATCGTTGTAGAAAACCTGGAGCGGCAGAGATATATCTGAGGCTTATAGCCCGGAAAATACAGAACATTTTTATGAACATTTATTTTATAAATAGTGTTATTTCCTGGATTTTTTCTGTGAAGAACCCAGAGAGGGTTATTTGGTTATTATTTATTTCATTAATAGTGTTATTTATTTATTTCCCGACTTTTGTTCTGTGAAGAACCCAGAAAGAGTTATTTGACTGTGTTTTCTGGAAAACAATAAATTTTTACATTTAGGCACTCTTACAATCGTCACACTTTTTCTGTTACAAACTGACTCCGGCCCCCCACCAGAGAAGGGAAAAGTTATGTGGCCCCCACAAGAAAAAGTTTGGGGACCACTGATCTAGACTATCCCATACTGTGTGCAGCTTTCGTAATGATTACTAATTCGGGTTTATAGTGTACATATTTGAGCCTGCGTGTTTAATTAGGAGGGTTTCTATTTGTGCACCTCTCTTTTTGAAAGTCATTAAAATTGCTTGTTTGTATGTTTATTGCATTTTAATTCCATGTACAGGGAAAAGAACAATTAAAAAAAACATATTTATAGGCTGAAAATTAATATGACATTAATGCCCAGGAATGCATGTGCACTTCTCACTGCTGCTGTGGTTTCTTGACTCCTACTTTTACGCATTTAACCAATCCAGTCTGTGGTCAGACAAGGCCAGCTCCACAGGCAGATAACTAAGTCTGTCTGCCTCTCTCTCATTTCCTTCCTCCTGTCTCTCTGAAACACCATAGGAGCTGTAAAGCTGCCAGTCCAATTCCTGGACATCAACTTAAAAATAAAATAAAAATAAAAATTGGACACTCTAGTAAAGCCACCTACATACGTACAGCTAAGAGCTGCAAATCAGTCAGACGATCCCACACTAGCTTTTTAGTTTGGTTTCCGATAGAAGGAGAATATAAGAGACAGACAAAAGCTGTCTAACCTTTGTCTAATAGTTCACAGAGTGAGGAAACACAAAGAAACCGAGCCCAGATCCATCACATCATCAGAGATGTGGATTTCTATTTATGGTTATTATGCTCTATAAAGCACCGTCGTGGTTCTCGACGGTCTGAGGAACCACTAATGGATTTCATACTCAGAATTTCACTTTAATTTAAGCATGGATGGATCAAACCGTGTTTTTTTTATTTCCAGAACAGCACTTTATGTTGTTTTTAAACCTTTGGAGTATCTTTCACTCTTACTAACCGGGAAGCAGTCCGAGGTTGGAAAGATTCCTGTTTTTCCTTTTATGACTTCCCAGAGACTGAGCACCGGTCCAAAGACAACATGTGTGACGATGTGTCAGGCCGACTGTCCAAAAACCCTTTTTCCTGGAAACAACTCTCTGACTTCCAGAGATTTAGCATCTTATCCTATAAAACAGGGCTCAACTTGCAGTGCTATTTCTTGCAGGCTGTTTAATAATCAGCATCCAGTACTCCTGTGTCTTACATATTAATTTATGTGATAATTTGAATTACATAAACGCAGATTTTCCCACACAATCCGACTTCATAAAAAAGGCAAACTACTCCTTTCACATGATCATTGGATCATTAAAATGCACTGGTTTTGATGCTGGCATCTGACAAAATGTACTATTTATTGCTTGTTTCATAATTGTTAACTATGTTATGTTTTTATGGTGTAAAGCATTTAGGATGTTTAATACAAAATCAACTTTATTTGACTTTTGACATAGACATTTTCTCTGCTGTTGAAACAGATGTTTATTCTGTATGATTTATTCCCAGTGACCTTGACTTATGGCAGGTCCTTGCTTAAGAACTGTGGGTCATAATTAGAGGAATGAAAACAGGTGATGCACTTTTCTGATCAGCATATCTGATTTATGCATTTACATGCCACCAGTTACTGTGGCTGTTGTACATCAAATTATGTTGCTCTCAACAAAGATCTTTATGACCAACAAAAAGTATTAATAAGGTAAGATTTAAAATCTGGAAGTGATTAGAAGGTTGGATGCATGATTAAATCAGGATGTATCAGCTCAGGTGAGGGAATCTGTTTCTAGGACAATTATTAGTTGTGCAGAATACAAAAAAGAAGTCCTGTTTTATGTTTGCCACTACAGGGACACACACAAATAAAACATGTAGAAATTCCTCTTGTAAAATGCCACTAAAATGTAATAATATGACCGAACTGCAAAATGGAGCGAACCGAAAACTGAATAACAGCTGGAGAAAAAGAGGAATCGTTTAGATCAGCGCATATTTGTGTGTGAGAATGGTCCAGTCAAACTCCAGAACAAAATCTAACCGAAGGTATTTGGTAAGACTCGAAGATGCTGTCTGTTGAATTTCTACTTTGTGCTGATTGGTCACATTAAATCCCCCAAAATACGCTGGAGTTTGTGATCGCAATGTGAAATAATGTGGGACAAGTTCAAGACTCTGCACACATGCTTCCACGTTTAAACTGGTCAGCCATTTGAATGCAGCTGGTTTCAAATGCAGAACTTCTAACTGCAGTATTTATTTATTTATTTTAAATAACTCACATGAATAAAGTGGTCATGACACAGGAAATTCAGCTGACCTTAGCAGATTCTGGTCTTTGAGAGGATGTGGCTTTAACAACACACAGATGAGCTTTTAGAAATCACATTACCTGAACCTAGCTCAGAAGCTCTCTGAAATAAAAAGGCCATAAAAGTAACGCGAGTCCCTTCATCCTCTTAAGAGAGCACGCTCTCATAATGCTCACGTAGAGTAAACATACATACATGTTCATCTCAGAGAGGAAGTGGACAGAGCATTATGACTGGGTCAATATGAAACTGCTTGCACTACGAATTCAAATCTTCACGGTTGTTGTTTTATTTTTTATTTTATTTATTTGTTTGGCAGAACTTCCCAAATGGATTCATCCGCAAACACACGGACACATAAGATGAACCGGCAGGTGCGGCGGAGGTCCTGTGAAGCAACACAGATGCTTCAGATATCCCCTGACTGAACCGTTAAATAAACAGCTGCAGCTTAACTGGACTGCACATTACATCATACTTGTGTGAAACGGAGAGTTTCTGAACAGAGCACTTAGCTACGCACACGAACAGATGTTACAGAAAGAATGAACCTTTCTCGGCTAAGCACATTTTCTTTTCTGGCCTGACAACTCCTGCTGATGACACTTGATACTTGCTTTCATGGTTACTTCAATGAACACTCTGCAGCTTTTGTTATTGAGCCATTAGGCACATAGCAGCATTTCAATAGCCTACAGCTGGAGTGCCGCATCTTCAGCGGTGCAAAGAACGAAAGCAAGCTAAGCTCAATGAGTTCATGCTCGATCTGTCACAAAGCACTGTCTGTTTTATTTAAGTCTGAGAAGAGTGTATGTAATTGCCTTGATATGTCAATTGTATTTATTTTCACAGAGGGATGTTTGTTTACTACCAGAAACGTCTGGTTTCCACCACTTGGTAAAGTGGACAACACTGAGTGATCATCTCTGCTGTTTCATTTTGGGTTTCCATTAAGTGTGTTTCTAAATAGAAATGTAGGATATATATGTCTACATTTTGGTCATATATATCCGTTTTTTCTTTCAGTTGAAGAAACCTAGACTTTGTCTGATTCCCACACATTTAACGTCACAGTCTTGCACATCCAAAGTGGAGCGAACTTAACGAAATGAGTGCTTTGCATAACAGACACCTCGGCAGCTCTGCAGGAGTTCGAGGCGCATGAAGAGACAATTATTTTCCTCACTGCACTGTGAAAGAAGCATTGGTGAGAAAGAAGCCAATGTTCACACTATCCTTATTTTCTTCTTTGAAATTTTGTGCATTATCACAGACAATGATGTGAGCGAGCTCTTTGTTAGCTGGCTATCTGTTCAGCATCTCCTTGACTGCTTGCTTACAGCTCTGCCACGTGAGATCTATAAAACTGCTGCTGGACGTGGAGCACAGTGCACGCATTGCCTAAGGAGTTTGCTCACCTCTAAAAATTGTTAAATTCAGGCCTTTCAATCACTTCTATAGACAGAGGTGCATCAAATCCAGATCAGAGGAATGTAAACTGCTTCTACAATGTTTCGTGTACAAAAAGGGTTGGTGAAAAAAGGGCAGCTTGGTGAATTGCAGGGAGCCAACCATGACGGGTTCCACCTGAGCAATAAGTCTGCTGTAAAATTTCAGTTGAAAATGTCTAAACTCGTCGTTTCAGTTGCCAGAAAGCTGCAAAGAGCCAGATGAAGTGGTATAAAGCTGGACTCTAGAGCAGTGGAGTCGTGCTCTCTGGGATGATGAATCATGCTTTGTCTGGGATTCCAAAGAAGAAGTCCACTGCCAGGAAAACAGCACTTGGTCTGACTGCTTTGTGTCAAGAGTAAAGTTTGGAGCAGAGAGGATTGTGGTGTGGGGTAGTTTTTCAGGACCGGTGATTTTGGTTACAGTAGAACAAACCTTTAATGCCGTTAGCGTCCAAGTACCTTCCAGGCTGGGTCCTTGATGTTCCAAGATGACTGTGCACTAATGAAGTTTGGTGTGAAAAAAAGATGACTGGACTTACAACTGATAAAACACATTTGGGATAAATTGGAGAAGTAATTGTGAGCCAAGCCTTTTGTGCCCAACATCAGTGTCTGATCTCACAAATGCAATTCTGGAAGCATGTTCAGAAATTCCTATAAACACCTTGTAAATGACCTCCTGATGTGAACTGAAGCTGCTACGGCTGCAATGGTTGGACCACCACAATATGAAGGACTTCCTATTGAAAATAGGTTGTCATTAAAGTTTGTCCGTGTGCAAAGGCAAGGTAAGTGACTCGATAGTTTTAGATGTATCAATCAGAAATCCACTTCAGCTTACATAACAATCAGACAGCAGATATCGAGAGCTAAGCACAGTCAGCTTTATATTACTCACATATTGCACACGTATTACCTGCAAGCAAACCATTTCATTGCACTTACTGGAACTAATGTATAATAAATAACTTTTTATTGTATTTAAGCATCTTCCGGTATTACAAAGATAAACAGTAATAAAAAACAATCCGATCAGAACTTGAATAGGCCCAGATTTTATTCTCTAGATCAGGGGTGTCAAACTCCAGTCCTGAAGGGCCGCTGTCCTGCAGTTTTTAGATGTGCCACAGGTACAAAACACCTGAATCAAATGGCTTAATTACCTCCTCAGTTCTCCAGAGCCTTGCTAATGACCTAATTATTCTATTCAGGTGTGGTGCAGCAGAGGCACTTCTAAAAGTTGCAGGACACCGGCCCTCGAGGACTGGAGTTTGACACCCCTGCTCTAGATATTCCAAGCTGGTACAGACAAAAACAAAAGACTTGCAGTAAAAAAAAAAAAAAGATCAACCATCTAAGCCTTACACACCACACTTTTAAGATTTTAATTCGCAAGGAAATTTGGAAACCATGCATCAGCATGCTTCCACTTAAAATTTATGTGCTACTCTGCTTTTATGAATCACATAAAACCCAAATAAAATATAACAAAGGCTGTGATTATAGCAAACTGTGAAAAAGTTAAACAATGACCGTTTCCACACACAATGAAAGCGGGCAGATAGCAGCTTGATATGTTTGTCACAATTGTGTAATTATAAATGTTCTTTATCTCTGATCAACACTGAATGTTAAGTGTTTACTCAATCAAACATTATTGGCTTATGATGAGTGATAAAACTGAGTACATGTGTGTGTGTACTCTGACACGCATTCAGAGCTTGTACAAATTTTCAAAGGCCACTTTCCTAAAAACCTTTAATCTAAAGGAATCTTTTATGAGTCACACTTTATCTCGAGTCTAGAGAGCAAATGATCAGCCGTGTTTCAAAGTTCAAAATAGTTAAACTTATCCAGTCTGATCTTGATGCTTCTACACTGAAAAAAGATTCTTTACAGCACAGTTTGAGTTTAAATGAAATGAAAAATGTATATTTGTGTAAACAAAACAAAATTACTTTTATGAGTTTTTTTTGGTATCAGAACTACCACAGCATTAGACAAAACAATAAACAATACATTGTTTATTGTATTGTTTATTCAAACCATAACTGAATTATTCTGCTCCTATTCTTTACAACACAGCATTTTGCTTGAAGAAGCTTCACTCTATGAGTGAAAAAAAATAATAAAGATTCTCAGCTTATCGTAAAATATTGCTAAAACCTATTTTCACCTTGTTCTCATCAACAACGTCACGTTTTTCATCTTGTGGGTTTGATGTCTCATAACACCCCCTAATATCAACTGGATTGGGATAATGACTAATAACGCAATTTGATTTTAAATTAAGATGAAGTTTTTTAAATGTTGAAAAACAACAGCAATTCTGGTGATGGAAACAGAAAATAAAGAGCTAGTTAAAAAGTTGTTGTGTCTTTGCAAGTAGCTTTCTACCCTAATGTTTTATTATTGATAGCTTTTAGAACATGTAATTAAATCTCCAAGGAATTTACCGTTCATCTAGAGGGGAAAAGTCAAGGTCGAATGAAAAGTAACAGTGGGATATTAAATTAAATATGGAATTATCACAAAGTGTTAAAATTCAGTACAGTGTCAATGTATAGAAATGCACTGATCGGTTTTTTCCTGACCAACACCGATTGTATAGCTAGCTGATTCCAGTTTTGACTGGTTGTGAGTATTTTCATTCATACAGTATGAAAGAATATGAAATGTGCTCTGGGTGCTTTAGTAGAGAAAGCTGTTTTGAATTTAGCAGAAAACGAAGGAAACAAGATTACAGTGGACGCCTTTGCTGGTGTTAGTGACCACAATACCGGACAACATAGCGAAACTCCCGAATATTGAGAACGCTTCTAAAAATGTCTCATGTCCATTTTAATAGTTTAAATACAAAATATACATTAATACACACAGTGGAAACCGCATTAGCGTTACTATAGACTTACTTCCGCTTTTAGAGCTGTAGCCAATCACAACATGGAAAATAAATTGTGTTCCTGGATTGGCTGAAAACGTCCACCAATAGCATGTCAAGTAGCAACATGTATTTTAAGTTTTAAGGTTATTTTCTAAATAGAAAAATCCACAAAAAGGAAAATCTGTGAATATTGAACCACTAATAGTATCTAGGATCGATCGTATCTCACTTATGTATTAATATATATGTCCTTAGCACCTTTCAGATAAAGCAAAATAATATGCTGATTCATTGATTGTTGCGTCTCTTTTTATTTGTTCAGATTTAATAAATTATACCACGTGTCATGGACTTCACTGACGGGTTACTTTAATTTATCACTTTTATCATTAATGCGTGCATATTTTAAAGACTATGAATCTATAAACGCACAGTAATTCTGCTGCCTGACTGGCTGAAACTTTTGGGGACACTTGTTGATACTGAACAAAAAAAAACATCTTCAAAAGATGCTCTGGTCTCAATCTGGAAATAAAGTGGATCCAAAGAGAAGCCACCAGCTGAACTCACCCTGGCTGCTCTGGAGGTGTACGGGTCATCAAACAAGGCCCACACTTTGGGTCGCCAAACTTCCCAGCACCCCCTGGACCTGTCGCTGCGGTCCTCAATGCCGAACCGTCTTGGCGTGTCTCTGTCGTCGTCTGTGTCCTCCGGGTCGGGCGGCTCGAATATCTCCAGAGCCTCTTCCGCGTCCCGGTGCTGCCGGTAGGTCATCCAGCAGCACGGTTCCACGTCGGTGTCATCTATCCCCCAGAAGGCCAGCTCCTCCTCGAACAGCGGGCCGCACACGTCCGCCGGACAGTGCAGCTTCCCTGTCCGGTAGTAGTTGAGCACATAGGCAAAGATGCCCGGGTGTCGGTCAAAGAAGAACTCGGAGACGCTCGGGAGCTCGGCGTCCGATTCGGAGCAGCAGCCCTGGGAGTCCGGTTCGGCCAGCCAGGCCAGGCGGGTCCCCGGCAGGGTCCGCAGGGTGCTCTTGTAGGTCTCATGCCGGGTGCCGCCGACGTTGATGATGATTTTTTCCGAGTCCTCCCCTCTGGCCATCTCCTCCTTCAGACATGATTTAGACGGAGGTTTGTTTCCTGACTTGCGCCCTCGGTAAGTCGAAACGCACACCGAGCTGATCATTTAGAAGCTTGCTGCTCCCCGCTGCTCCCCGCTGCTGGCCGCTGGTCTGATCAGAAGGCTGGGAGAAGGAAGGTGCGTCCTCATGTCAGAGTCAGCGACCCATGACTTTCTGCTGCCAGAAAACAGAAACTATAGCGGATAAAAGTGAAGGAAACCACCTGTAGAAGACCTCACTACGGCTCAGATGTTTTCAGCTGATTCCACCCCCCCACCCCCAGTACTCTGCAGGTGATTATTTTTGGTTTATTTACACGCAGTTGGCTTTTTACGCACACCAAACGCGCCCTATCCAAAACAAATCTCTCCGTCCTTAGACCAAATCCGACCTCCAGCTCCAATCCGTGTCAACTTTCAACCTCTCTCCACTCACACACAGACAGGAACGCTGATCCCGCTCAGAGGAACCACTCCGAGACAGGTTGCGCTAAAAACCGGGCTCTTGTGGCGCGCCAGATGTGAGCTCGTTTTGCAGCTGGGGATGTGTTACACCTCCTGAAAGCGCAGCCTCTTTTCCCTTAGCGACACGGCCCGGTTGGACCGAGCGCAGAACAACAGTCTGACCGAGTTAACTCTTTGCCTGCCGAGGGCTGACGCATCATTTATTGAATCCCCGGCTCCCTCTAATTAGCACGGCAGGCTCATCAAGTGTTTGTGCGGCAAAGAGAGAGGAGAGCAATAACCCTGTTTAATTAAGCCTGTTTACTTCCCCTCCAGGCTGAGGTGCATTGAGCATTCATTAAATGCAATTATCTGTCATTTGACGCTAGAAATGTTTTTGTTTAATCTGGTGAAAATGATTTCAATTCTTACACACAGACACAATCTAATTATTTCATCTTATTGAACTGATTAATTCGACATTAAATGTGTTTGTTTCTTTTCTCGCCCCCTCAATGATTTTGTTTATTTAATAAGTAAATTACAGCTCACAGTTTGATCCAACAGGTAGTTGTTGGCTTCTTGTGCGATTAGACAACTAGCAGCTCGAGGTTTCCCTCTAGTGGACAACATATTAAATGAACTTCAAATAAAGAGAGGATCTCAATAAACTAAATAAGAAATAAATTTTGCAATGTAGAAATTATTAAAACCTAAAATTCTTCCTAATTGTGTGGCTATAACATAATATTAAAAATCCTTTTAGTTTTATGTAAGTTTATTTATTTTTTGGTCCAAAGAAAAATAATTTTGTGTTCTTATTAGCTGTGAGCTAAACGGAACAGAAATGAACGATCTTAATATATCACTCTTGTACATCTATAATGTACAAGTTGATCCTTTTAACTTACGTATTCAAATAAATTAGCACTTTGTTGATATTTAAATTAGTATTGACAATCACTGCATTTGATGGATGACTTTCATCTAATCTGTCCTTCTATTTATATATTACCCCAGGAAATATGTTTTCATTTAGCCCTTTATATTTGGATTTTATTAGAATCTCATGTGTATTTATTCTTATCACCTTAAATTTAAAGTACTTAATCAACACTGAATGGTTAATAAGAGACATATGTTATTTTTTTAACATGTTTATTATAAATATGTATGGCAACAATGAACACATTTTTTTTTCAGAAACCAAACATAAGTCAGAAATCTTTATCCAACAGTGAAATGCTGCAGCTCATAGTTCTAGTCGACCTCCTCGATAGTGGGGCCCTGAGAGGTTCCTCCAGCCTGACTGCTGGAACATCCTGCCGCTGCACCTTGATACAACTTTGCCACGACAGGTTTGCACACCCTCTCCAGCTCATTCTGCTGATGTTCACACTCCTCCTTCTCTGCCAGCTGGTTGTTCTCCAGCCAGGAAATTGTCTGGTTGCATTTGTCAATGACCAGCTTTTTCTCCTCCTCACTGATTTTGCCTTTCAAGGCGTCGTCTTCGACGCTGCTCTTCATGTGGTAAGCGTAGGACTCCAGGGAATTCTTTGCAGCGACCTTTTCTCTCTGCTGGTCATCCTCTGCCTTGTACTTGTCCGCGTCCTGCACCATCTTCTCGATCTCGTCCTTGCTGAGTCGGCCCTTGTCGTTGGTGATTGTGATTTTGTTTTCTTTGCCCGTGCTTTTGTCGACGGCGGACACGTTTAGGATGCCATTGGCGTCGATATCAAAGGTAACTTCGATCTGTGGCACGCCTCTGGGAGCAGGAGGAAGACCCGAGAGCTCAAACTTCCCCAGGAGATTGTTGTCCTTTGTCATGGCTCTCTCACCCTCGTAGACCTGAATCAGGACTCCTGGCTGGTTATCCGAGTACGTGGAGAAGATCTGAGTCTGCTTCGTGGGGATGGTGGTGTTTCGCTTGATAAGAGGTGTCATAACGCCACCGGCTGTCTCAATGCCCAGCGACAAGGGAGCCACATCCAGGAGCAGTAAATCTTGGACATTTTCTGAAGTGTCACCCATGAGGATAGCAGCCTGGACGGCTGCGCCATAGGCCACCGCTTCATCAGGGTTGATGCTCTTGTTTAGCTCTCTACCATTGAAGAAGTCCTGCAGGAGCTTTTGGATTTTGGGGATTCTTGTAGAGCCACCAACTAGGACAACTTCTTGGATCTTGGATTTATCCAGCTTAGCATCTTGTAGGGCCTTCTCAACTGGCTCCAGTGTTCCCCTGAAGAGGTCTGAGTTGAGCTCCTCGAAGCGGGCCCTTGTGATTGAGGTGTAAAAGTCAATGCCCTCAAAGAGTGAGTCAATCTCAATGCTTGCCTGAGTGCTGGAGGACAAGGTCCTCTTTGCTCTCTCGCAAGCTGTGCGCAGTCTCCTCACAGCTCTCTTGTTCTGGCTGATGTCCTTCTTGTGCTTTCTTTTAAACTCCTCCACAAAGTGGTTGACCATTCGGTTGTCAAAATCCTCCCCGCCAAGGTGTGTGTCCCCAGCTGTGGCTTTCACCTCAAATATGCCGTCTTCAATGGTCAGGATGGACACGTCAAAAGTGCCTCCACCAAGATCAAAGATGAGGACGTTGCGCTCTCCTCTTTTGCCTTTATCAAGGCCGTAAGCAATGGCTGCCGCTGTGGGCTCATTTATGATGCGGAGAACATTTAGTCCGGAGATCACTCCAGCATCCTTTGTGGCTTGCCTTTGGGAATCATTAAAGTAAGCTGGCACTGTGATGACCGCATTCGACACCCTCTGTCCCAGAAAGGCCTCGGCTATTTCTCTCATTTTAACCAAGACCATCGAGGAAATCTCTTCAGGACAGAATGTCTTCATTTCTCCTTTGTATTCCACCTGGACTTTGGGCTTTCCGTTGTCGTTGATCACCTTGAAGGGCCAGAGTTTCATGTCAGACTGGACCACCAGGTCATCAAACCTTCTTCCAATGAGCCGTTTGGCATCAAAGATCGTGTTGGTGGGGTTCATGGCGACTTGGTTCTTGGCAGCATCTCCGATGAGCCTCTCTGTGTCGGTAAAGGCCACGTAGCTGGGAGTTGTCCTGTTGCCTTGATCATTGGCAATAATTTCCACTTTTCCATGCTGGAAGACCCCGACACAAGAGTAGGTGGTGCCCAGATCAATGCCAATGGATATTCCCTTAGCTGATGACATCTTACTGGTTGAGATGAACCTAGATAGAATCAGAATGAAAATAGTTTTATTTTACGGGTACTCTTTGATGAAAGCCTTCAAAGTGAAGGGAAACTGTTAGGATCACTAATTCTGATAAAAAACCATTTGTGCTCAGCATTCATTTAGATATCAGTTTCAGAAAAGTTGGCTTGTAGTTTTATCTTTTTAACACCAACAGTGCAGCTTTGAATCATCTCCCCAGGCTGTTTTAAAGTCATTCAACACTTTGACACTTGTGACTAATACGACTCACATTTCAGTATAACTAGGAACATGTTTGGATCATCAAGCAACAACTTAAACATTGAACTGAATGGAGGAGGGTCAGTGTTGCCCAGAAGAGGTCTTGAAATGTGACCTTAATGCCCCATCTGTATTTTTGTTCTGACTACAATTTATAGGCCTCCGCCTTTTCAGAAATGAAGAACATATTGTAGGCTGAGTTTCTTTACATGTACAGTATGTACCTTTTCTAGTTGTCTTGAGTAGTAGCACCTGATTGTGGCACATTTTCATAGCAGTCTTTATGCTTGACCTCTTTTTGCCACTTAACTCAGACGTATAATTCAATAGATATGCAGTGTTTGACGACCGTGAAACAGCATTTCTGCAGTGATATATTAACTGGTTATTGTTTGTGTCTGTCTTTTACCGGACGGTTTTCTGTTTCTTATCCTTTTTAGATTTCTTCCTCCTCGTAAAGCGAAAAGAGTTTAATCCTCTAAGTTTGATACCACAGTTCGAACTGTGTTACCTTTAGCATATTTGTAATAGATTTTATGGAGCACATTGTGTGTCTTCACATCAAAATATTTGACTTGCATTTGCTACGGCTTATTGCTAGATACAGACTTAAACAGTAACACTCAGTATGTCTCCTTTGAACCAACTCAAAGAAATTGAGTTAAACCTTCACACAATTTTCTTTCAACATAAGATATTTTAAAGCATTTTAATAAAAAGATAGACAGAAATAATCACTCCCTTCCTTTTCATTCTCCAAGCGTTTTCAATTACGTTTTGACTATTTAAACAGTAGAATTCCAGCTACTTACAGTCAGTGGTGATCTCCTCGTTGGTGAAAAGGTTAGAGTTAGGAAGGATTTCCCCTGCGAGTCTCTTTTCTAGTCAGCTTCTGCCGTCAGGTGTTTCTTCTGAAACTAGTGCCTGGATTGAATTAGGCCCGTTGCTTATATAGTAACACCCGGGTTTCCAGAAGGCTCCAGGTGACCCCTCCTCCTCCTTCAGGCCCAGTGAGGAAACTGATAATATTAGAAACTAATGCAGCTAGCCTGGAGCGCGAGAGAGTGTGTGAATATTCTAGAGAGGGAGATCAGTTTGACACTCAGCCAGCAGGGCTGACTGAGAGGAAAGCAATGCAGGGAATGTAGCGTTAAGGCTCATTCTGGAAGCCAGGAGGAAGTTCTTGCTGTTTTCAACTCCAATTTTATCTCTAAAATGACTCATTCTCCACACACACGCACAAAAACTCCACACTTTTAAAGTCGGTTAAAAAGCTTTGCTTTATTGCTGATTTAATGCATGAATTTACATACATAGTACACACTTAATGTAATTTTAATCACATAAAATGTTAATTAAGGTGACACAGTTGAATCAAATTAAGACAGTGACAATCATATGCCAGACATAAAGTTCATTATTTTTCTTAAAATACATCTCATATGTTAAAGCTACAATTAGTACCATAAGCAGTGGAAGGAAGACGTTACGTTTAAGTAGGTTGTTAAAAAAGGAACGACGATTCGCTAAATTAAGGTCAGCGCTGATGGTTGGTATAGAAAACCTGTTTCAAAACAAGTTTGGACACTCGTGGGATTTCCAAATTGGAGCAAATAGTGCAAATACTCAAACCCATTAAAACTTTGGGTGTACAGTTTTAATGGAAATAAAATGCAACTGTTCAAATTAGGTTTCTCTGCTGCCAGCATTTGATTCTCACAGACAGAAACTTTAGTCTTTTATTTGTTCCAATAAAAACAATAATTCTTAACCGGAAAGATCGAAATTTCTCTTTCTGGAGAAGGAAAAAAAAAATGTGTATTTTTCTTCCATTTACAACAGTGTCCCAACCTCGTTGAATACAGGGTTATAAAAAAAATCAAAAAGGCACATTCATACCACGGCCTTAAAAGGCATCATTCAGGCAAAAGGTTTTTACAGTGACAGAGATCAGGATTGGAATGTGACAGAGCAAATGGAAAGTTGGAAATAAATGAGGGGAGCTATCATTTATTGAGAGAGCTCTTGTGGCTTTACTCTTCAGGTTTTTCCCAAGTTCCCTCCAGGACAATGTAAAGCCTTTAATTTTAACACATCATGTGTCAAAACAAACTATTCCTGTTATTTTTTTTCTTTTGTTAAACTTCTGTTAATCATAAGGTTGATTTGCAGTGCTTTAAAAAAGTATTCACATCCTTGAAGCTTTTTCACCTTTTTTTTTTTTTACGTTTCAACCAGAAACTTCAAAGGATTTCATTTGATAAAGCAACACACAGCAGCATATTTGTGGAGTGAGGAAAAAAAAACAGTAATGGTTTACATTTTTTCCTATTTGTTTTACAAATAAAAATCTGAAAAGTGAGTCAAGCACTTCTACACTACCTCACTGCCCCTAGCTTACCAGTATTCATCTGAAAATGGAAAAATGATGCATTAGTCAGAGAAGTAGAACAAGAGGTTACTGTGGAGGAGCTGCAGAGATCAACAGCTCAGGTTGGAGAATCTGTCGACGACACTACTACTAGCTGTGAACTCTACAAAAAGGATTTTGGACGAGTATCAAGAACAAAGGCAAAAACTTTTACCATAAAGCCGCATAGAAGATTTAGTCAATATGTGGAAGAAAGTGTTCTGGTCAGATGACACAAAAGTAAAATCATTTTAGCTAACAGTTTTGTACTTTGCAGTGGAAAAGTGCACACCGTCCCCACTGTGTAACATGGTGGTGGCAGCATAATGCAAAGGGGATGTTTTTCTTCAGCAGGAATTATTGAGAAGTTGTCAGAGTTAATATAGGAGTCCGGAAAGGAAACCAGAAGCAGCAAGTTTGAGACGGGGGAGGAGGTTTACCTTTCAACCTAAACAACCAGAGCTACAATGAAATCTGAACCAAAGGCCTCCATCCAATCTGAATAAGTTTGAACTATTTTGCAAAGAGGAATGGACAAAACGTTAGTCTCTAAAGACGTGCAGCTCTAATTTGAGTAGAAGGCGGTTATGCAAAGCTTTGACTCAGTGGAAAGAAAAAGTGCTGGATGTAAGACTCTTCAGATTTTTATTTGTATACGTTTGGAAAATCCTGTATTCTTCAACTACCTTGTCAAAAAAAATCCCAAAAATAATATGGTTGTATTGTTACAAAAAAAATGTATATAAACACATTTTTGTTATACTTCATGATCTAGTGGATGTTACCTTTTAGGGCTTATGTGCAGGTAGCATTCAAAAATGCTTTCATGCATACAAAACTACTAAGATAATGTGCATGCCATCACAGAGCTTGCTTTGGCTCAGCCTAAACTCCGGTTGACAGAATGTGCCCATAAATTCTCCACAACACTGACAAATGAAACAGAAACGGCCATAGTTTGGCACTGCGCGTCAAATAGAGTAAACGAACAAATCAACAGCTCTGTGATCAGGAAACAAAAACTGATTAACAACTAAATACATGGAAACATCAATGCATGCAAGTAGGATGCTCTCTGAACACAAGACAGACCAATGTTAGTTCATTATATATTATAAGTTCTCTATATATGTCTTATCCTGAAATATTTAGATCTACTCCTAAGGTGCTATTAATAAGTTACATTCAGCATAAGTAAAATAATTCCTTCGTTTTGCAGTAGCTTAGAAAATAAAATAGATATCTCTGTTTATCCCAGGGCAACGTTTCGCTGAGTAGCAGACATCTTTATTAGTACCTGTAGAAGTAAAGAAGGTGTTAATGGATTTCTTTGTTGGTATTATAATAAAGCGTAATCATGGGAAATCACAAACTGACCCCCACCTGTAATAATTTGGCTTAAACGGGCCGTTCTTGTTCAGCCCCATGTACTTAGCCTGCTCATCGGACAGCTCTGTGAGGTGGGCATCAAAGTTGGGCAGGTGCAAACTGGCCACGTACTCATCTTAGAACAAAGACAGAGAGTAATTCATTATACATAAAGAGGACATCATCCTCAGCTCCAGTAAATAAATGCTGTAAACCCCTCGGGGAGTCATAAGGTGGCAGCAGGGAGCAGGATTTAGGGAAACTCCTACCCATTTTCTTGGGCAGAAGATAAACGTCTTGTTTGTATCGTCCTTCTGGAGCGTTGTACAGCTCAATCAAGGCGAGAGCCTACAGACAACACAGAGCCAACAGCAGATGTAAGACTTTTACAGCGACACTTGCAAACATTGTACTGCAATAAAGCCGACCTGAGTAGTAGCAGTGATGGACAACACGAACGTAGGCACTGTAGAACAGCTCAGATTTAAAAGACGACCCTGAGGAGAACCGGAACGCATACCGAGCCTTTATCATACGTTCAAGTAAACACACTAAATAAAATAGAAGTAAAGTCTGACGTATGTCAGGAACAGTGAGGTTTTACTGTGGACTTGTCCTGCGACTTTACCTCTGCCAGCACAATGACCCTCTTCCCATCTGGCCAGATGATGTGGTCAACCTGAGAGCGAACCCTCTCCCAGGTCAGCTCGGGGCTGCGTAGGCTCGCCTGAAGAGCACAAAGGAAAATACACACACACAAAAAAAAATTAAGAAGGGAATAATTAAAAGTCATCTGGAACTAAACCAAACACAAATGAGCTTGACTGTGCTGGGTTTCCATCACATGCGGATGAAAAGACGAGCGTAATGGTGGTAATATGACGTAAAATCACATGAAAATCAAAGCCTTGGCCTTTCTGAGGGAACAAAGAAATGTAACTATTTGATCATTTACCCATCAGTGCTTTCACCACCATGTCTATTCACTACCGAATCAGATCAGATAACAGATCAAATATATAATAACAGTTATCAGGATGAAATTCTACTCCCGGTACCCGATGATGGTCTTCTGTCTGATTTTCTTCACTCCACGCTACACAAGTTGAGATGCGGGCGATATTCACGTGCACAGCTGATTCCATGCACATTATTTTGTTAATTGACTCTGGGTTTTTCGCTTCGCATCTACGCTTTTTAAGCTTTTACTTTGATGTTCACAGTGGGAAACGGAGAGAAGCCGCATCAACTCCTTAGAGGCTCACTGTGTCTGTAACATGATGTTCCCTGCTTCCCTCAAGCATGAAAAGACACTGTGCAGCAGAGGGCGCTGTGCTGAGGGCATTTTCAATAATGGTCTTCTAATTGTACAACTCTAAAAACCATGTTTAAAGTCAGTGTATGCTTTTTTCTGTATAAAATTAACTGCAACCATCATGGATTATATTACAAGCTAAATTATTAACAATGAGACATAAACAGAGAGTAAAACAAACTGCTCTGGATGTAAACATTTTCAGCAGAAGCAGGACTGTAGCTGTAATTTTGAATCAGATATATATTATGAAACAAATCTATTTCATGTAATGTGTTGCAGGAACATTACAGTAACTTTCTTAACCAAACCGAGAAAGGTTGACCTGAGAAAATATCTGCAGCTTTCAGTCATAAATAGAGCAACCTCAAAAAATAGCTGTGTGAATAAGTATTTTTAATCTATTCCGTGAACGTGGCATTAATTTTATTACCTTTAATGAAGCATCAGACCGTGACTTGGTGTTGGCCGATGCCTGCTCTTAAATTATTCAAATCAAGTAACAGTTCGTCACTCAGGGAGTAAAAAGGAAAGATGGACATATTGGGCTGAGAAACCAAGCCAGTTTAAAGGTCATATTCCACATTCCTCACCTTTAATAATAGATGGAGCTTAACCTCTTTACCTCTAATCACCCTAATTTCTAAATCAGGAGCTTTATACTTGTGATAAATTCCAGCGAGGAATAAAACTTGAAGGCATATTTGCAAAGCTCACAGGATTATAAGAACAAAGAACATAATAGGGGTTTTCCCCCCATGAAAGTGTGTGAATGTCTGCCAACTTGAGCTTAAATCAGGCAGTTTTTTTTTTGTTTGTTTTTTTTTAATGGGAACTTTTCCATAAATAAATAATAGAAAAACAATGAAATTACCACATCGATTTCTGTATTGGAATGTCCCATATTGCAGACAATGCAGCCATTTTTCATTCGGTCAAGATGCTCTCTGGAAACAACGTTCTTGTTCCCTGCAAATAAACAAACGGAAGCTGGTGACCTCTGAAAAAAATCCCTGAATTCAAAAGGGAATGATATTTAAAACGAGACACATAATTTGCACATGGCCAACGCTGTGGCCATTAAAGCAGAAGTAACGGCTGTCACTGCGTGGGACTCCGTACCAGTGCAAGTTATCACCACGTCCATCTGCCGGATGACCTCGCTCAGCTTGACCACTCGAAATCCATCCATACTGTGCGGACACACAAACCAGATCTCAGTATTTTGTTTACGCAAGACAGGAAGTAAGCGGATTAAAAGACGACATAATAATGCACCGGTTAGCATCGCAGCTAATTCAATGCACAAGCACAGAAATTCTAGTGGCGCACATTTATTGATGGAGGAGTGCCGAACTGTAATGTGCAGTGACTCACCATGCCTGCAGAGCACAGATGGGGTCAATCTCTGTGATGCAAACAATGGCGCCAAGGGCTTTAAGAGCAGTGCAGCAGCCTTTTCCCACCTACAGATCACAAGGCAGTGCAATAAAAAGGTCAGCTGCACCAGTGGAAATTCAATCATTTCAAGTAAAAGCTTTTGTCCCTTGTTTGTTTTGTGTTTTTTTTTTAAATATAGGAATGACTCACCTCCCCATAACCACACACAACCACTTGTTTGCCTCCAAACATTATGTCCGTGGTCCTTTTCAAGCTATCAGAGAAAAGTGAAATAATCATTCAGGACCATCTTTAATTTATTATTTTACATAATTTAAAGAAAAAAAAAACAAAATGGAAGCAGTAAACATCAGGAATTAAAGACGATGTTAAATGAAACATTGTACTTTTGTCTTCACTATCAGACATTAAAACAGACTAAATGTTTCCTGTTTTAGGTTGGTTATAGTTCTAAAAAATTATTCTATTTACCAAATATCATAATAAAGTGAGGAGATCTTCCCTATTTTCTTTAAAATCTACACACACATTTCATATTGAGAAAAGAACAATGTGTGGATGCATTGAAGAAACATCTACATCATGGCATTGACAAGGTCAACGTTTTGAGATGGTTGTCAAAAAGCTCTGACCGTACTCTCATTGACTGTTTTTGGGCAGAAATAAAAAGATGTGTATGATGAAAGTGTGAAACCTGTCAATTTTAGTAAATAAAAACAAACAATACTCCTCCTGTTATTCTTGCATTTAAAACGGATTTTATTTTGGTAATCCAAAAGTCTTTTAACAGGAAAAAAGATTAGTCTGATTAATGTTGGGCAGTGTGAAAAAAGCCCACGAGTCTTTTTATACAGCCTACTGTAAATATTTAAAACGTTCTAATCTTGCTCACCCATCCAGAATAGATTCGCGGCAGCAGTAGAGATTGTCAAACTTCTGCTTCGTAACCGAGTCGTTCACATTCATCGCAGGGACACACAGCTTACCCGCCTTAGACAGCTGATACAATCTGAGAAGACACAGCAGGAAGTGCGTTTAGGCCAATCGGGTCACATGACACCTTTGCTCATATCCAATGAAAGCGAGACGCCAGTCTTTATGACACTGAGCTTTCTGGAGCCTCTCGCTAATTGAGTCTATGGAAGCGTATATTTTGGCTGCGTCATGTTTCTCCAATTCCCCGAAGTTACATAAGGGCAAAGTCCTCTTAAGCCCACAGTGACATGTATCAATACCAACATGACCTCTTCGACACCCTTGCTTATTGTTCCTGTTGACACAATATTCAGAATATTTATAAGCAAATGCATTCAGGTGAAGCCCGACTTTTCCAGGAAAACAGAGAACAAATTGGAAACGAGAAGCAGAAACAGAGGCTTGAAATGAAAACGACCAAATTGTCTCACCTGTGAACGCCAGTGACGCTCTCCTCCACGATCCCTCGGACCTTCTTGAACACGCTGGGATACTTCTTGTAAACCCAGTGGGTCAAATCTCCACCATCGTCCAAGATCTTTCATTTGAACCAAAGAGGAGATCGGTTAACTGCATCAAAGATTTAGGGAGGCCCCAGAGAGCGAGAGGTGTTAAATTCATGATGCAACTGCACTCATAATACCATATTGGCCTGCCAGCCGTCGCTGTTGACACAGCGATCAATGCACCACCAGAAGTCGTCCTCTGATTCACCTTTCCACGCAAACACAGGTACACCTGCAGGAAGCAGCACACACACACGACGGGCAAAGACGGAAGCCCATTAGGGTGGGATTATTACATAATAAAAAACACAAGCATGAAACGGTTAACTTTCTAGGTCACCGAGGGTTCATTCAGACTTACTACTAAGATGAAGTAAAACCTAATCTACTTTTATCCGTTAAAATGCAGGTCGCTACAATAACAGGATTTTATTTTTGCCTGGATTACAAATTTGATAGCTGGGGCTAACCCACACGCTGTATTTACTAATGCCGTTCTTCAAGGTTTTGAGGCAAAACTTAAAATACAAAATAAAACAACAAACAAACAAATTAGATTGAAGAATCTAAAATTAATTTTTGTCTGTTTTGTAGCTCGGGATTCCAATCAAAGTTAAAGGAAAAGTCTCTATCTGGATGCTTTTGATACATTCAACTATCGATACTTATTACTGGTCTACTGACTGTGATTATATGAAAAATACTCTCTAACAACCCATAGATAATGTCCACAGTGAAAAAGAGATTGTGTTGCTGCTGCAGGTTTGCTAATGAAAAAAAAAAGGTTTTCTCATTTTTTCTCCCTGTTATTCATACACTTTGTAAAATTCAGATGATTTATTATGTTGCTGTTCAGGACAGTAAATCTCGACTTCATGTTGCCAAGCGATTCATTTCAGAAAGCGTCATGCTTTAAACCAGTAGATTACACAGAAAAAGCCCCACAAGCTTCTGGAGGGGACGAATCTCACCAGTTTCAGCGAGAGCAGCGGCCACCTCGTTTTGAGTGGAGTAGATGTTACAGGCAGTCCAGCGGCACTGGGCCCCGAGGGCCACCAGAGTTTCAATCAGGACCTAAGAGGGGATGACGGATTGCACACACGTGTATAAAAAGTTAGAAGACGTGAGCTGTAAAGAAACATCAGCTGGGCCCGCAGAGGACAGGACGAGAGGACAGAACATACGGCGGTCTGAGCAGTGATATGGGTGCAGCCCACTATCTTGGCCCCGGCCAGGGGCTTCTCCCCCTGGGCTCTCTTCCTCAGCGAGATCAGGGCAGACATGTCTGTGAAGCAAAAATATATAAAACTTAAAAGCTACGAACATTTGTTTCTCACTTGAAAACTAATTTTAAGGGGTTTTTTTTTGTGGTTTTTTCAATAAAAATAAAAAATAAAAAATAAATCTGTTTCAGCGAATCAGTTTCTCTGATAAGTGTAGATTTATGGATTGGACATAAAGATATGCTATAATTTGAAAAATACAAATGAAAATTTACCATCTACAAATTATATATTTTAACTTTTATATTTCAGGTGTTCAAGTAAGGAATAAGTAAATGAAACGTTATTTTAAATGCTGGAAATGTTTAAAGATAGAGTCAAATTCTGTATTTTCCAACATGCTTGGGGAACCCCTGAGATAAACATGGGTGTGATGATTGGTATAAAAATGCTACATGAATCAGAGCATATACGCTACGTTTGTACTTTTAATAAAGAAACGATAAGAGTCTGAGTTTGATTGGAACGAGTGAATCAGTAACAGCATTTTTTTTTTAAATAAAAAAGTAATAACAACAATCTCTTCCTACAAGACGGTTATAAAAAGAACGGCAGGAATATGACAAACTACTAGAACAACAGCAACATACCATCTACAGCCCTGCAGATTTAAAGCCTAATAAACACTTGTCAGGCGTTCACATATTTCCCTTGAACAATGTAAACAGCTAGAAACACAGCAGACAGAAGAGAGAGACTACAGCACCGCATCTTTGAGCGTTGAAAGTAAAAGGACGTACGAAACGATAAAAAACAAACTGATCCGTAATAATGTTTTCAGAATGACATCAGTACTGCATAAGATAGGGTCTTAACTGCTGTGAAATTAGAAGATAAATTATAGCAAGTCGTGTAGTGGTAGTAAGCGGGGGTTTTTTTTGGCAAATATCCAGGAATAAGAAACTGCTTTCTTTGTTTGGTTCTTTGTTTTTAGAAGTTTTAAAAAGCAGTCTACTATGCACACTGCCAAACAGCAAAACGAGTTTGTTTCCTTTCACTGCAGAGCAGAAAAAAAGCTGCAAACTCAAAACTACACTAATCAGGAAACTACTGTTTGGGTTTCAACTTCTGCAAAGAAAAATCTATATTATCTTCTACATAGCTGTTACATCCGTGTGGGCACCTTGCTCTGCTATTTCAATTTCCCGCCGTCCGAATTCAGCCTGTTTGATGTTCTTCACACAGAAGTTGGTGCTGCCGTGGCTGTTGACCTGGGCTTTGTCCCGGGGGGAGGTTTCATCATCCGAGCTGTCGGTGTAGGAAGCAGCTGGAAAACGAAGAACACAAAAGCTCACTTTTGTGTTAAAACACACGAGCGGAGGCAATAATGAAATCTACACTTTACATCTATTGTGAGAAAGAAAGGACCTCTGTGTGCACTTCCTGTGTGTGTGTGTGTGTGCGTGTGTGCGTGCGTGCGTGCGTGTGTGAGTGCGTGTGTGCGTGCGTGCGTGTGGACCTGTGTATATTTACGGCGCCTTGTAAAAGTATTCACACCCTCTGAGCTTTTTTTTTTTCCCCACATTTTGTCACATTCCAGTCACAAAATTTTATTGGAATTTTATGTGATAAATCAATGCAAAGTAGAGTATAATTGTGAAATAAGAGGATAATCACAAATGGTTTAAAAAGAATTTATAAGAGTTGACAACACTGGTGTTAATTTGTACTCAGCCCACCTGGATCAGTACTTTGTAGAACCAGATTTACCTACAGCTTTAGCAGAAAGTCTTTCAGTGGAAGGATCAGCTTTGAAAAGTCCAGAGACTTTTCTTGCTAATTCTTATTTACAACATAGCTGCAACTAAGTCAGAATGGATGTTAATAACATCTGTTTTTAAAATATGTCCACAAACTCTCTAACAGCTCTGGACTTTGGCT
This sequence comes from Poecilia reticulata, assembly GCF_904066995.2. Lineage (NCBI taxonomy): Eukaryota > Metazoa > Chordata > Actinopteri > Cyprinodontiformes > Poeciliidae > Poecilia > Poecilia reticulata. Next base: position 14,893,647 of record NC_088836.1, on the reverse strand, counting down.
GAGCCAATTTTACACATTAATGTATTTTTGAACAAAACTATTCCATTGTAGTTCTCAGTCTATTTTAAGGTTGTTTTTCTGCCGGTAAGGTAAATTTTTTCTGGTCTCCTGCAGAGTATTTAGCTCCATCCACCTTCCAATCAGCTCTGATCATATTCCCAGTAGCTGCTAAAGAAAAGCATTCCCACAGCATGACGCAGCCCCCACCATGTTTCACAGTGAGAAATAGCACTTTTATTTTTCCTTCACCCAGGTAGCTTTGATTAAAGACAAAATGTTACATTTGGTCTCATCTAACCAAACACCTTCCTCGACAAGTTAGCTCTGGTTTATATACCTCACTCAACCCACAACAGGAATCGAACCTATTAGTTAGAACAAAAAGATCCTGATAAACTGAAATTATGCTATATAAATAAAATCACCTTAACTTACCTGAAGTCTTCACATGGCATATAGTACATGGTTTTATTTTACCAAATTCATTAGCCTAACATCATAAAGTCTGTTTTTCTACCTACCATCGGTTTCCCTTACTTTGTAACTACCTTGTGTTTCTCCATCACCTAAAGTCCAGATAAAAGATTGAAATTTGTGGCTTCTATGTGAAACATGTGAAAAAGCTGAAGAGGTTTAACGTTTTCAACTCAGTGTACAGTGTACTGCTCTGTTAAAGCAGAGTGTTGCTTTAACAGATGTCTTTCAAAATAATATGTGATATGTATGTGTGTTATAAAAACATGAATGCCCATACTGAAACCTTGGGGTCCACAGTACCTGAGCTGTAGCTGTCTGTGGAGGACTGTGAGATGGAGCGTGAGAGCGAGCGGCGACCCGCCTTGGTCGGAAACTTGCTGAACTCCTGCTTGTCCTCTGCATTCGCAAACTGGATCTGAAAAACAGTCAGTCAGATGCAACACTGAAATCACACGCAGACAGGGACAGAAAGCCTCATTGCCACACATTAGCAGTGTAGATGCTCGGTAACATGCTTACGTAACTGCTTATATTTGAACTCATTTTGCTGTTTCAGCCTCAAAACTGTCCTTTGAAAAAAAAGAAAAAGGTGGAAATCAGCTCATTTTTGCAAAACGCAGGTGGATCAGGAGGAAGAAAGCTGCTGCTTATTTTTAGACGCGCTCCGCTGCTCTGTGATTTATGCTTTGTACAGATACACAGGCTCGAGTTGTTGTCGGGGGCTATTTGTTTTTCATCATGCTAACCGAAGCCTTCAAAGCGCCACAGATCAAAGCCCTGGAAACACATGAATCAGAACAGCGAAAGCTTGATTAGCGTCTGTATGTTGTACACTTGCTTTTCATAAAAGTCGTAACTGTTCGAGAATCTGGTCTTTGGTTCCAGCATCAGAACACATTTTTCAAGCTTATGAGCTTTAAGACAGATGTAAAGAAATATTCTGTTACATCACAGTCCCACACGTAATGCTGTTCCTCAGCACTTTACAGCAACACAAGGTCTCCAGGGTCGTTTCATTTTGCACATTTTGTGTTTCGTATAATTTGTGATAGAAAAAAAAAATACAAGCTTGGACCAGTCCTCTCAGAAACTAGAGATGCACACTGGACTGGAGTCACCCGAATATCAGCTTGATTGACCCTTATCGATGATCACCTGGTCAGAAAGTTGAAGATTCAATCTTCATCTTTTTTTTCTGATCTGTGAGCTTCACACAAGATGTCGGTAACAAAGTAATGCAGAAATCAAAATTAATGCATTAATTTCAATTACTTAATTAAGGAAAGAAAATCTAGTTTAAAAAATTTATAGTTCAATTGATTATGAAGTATAAAACTGTTGTCAAACAGCTGATAAAAAGGAACAATCTGGACAAATCACTACTGCAGAATTACACGCCGATCTGCAACCTCCCATTCATCAGCAAAGTTACAGAAAAAGCTGTTTAAACAATTAAATAGCTTACGATAGCTAACGATAACCAACCACTTTGACTCCTTCCAGTCTGGTTTTTGTGCTCACCACAGCACAGAGACTTGCCTAGTCAAAGCATTCAATGATATCCACATACAAACTGTGGGAGAACCACAGTGCTGGTTCTGTTGGACCTCAGTGCAGCTTTTGACACTGTCGACCATGACATTTTACTGAATCGACTGGAGAGTTGGGTCGGACTCTCCGGTCCAGTGCTCAACTGGTTTGAATCTTACATAAAGAACAGAGATTTCTTTGTTTCAATTGGAAACTTCTCGTCAAAGAGGTCATAGGTCACATGGATTGACCTTGGATTGACCAAGGACCCCTCTTATTCAATATTTATATACTTCTACTAGCTCAGGTTATAACAGGAAATAAGATCAGTTACCATAATTACACAGATGATACACAGCTCTATATTATGATGTCATCAGGTGACTCTGAACCATCCAATCACTGAACAGATACTTAGAACAGATAAATGTGTGGATGTCCCAAAACTTTCTCCACCTGAACAGAAACAAAACTAAAGTTATTATTTTTGTACCTAAAGAGGAGCGATCTAGAGTCAATGCAGCACAAAGTCGGCCTTCTATCACCTAAAGAACATCTCCAGGATTAGAGGACTTGTGTCTCAACGAGATCTAGAGAAACTCATCAATGCGTTTATCTTTAGTCGCATTGATTACTGCAGCAGCGTCTTCACAGGTCTGTCCAACAAATCAATCAAATAGCTGCAGCTGATCCAGAACGCTGCTGCTCGCGTTCTGACTAAAACCAGGAAAATAGAGCACATATTTTCCTGGTTTGTGCTCTATTTTCCTACAGGGAGCTACACTGGCTCCCTGTAGCTCAGAGAACAGACTTTAAAATACTGTTAGTTTATAAATCACTGAATGGCTTAGTACCACAACACATTAAAGATCTGCTGTTGTTGTACCAACCTTCCAGACCCCTCAGGTCTTCTGGTTCTGTTCTGCTAGTTTGGTTCAGAACCAGAACCAAACTAGGAGAAGCAGCATTCAGCTTCTATGCATCACAAATTTGGAACAAACTTCCAGAAAACTGTAAAACAGCTGAAACACTGAGTGCCTTTAAATCTCGACTAAAAACCCACCTGTTTAGAGTTGTATTTGAAACATAATCAATTACAAATTTAATGATGGCATTTGACTTAATGTAATGTTTTGATTGTTGATTATATGTTGCATGACTTTGTGCTTTTGTTTGTTATGATGTAAAGCACTTTGAAATGGCTTGCTACTGAAATGTGCTCCACAAATAAAATTTAATTGATTGATTATCGCGCTTTGATGTTGCGTCCGTCTGTCTGTCAGACAGCGCTGTGTAAAGTCGTAACACTGTACAGTGTCATCCAATCATGGCTGATCTCCTTGCAGACGCACAGACAAAATGCAGAACATTTTTTCTGTAAGTCCTCTCTAACTCGCGATCATTCGACTTCTCTGTCTTGGTGGTGTTGCAATGCTGCATTAAGTCAGTCATCAATTTCCCACATACAGTTCACACCGCTCCCCTTTTGAGACAGTTCGTGACAATGCTGTCGGCCTCCCTCGACCTCTTATTTTCAATGTCCATAACTTGTGTTTGGAGTGCAAACTGTTGAGCAGGCCGCTGGAGTTGACAAAACACACAAGGAAGATGAATCGGTGGGCCACACAGCTACTAGAACAAAACCCCCGAGCAACGTGCACTACAGCACATACACTGGCCCAGAAGCATGACAGAACAGCTCAGCCTTGATAGAAATTGCTAAGGAGTAGCAACTCAAAGACTTACATAAATACAACTCTTAGCCAAAAAGTTAAGAGAAGCATCATGTGGCTCAGTTTTCAGGAAGTGACCTCACGGTTGGATGGAAGAAGTTCGTTCTCCTACAAAATACTGACGAGATAACACAAAACATAGTAGTTTCAGTCTCTTAACTTCTTGACCTTATGATCCCTCGTCCCAATGTTCATCACACCTCGACTTCAGCAGTCTACCATGCAACTGAAGAGAAACTCAAGAAGCTTGGGAGTCTGGGTGAGCAGAGCAGATCTCTGCATGGCTCTGTTTTCACAACCAAGACTGTGGCCTTTCTCACACGCTTGGAAAACAGTATATTGAGTTTTCCTCTGGATCGTTTTATGTGGATTCAGCACACACTTTGCATTTTCCTTTCTCGACTGGTAAACATTTAAATAAGACCATACTCCTTGTTACGACGTACGGTAATGTAAATGATGGTTACTGGTTTTGCTACCTGCGATAACATCACAAAGCCTTTGTAGTTCAATGCAAAACAGTGCTAGTAGGATACCGTAACCCGTCTCAAGTCATCCAAACTGATCTCTGCCTGGGAATTCCAATATCTAGAAGGATAGGTTTCCTGTGAACCATTACAAGCAACTCACCTGTTCTCTCCCATGTCCATGCTTGTGGGCCATACCTGCCGGTCACTGTCTACTGCGCTCTTCAGCTTTCTAGCCTACCTCTCTGAGTCCTGTGTGTGTGTGCGCGCGATGGTACCAGGTGTCCCTGATGCTATTATCCCAGAACACTCCCAGGCAGCTCAGGGGGAGGTTCCCACCTATTACCGTAATTTCTAAATGGCCAACTTTGGCTAAAACAGGCCAGGACGTAAAAAGAGAGGTCAATTTCAAACAAGCCTGTCTCTCTTTCTCTCTCTCGCCGTTTGCTCCACATTGTCCTTGACAACTCGCTGCTGAAGGCTTCAGTTTTTATTTTATGGGGATTTTTTTTTTTTTTTAAGTCCAGCTAGAGCATTGTACGAACCAGAGTTATGACGACACCACCACGCAAACAAGTACAAAAACACATTTGCTGGAGCTCGTATTTTCAGCTTGAGTTCCTAATTTGCAGCACTAAATGTACTAGGATTGGCAGGAGGAATTAAACCTGTTCTCCATTAGCCTTCTGCTGCATCATTAGGCATCTCTTTAGACCCATCCTGCAGCTAAAAATACCCTTTCTCTCTCAGATAACAGGCCAGGTCAAAGACTTAAGCCGTAGAGTGTTACAGTCGGTCAGTGGCGTAAAGGCTCAGTGTGGCACCCGACATAAGGCAACCAAAACTACTTAACCAGACACCGCCACTGCGGCTCTATGGCACCATCTAACTGTAATCCACACACATCCTCGCCGCCAACTGCTCACAGCCGCTGCATTCAACAAGTCAAACACAGCCAGAGCAGCGGGTAAAACAGAGCACACGGCAAGGCGAGTTTCAAGTGAAGTATAATGCTGAAGTCAGCACACTCCTCCTGGTATGCAAAGGCTGCTGTTTAAATCAATGCATGCATGACCGATTACGCCGTGTTGTGCAAAAAACACACTGTGAACTAATCCTGCCTTCCTCACAGACTATGTGACCTGGAGCTGAAACTATAAGTTCTCCTGATTAAGATAGCGCACAGCCTTATTTCATGAATAAACACCTGCAGTACAGCCACACTGATTTAAAGGGGAGAACAGATTTTTTTTTCTCTGTTCTGTTAAGATGCTATATTCAGTCATTAACTTGCGGTAAATAACTCTCTTGGGGTCTTTACTTTAATACTTTAATTAAACCAGGATTCTTTTCACTTTTTTTAGGTAACAGGGCATCAGAGAAAGTCTAAGTTAGAGGTTGGCCATATTAAAGCTAACATCCTAAAATATGCTTAACGCATTTCATGTTGCAGAATGTTGCAGAAACAATCGGTCCCTTCTGTGTGAGTCACTGTGCATGAATGAACAGAAAAGTTTTGAAGTTCAAGTTATTTTATCATCAAAGTGAAAATGACAGTAGAGTTACCTACTTCAGGTTGGGTACTGACGTCACTTTGAAGAAAATCTAACATTTCCATATGAATGTTTTAATTTGATAAAGGAGGTAGTAAAATGAACTAAATATCCTGAAAGTAAGGGGAACGGTGCAAAACAAGACTTGTGAGGATGAGTTGTAATGCTTCCTTAACTAACTTGAGTTTAAAAAAAATAATAATTAGAACTGAGACAGAGGGTCTAAGTTTATTTTGTTTGGTATCTTCACGTCATCTAGTTTCCACTGCGTGATACTCACACTCGGTATGGAGTGTGAATATCACCCCAGGAGAGGGTGATACACTCCTGTGGCAAATGTGTAATCACTTGCATGAAGGGTTTACTGGACTGAAAATGATGAATGTGGGACAGTCTTTAGAGGATCTGAAAGCTTTCACGTTGAACCTTCGTTTTGCAGTCCTCCCCCTTGTCCACCTTATCTCATTACAGCATTAACTTTGATTCCTCATCATTTCAGAGCATAATCCGTTCTGCCTTACCCAGACCTCTCCGTCTTGCACTGTGGAAAAAGATTCAAAATGCAAAACATAAACTATTGAGAACTATTTGGGGGAGACATTAGATAATCTCACAATAATACAGGACATTAATCGAATCTATCAAAAGCTGAGGAACTTAATATGACTATAGTCAAAAGGAGAAGAAAGCAAACTGTTTACTTCTATTTGTTCAGCTATAAACTGTAGAAAAAGGTTAGTCCCAAACCCCAGAGATGCTCCATCAACATAAAATAGTTGATGTATTCTTAACCAAGGTTTAGAGTTGAAAAAGATTTTTATATTTACTTGACCATTTTAGAGTCCCAGAATGTTTTAGGCTCTGAGCTGATATTTGAATTTGAATTTCTAACCTAACCAATATTTTCCAATCCAAATGTTTTTAGACATTTAGTGATGTTTAAATTCCCTTCAATATGTACATCAAATATATACAAGTGAATATTACTATAATATACTGCTCAAAAAAATAAAGGGAACACTTCAGTGTTCAATTAAATGTTAAAGTGTTCCCTTTATTTTTTTGAGCAGTGTACATTCCTGCTATAATAGGATTTTATGTTCACATAGGAGGCGCTGTGTCTGTTATATCATATTAACACCCAGTTGAACTTTTCCACACTTTGACACATAATTAACCACAAAGGTCAATGTATTTTGTGGAGCTTGTTCATGGTAGACCAAGACAAAGTGCAGAGGAAGGAAAACTGACACATGCTCTTTTTAAGTCTTCCAAATACAGAACACATTTTTATTAATATCTTTGAAAAACCACATGTGCTTTGCCTTGCACTTCATAATTCCTCCCTTCTTTGTGTTGGTCTGTCACCTAAAACCCTAACAAATCCCTTTTAGGGTTTGTGGTTTAACTATGCCAAAATGTGGAGAAGATCAATACTGCGAATAAGTTTGCAAGGCACTGTAAACATGATATAACCAAACTTCAAAGTGAGCACGCAGCAGTCCACACCTCCACAGGGATCAGATACAAAATGATGATGCAGGAACAAATTCGATGTGAGTAAGTCCCGTTACAGGGGGTGGCGGGTGGGGGCAGGGGTGCGTATTGCATAACTGTTTTGTATTGAAAAAAAAAAAGGAGGAGGCAGAGGTTTGCTGTTCTTTGACTCACCCACCATCACACTCACTCAGTCAAATTTGTAGAATTGATTGTATTTATTCACCACACATTTTTCAGACCGTCAAAGTCAATGCGGAGTAAACCAAAACAGTTTCAAAGTTTGTCTTCTTACAATGATTTGCAGAAGTCGTTTTGACTCATTTTGCAAACAGGTGTCTGAGTCAGACACTGGACGCTCAGTTTTATTCATAACAAAGCGTTGTTTTCATAAAGCTGATGCACATTCCTATAATTCAATATGTTTGGAAACAGGCCCCCCGGAGGCAGCTCACAGTCCACACAATGTTGCCTGTCAGACAGTAAGGAGGTCTAAACTAATATTTTAAAGTCTCTGAGCCCCGCTGCTGGGAACGCAGATATCTTTGCTATCTTTTTGTAATTTTTTATGTAATTTGATTCATATTATGAGTATGCAACTTGGTATGAGACAAGCTGTCTTTACAAAAGCTAAATCGCAAACACAGACACACAGTAGGTGTAGGACAAAGACAAAGATTTAACGTTCAAGTTGATTATTTAGCAAAAATAAAGTGAGTATAATATCTATGTTTCCATGACATTGGAAATATGTGGAAACAACCTTCTTTTAATCTGCAGAAATTACATATCGTTCTTACACGTTTATGTGTTTCTACATAGTAAGTTGGACTCATTTAAAGCTTTTCCTGTGTTTGTTGCAAAAGCAAAGCAGATTGTGAGGCGAAATCTGCAATGAGACTTTTTTTTAATATAGGAAACGGAATCGTCACCAGTGTGGATTCAAATCTATGACTAATTTTATGCAAATAATATGCAATCTAACATTTGAAGGCTAATAAAACTGTATTAGTTTTATTATTAAAACTAATAAAGAACTTTCATGTAATTTATGTCCCATTTGGAAGATATTGCTGAGTCACAAGAAATAAAACAAGGACGTAGAGGTATTAAGGATGGCAAAAATAAACATAAAACAACAACAGAGTGAAAGCTTATCCTGCTGTGAGAATCTCAGCCTTCCAACAACTACTGTAAAACCATTTTACCAAGTGTTGTATATTTATTTCAGGATGTTATATATTCAGGGGAAAAAATACAAAAAAGAATGGCTATTTCTGGAGGCAAGAAAAACAAACATCTTCTCCTCTAAATGTGAGCCGGTTCTCAGAAACACGGTCCTCGACCTGCAACCAGCAGTGGATAAACACTCAGATTTATCCAGTGCTGGGAACCAGCAGTGGACGTGTAATATGAACATCCGACTAGAGAAAGTCTTTTTTGTTTTGTGCCGTTGTAAAGCAGCCAAGACATTCAAAGTCTTTTCCCTCAGGTGCACAGTGTGCAGTAAATACACTCTTATCAAGCTGCTCCAAAAACTGACGATGCCCACCCACATGAGAAGCCTGAGCAATAAGTCACAGCTGACCGAGTCAACAGTGACAGAGTTAAACAGTTGGATTGATTGGACTGGTTAACAGAGCTGGATGCACTATTCCACTCTTTCCTGGCCAACTTGATATCCAGTTTTCTTTGCCAAGTCCCAATTTGACTTAAATTTGACATTTTATTTCTAAGAGCAATCAGACATCAAAGGAAAAATATGTACATTAGTTTCTTTTGTAGAAAGGGTGATTTTGAGCTAAAAATAAAGAAATAAGATTATCTTCATTGATGCATCAAAGCACAGTAATATATTTCAAATTAAACGTAAAAGAAATGCATCAAAGTACATCATTGAACAGAAGTCGTGGGGTACATTACTTTGGATACATTTAATGAAGAGAAAATGGAAAAAAGGCCTTTCCAGGATCTGATCATGTATTTTTTTCACTTTACCAAGGACTGAAATCAAGGATTTAATATAGTATATATATTTTATTAATACTGCATAGGAACATAAAGAAAAATCAAAATCAGTTTTCTTTCAAGTATATATTCTAATATATTTTAATTTTGAAACAACTCAGATTGTTTGAAGGACTTAAACCTTATTTTTAAAAGTGGCTTGTAGAAGAAGTAGCTTTTAATCCAATCGAAAATTTAAAAAAGCATGCAACAAGAATACCCTGTAATAAGCCTGTGTTCCTAACCTCTATTGAATTTTTATTAAATTCAAAGAAATGCATCAAAGTACATGCTCTTGGTTAGAGTGAAAATAGAGGTGGCTGTAAGCCTTGAATCACTTAATAAACAGAGTTTATTTTCTTTTATAATATCTGACCTGCCAGTCACTGAGCAGAGCCGTTCAAGGGAAAGTTGGCTGATTCTGATTCTTGCTCGATTGATTGATACTCATCTTTTTACAATTTCAACATCCACATTCCTGCACCTCTAAGAAAAGCTACATAACCACAGGTTATGCGGGGTTGAATGTTTTCTCACAGAAAATCCAGGGCATTAACCACCACATACTTAGTGTGGAAGCGAGCTTACTAAGGCCTTACATGTAAGCTTTAAGGTTTGGTTTCCTAAACAAAGAATATTTACATTTACACTGTATAGAAACGGTATAAGAATACCTAACGCTTGACGGTAATACCGTTTAAAATGACATGTCACATCAGTATTACAATAGAAGTTGTAATTCTTCTATAAAGACTTCTGTCAAACCAGGTGAAATGGGAACAAATACATATGTCCCACTGTAACTACTAACCCGACTGAATTCCGACTACCCTGCTTTTTAATACTAACTGTACTAAATATTAAAGAATGTGGCTTTGCAGCGCATTCGCTACGGTTTCTTCCCCCATACTGTCCAGCAGTAGCCTACTTGACTGCAGCACAGTTCTCCGCACCAACGTGAACGTGTCCTCCTCACATGTGACCGGCTGTTCTTTGCCCAATGGCAGCAAGTGATGGCGGGCATCACGTTTCTTACCTTCTTCACCGACTTCAGAGTCGGGACTGCGGTGAACGCCGCGGAGGGCATCTCTCCAACGTTCATGTTCACATCGCTGCTGTTCTTGCTGACGGTCAATGCGGAGTATTTTTCCGCGACGTTTTCGGTCTCTTTGACATATTTGGTCGCCTGCTTGACCTCCGTTTTGCTATCCACTGCCGAGTCTGTCATCGCATCTAAGTGATGCTAAAAGAAGGAGGAGATGAGAGGGGGGGGGAAAAAAAAGAGAAGCCGGTTGTCTGTGGAGTTTAAACTAACGTTAGCCCCGTCCGTCGCCTTCTTTGCTCTTTGGTGTGTGGTTTTAAAATGACCGAACAGATCCTGTAATCTATATAAGTAAGAAGTAGGCGCTTAGGTCAAGTTTTCTGGCTTCTTTAATTCCCTAGACGCGCTGCGGAGGCAGTTGCTGGTCCTGCGTTGTGCTGTCAACCTCAGACAGAAGCATCTCTGATGGGAGGGGGCGGTAGGCTCAGCCTGTCACCTGAGGAAGTAGGCTGTGTTCAGGCGGTGATGGTAAACACAGCGCTCCAACCGGAGGACAGGATTCAGAACAGAAAGAGGGGAAATTGTATTCGTAAAGAGTTTTCATGGTATTTACTTCCTACTTGCATAACTCGTCGTCAGTTTGCATAAAGCAAACCTTAGTCCGTGAAGCCTGTTTGACCGTTGCCAAGGAGGCTGAGAACAAGTCCCGCCTTCTTTGCTATGATTGGTTGACTCTGAGATCCATTTAGACAATCCACCGCTTCTGATTTGCTGCGCTTATTAAGCTTAGAGGGTCCTGAATAGGGATAGATTGAAAAAAAACCCCACATTTTTAAATAATTTCAACCGGTTTTAAACATTAATATAATGAATTGGGCAGGGTCGTCGGAGAGAGAATACTCGAGTACATAGAAAATACTCGAGATATTATGTACTGTTACGTATCAGTTTGCATATATTGAATGAAAACCAAAAAGTAAAAAAAAATGAATAATTGTTTTTTTTTTAATGGTCCGAAGGGTAATGGTGTATTTAAAATAAAAATGGGCAATCTAGGAGTAACACGTTAAATTTTTGTTTTGATTTGCTTAGATATTGAAGATTGACATTTTTAATAAAAAATATTTTTATAAAGCCTTAAAGAGCATTGTTTTGTGCCTTAAGACCTTAGGTGAAGCTCCAAATTAAGCAACAGTAGGGGTCTCCCTCCAACCTATATGACAGCATCCTAATCAAACTAAAGAAAACCTGGCTCATAGTGTGTCACTCCAGAATTATAAGTTCCCCCCCATCGTACATCCCTTTGAAAAACTTTCTGCAGAAGCCACTGTACCTCTAGAAAAAATAATGTATTGAGGCCAAAAGGCTTTGGGGTCACATGTCTTGGAAAGAAGGGAACGATGTAAATTCATTACACAACCAGGTGCAAATAAAGTCCTACTATTATAAATCATATTATTTTCCATCTCACATTTATTTGCAAGTTACTGCTGCAAGTTACAGTGTATTTTCTTGACATGAATGGACTGTCTGTCAAAAATTTGAATAAATTTGTAAAGTGGAAAAAAAAGTACAACTTTCCTTTATTTTTCTTAATAAAATTTCTGAAAGAATTAAGTACCCTTTTTGTTTTTATAATCATTTATAAAATCCAGTGCAACTAACTGCCACTTCCAATTATCACCCCAAATCCCGGGGCACAGTAGTGGCAGCATCATGCTGTGTGAATGCTGGACAGGGAAGCTGGTCACAGGAGATTGAATATAAACTGAGCTAAATACAGCACAAACCGAAGAAAAACTACGAGAGATGGCAAAAGCTAGAGACTGATGTACAGATTCACAAGTGAAATATCTGAAGCAGATTTAAACATTGATTATAAATTGCAGGCAATGCGTTCAGTTTTTAATAAAGACTGAAAATATGTCTATTTAATTTTACTTTATATGTACATGCCATTGTGCGCCATCACACAATATTCCAATAAAACACATTAAAGTTTGTGGTTGTAATGTTACAAGGGTTCAGAATTTTGAATAATTTTACAAGGCACTGTATTTGGTTCAGCTAAAAAAAAAAGAAAAAAAATAAACGTCTGCCCCAGTTAAGACTCCATGGGCTTTCCTAATTAGTTCTTAAGTAATGAAACAAAGTATCTCATTTCTTAATAAAATTTTAATTGGCATGTTTTTATGAAGACAATGTCCTTTTCACAATTTATAAAAAAAATATTGACATTGACAGATGCTGATGGATAAAAATCTCTATCTACAAAGAAAAAAAAACACCTAGGTGGACTTACAGATGAAAAGTTCTCAACTATACATGAATGAAGTGTGTATTACAAAGAATTGCTTTTTTTCCCCCCAGCAAAACACAAAGTCCAACTATAAATTGTATAAAATGCATCCACAGAACAATAGTCCTTTTATACAATGTCTTCACATTACTATCACATTTCTGGAGCACCATGTACTATGCAGCCATCAGGCAAGTCCAAAAAGTACACGGATTTAAATAATTACATTTTTATGTAAAGGAGGAATCAATGATACAAAACAGCAGGGTAACATAAAGTAACAAATGCGTCAGAAAACAAAAAAAAAAGGTACCATTAAAGAAAAAAAAAAAAGTGCCAACTGGAGACAGATCAACAAATTGTCAACAGACCAGAGTCTGAGTGTATGGCTTTGTGACTGTCTTCCCCCCCCCCCTCTGTGTGATGAGTTGACGAAAAAATATCTTAAAACAGAAAAACAAAACAAAACTGGGCTCAGCCAACATGATAACATCCTCCATTTTAATGAAGAAGACCAGAGAAGTCTCCTGGCTCAGCTGTGGCACAGCCAGCTCCCTGGAAGACCAGTCAAAAAAGTTGAGAGAGAAAAGAAAACGCCACAGTGAAAGCGCTGCTGGGTGTGTTGAGGACTACAGAAGAGTGTGTCGGATGGTCAGCTGGGTTGAAGAGTCACAGGCAGGTCATGATGTCAGGGAAAACGCTATGACACTCTGATCATCTGAGTCACTGTCTCATCAGATGCTGCCGGGGCGATTTCCTGCTGCGAAAAGAGCAACCGTTTATTACGAGAAGTTTTAACAAGGCTTCCTGCCAACTTTAAATGTCTTCATTTCATACTTTTGCTGACAAATTCTTTTTTTTTTTGTACGTATGTGTGTGGCACGGATGTTTAGATGAACATATTCAAGAAAATGTCATACAAGTACAGAGATAATTCCAATATGTAGATAATCAGTTGTAGGTCTAGACACAATTGTACATAGTCTTTTTTGGAACTGTGCATTTGAGGAAGAACTCAACTGCAAACCTATGCTGATGTTGGATTTGGCAATGTGGTAAAGCACCACTTCCCCTTGTAATTAGATAAGCACTATTTTAAAATCTAACATGTCGACAAAACCAGAACACATGCATTTAATACAGTAAATAACAACATCAGATTTGTCTCGTTTTATCTGTAAAATTCACCCAAATGTTAGCGCTTTGCTAAACAAGAAACAATTTCAAAATCTTTAAAAACATCAGGTTTACTTTTAAACCTTGTACTTCACAGGGAAGCCAAAAAAAAAAAAACATAAATAAAAATGTCAACGAAATGACCCTTTTACAATTCTGTTTTCGAAAAGCACGGTTTAATCACGGGTTCTGTTTCCATCTTAAAACAGACAATCAGTTGGAATGTGACTAAAGGTCAACGTAAGAAGCTCTCAGTAAAAATTCTGAAGCTTATCTCTTCAATGATAAAATAAGAAATTAATTGTAGTAATTGCATTTTTCCATGCTCAGTTTTTGTCTCTCCATCCTTATCCAGACTTGGAAAAGTACAAAATAGAATTCCACGATTTCCCAGAGTTTTCACACATGCCTTGGAACATGCGTGCATCTCAAATATGAAATTACTCATCCATTATGAAAGCTTAAAAAAGTATGACAGACAGGTTGCAACTTTGGGGCTTGTCTTTTCCGCCCCCATCATAACTTCTTACTTGCGATAGGCCTAAAGCCGCCGCCTCCTCCTTTTCTTTAGGGGAAAAGAACCGCCCTCCGTCTCCACGCTTACGCTGCATAGCATGACGGTGACGAGACTCGTGTAGATATTTCTGCAGGAGACAAGGAAATTAATTTTAAAAATGTACGAAAAATTTTAATTAATTGATTTATTCCCTTATGTATTACTACTAGATAGCAGAAGGTCATACCCCAGCACCAGAAGTTTTCTTTACTTTTTTCCATGATGTAAAAACAGCAAGATTCTCATCATGTTCATAATAAAGTTTTATAGTTTGTGTTTATTTGTTTTGAAGGAAAAAGAGAAAAACCCACACATGCTGCAAAGTTTATATTTATATTAAGAATAAATGGCATTCTCTCAAGTTAATTGGCTCCATGCCTCTGAGCCCTATGCTTATAAATACGGGTCCAATGTATTAAGATCAGATCCCTATAAGGCATGTTGGACTTCAGAAGACAAGTGATTATACCAAAAAAGATCCTAAACAGACAATATGAACAAGTACACACACAGTCCTATGGCAACATTACACTTTCCCTCTGATGCACTTAAACAGACGTAACACTACCTAAACATTGCTACTACACTGTGAAACTGTGGTATTTTTTACTCGTTTTGTCATACTGCAACAACTTCCAACCGTCCTGGCTGGGGATGTGAAAAACCAACCAAGGTGGAAACAGTAGCCAAAATAAATTAGTCCAGTTCAAAAACAGTTCCACTTTTTTCCACTGCAGATTTAATATTTGAGCCATTTTCACACAAGTACAAGTTACTAGATAGACAGCTTATTCAAGAGCCTTACTGACGACCATCAGTAAAGGCAGTTTATTGTAGTTTTTCTCTAAGGGAAACAAGCACTGCTTACCCTCCTCTCCTTGGGGATCTTGCCCTCGGCCTCCAGTTTGGCCCGGGCTTGCCTTCGCTTCAGAATACGATGGTATTGTTTGGCGTTGACGTACAAAGGCTCTTCCTCCAGCATTTCGGCTCCCGGGAGGGGGATACGCTGCATTGTGGGAACGCCGCCTCCACCCGGCACCATCTGATAAACGCAGGAAAAGAAACATGAACAAAGTACTCAGAGACATTTACCATGTTTAAGACTTAAAAGTATGCAGATGCATAAATCAGTCACGGTATGTTACCATACAACACTTCACATCCACACCTTTTGCAACTAAACGGACGTTCTCAGTTTAAGTACTTAGTTTTAACAGAGGGACGACTCAGACCCGATTGCCGCTTTCACACAGAGTCAGTCAAATAATTTTGCAAATCAACAAAAGCCCCAAAAGGTGGACCATGACAAATTAAAATTGATTAAAATCTATTAGTCTTATGAACATTAATTATGGAAATGCTAGAGGAAACACATAGCAGGTGTGATGACTCATGAGAGCATAACTTAACATATTCAGACAACACTGAAATGATCAAAACGACCTCTGTGACAAAACCAGAAATTGGCTACTGTTGGTTCTTGTTTTCCCCAAACTCTGCACCCATGTGTCAGTGTAGATGTAAAAAGACAGGAAAAAATAAATAAAGATGCTGAGTACCTCTGCACAGGGTCTTACCATGACCATTCCACCTGCATTGACCATGTTGCCGGAGACAGGCAGGGTGACGGTCACAGTGCCTTGGCCGCTGTTGGTAGTGTTGGTGTTGGCGCCCCCTGTTGCTTGCACTATCTGAGCACCTGCCAAGCTGGCAGCGGGGATTGTGATCATTCCTGGAGAGAAATAATTAGCACCGACATTGTTCAGACTCGCAGCTAAAAATAAATAAATATGCTTATGAAGTTTACACACTACAACAACAACAACAAAAGAGAAGAAAGAAATGTACCCTGCTGTAGAACAGAGCCATCTGCATTGACGGGCTGGTAGACGATGGTCTGCCCGTCAGCTGTCTGTGCCACCTGTTGACCCTGTACGCTGATCTGCTGGCTCTGATTTACAGCATAAAGAAGAGATATTAGAAAATATAGACTCCATGTACTCATTTTTACCCTCTGGAGGGAATTATCTAGCAGTTTAGTAACTGAAATGTGTTTTTAAAGGATAAGTCATATTTGTGAATGCTCCAGGGCAGGGGACCAGTGATACATAAAGATTTTAACGGTTTACACGACCAGAACAGCTAAAATGTTCTGTCATGATGTTTCTATAGAGTAAAATCCATTTACTGAGACGCCAGAGTGAGTGAAAAGTTTGAAATGTTAACAGCTGGATTTAAAAAAATCCAACTGTCGTTGCCACTTTCCGTTTCTGCAGGAGCAAAACCAGAAAGCAGAGGCTGCTAGCTTCTGTCTTCTGTGGTACAACAGAAGGTCAATGATGCTGAAGACTGTCAAAATGAATGACCTGGTTCTGTCCAGCAGTGATGGCCGTCTGGGGCTGCTGGATGATGATTTGTTGGGGCTGACCCTGCTGGCCCTGGAGCTGCAGAGTCTGACCACCTTGCAGCTGTATCTGACCAGGCTGCACCAGCTGGATCTAAGGAGACAATTAAATGCATTGTAATTGATCATCAATGCCATAATAAAACCGAGACAAAAATGTTATGATCGCTATAAATGTGGGCAACATGCGACGTTACAGTCTACGACTGTTAAATCTAATCACGGATCTTCACGGACACTCGTCTTTTACCTGCTGCAGACCTTGAGCTCCAGACACAGGAACCTGCATTATGGTCTGCCCTTGACTCCCTGACATGGCTTGCACCATGATGGGCTGGCCTGATGATGTGATGAGCTGTCCACCGCTCACCTGTACCATTAGGGGCTGCCCCTGCACCTGCAGAGAGGAATACAAAGCTATTAAAGTGGCCCCGACGCGGTGTGACCCGTCAGCGCCCACATGGGACATGAAGGGCTGCATGCAAGTAAAATACAGCTCAGCTATGCCAAACTTGGGGAGAAAGTGTAAGAGAATATGTGTGCGACTGATAAGGATGAACTTATAAACTCTTAACTTGTATAAAATGCATCTTGTGGAAGTAAAATAAGTCTCAAAGGAAAAAGCCTGAGAGAATTCATCAGTTATAATGCAAAAAAAAAAAAAAAGAAACATTACAGAGACGACATCATCATTACAGCTATGAATGAGATGCAGCTGGCAGCAGTGGCAGTGGATGCATCCTTTTCAATGCTGAACTCCATAAAGTTCACATTACTCGTGCTTCCAACAGTACATCGAAAAAAACAAGAACATTTTGAACTTGTTTTTTTTTTTTTTTTTTAAAGCAGAGAAAACACAACTTAGACAAAACACAATGACCCGTTTTCTGTTTTTTTTTTCTTTCCTTTCACAGCCATTGGAGGAAAGTCGCACACACACTGCAGGCTGGCAAACACAACACAATGTGCTGAGGAACATGCAGTACAGGTAGTTGCAGGAAATGCTGGAGGCGGGACAAGAAAGACGATGGTTCAAAACGCGACAGACAGGTCATGAGAACAGCCCTGGGTACGGCATGCAAACTGGTCACTTATCGAAGCGTTACCGCAGTGACAGGGCGGCTGTGACACCACTACCTGGAGTGTCTGCACCTGCTGGCCCGGCGCCTCTGCTTGCAGCTGCACAGCCGTCACTGTGCCTTGTGTCTGCAGGCAAGGCAGGACGTTACACTCTCAGACAAGTACGGTAAAGCCCAAAATTACTCATACCTTCGCCGATTGATACTTCAGTCATCTTTGTCTTCTGGATGGAAATAATTAAAGGACAATCAAGGACAACAAGACGTTTTGTCTGCATTATCTCGAGCCTTGCGGCTTTATATTTTAATTACTGTTTTGAGAAAAAGCTCTCAAGCCGCCTGAGTATTTTTCTGCAGACTGGATAGTTTTTGGTACAATGTTTTCAAAAAAATCATCCACATTGTATCCACCAGCTCTGAGAGGATCCTGTAGAAATCAGGTACCAGCAGCGACTCATATCAGAATCAAACTGATCACTTCAGGACATAAGTCACTTGATTAGGTCACTTGATAAAGATAAAGGTCTATAGAATCTATAGAAAAACAAAGCTATCAACACTGTTTTAAAAAGCTAGTCATCAAAAACAGTTAAAGTGATTTTAAAAAATCTGTAAAGATTAGGTTAATGGGATAAAACACAGAAGTTCCACATTACAGCAAGCCTTAGACATAAAAGAAAATATTTTGTAATAATCAACTAAATATAAATGAAAACCATGACAAAGTTTTGGTCAGTTTTACAACAAGGAACAGCCTTCCATGTAACATTTAAAACTGACCTTACATCACTTCACAAGGCTTTGGGAACATTATGTTCCCAAAGCCTGGGAACATTTTGTTCCCAAACAACCAATGGTTGTACCCGGTAAGGAAATGTGGTTCTGTGACCGACGAATTGTTTATAAAGCAGGGTGTCACTCCTGCTTGGATCATTGGTCGTAATTTGTCATGTTGTCATTTTCCAACCAAAATAGAACTAGTCACTGGTTCTGGGGATTGTATAATATAAAATATCCAGAAATATTCAACAGCCAATAGGCATCGGTTAATAAACGCAGTGGTCCAAAATGGAAGTGACAAGAAACAAACCAGTGACACACAGGAATAAAAATAAAATGGACTGACGAATTAACAGACGAATCAAACTAACCCAGAATCCAGATCAGAACAATTTGATCGTTGTATCAAGATAACGGACAACAACTAGTACTGAAAGAACCATGAATATGTGTAAACACGGCATTAAATACTAAAATTAGAACTGCATAATATGTCAAATTGCAGTAGTAATTGCAATATTACTGTGTGTAATAAAATAATCAATTTATTTGCTACATTAAAACTGCAGCTTGTTGAGAGAGAGGTGAAGACATTGAGAGACGGTAAAAGCAGAAAAGAGTCAGAAAATGTGGATTAATTAATTAAGTTATGTCATCACCATTTTGAGCAACAGGATCAAAAATAATTCCTGATATTGTGCAAACCTTACAGAAGTGTATTTTTACAAAGTAAAAATATTAAAAGATATATTTTAGCCATATGCTGAAAATTATATATTTTGTATTCATTTGAAATGATTATATTCAGGTAAGTTTTTTGAAAAATTGACAATGGTGAATAACAAAAAACAAAATGGCTGAGGAAAGCAAGATGCAGGGCAAACAAGAAAGAAGAGTTTAAAAAAACAACCAAAAAACAAATTTAGACCATCATAAATCAACTAACTCAATCACATAACCTTTGAAAAATGGGATGTTTTCCTGCACTTTGTTATGTGCTTTCATTATTTCCTGCCAGAAAACAAAAGCGAAAACATTAAAATGTCACACTGGTTGAAGTAACCTTGGGCTTGTTGATAAATATCAGAAAAATAAATGTGACTTCCTTGAGGGCTCCTTTAATCTGGCTGCTTTAGAAAATAAAATGTGATTAAAAGAAATAAAGCAATGTTAAATAAACTGCTCAAAGTGTGGTCTCACCTGCTGCTGGATCTGTCCATTAGCAGTCTGCACAACAATCTGCTCCCCTGTCGTAGTGGTGGCAGTGGTGTACTGCTCCATGCTTTAATATGATCAATCCTCCTGAGACAAAGGCATGTACAGTTACACAGTTATTAATACATTCGCATATTTTTAAAAAAATACATATTGCCAGCAGATATTGTACCAAACAAACATGACTGTCTTTGCTGATTATTATCTCGTAAAATACGTCTTTCTTTATTTTCTTTTATTTTTGCCGTGTTTTTGTTGCTTCAATTTTAAACACGCAACGCCTACATATCTTAAATAAATTCAGCAATGTATTATAAAACAAATTTTTTGTATCTGGAACAACATAGAAGAACAAGAAGGGCAACATTTATCCGTGTTTTATTCACTGATGTAATAATATGGGGCTAATAAGGCTATGAGAGCTAGCTGTGAGCATGATGGTAAATTCTAGAAAGCACAAAATGGATGCTCGCTATCTTCAAGGGGAAAGTCGGGCGTTTTGCTTGTTTCAAACTGTAACTACACATTAGCTGGCATACTCATCCGCTGATGAGTTTACGGCTTTATTAGCAAACGCCGCGTTGTTTAACACTCATTTTAGCACAAAGGCTAACATTAGTGCAGCAGGGAGCTCATGTTTTTTCCCCCCAGTAGCCTAACACCGAACGAGAAGACGAAGGTCTTTGTGGCTAAACAAGTCCTCGGACACAGCGGTCAAAATTACTCTCAAATTTAATTTTTTTCTTGCATTAAGCAGGGTTAGTAATTTGGTTGGTCCATGACAAACCAATCCGTGCTGACAACTACCAATGCCTTCAATCGTGGCTCCCTTACCGTATCTTCACTGTCCGGTTTCCCTCTGATTGGCTCCAGTACAGCTCGCTAAAACCCAATCAACAAAGTGAGCGGACAAAATGGCGCAAATGAAACAACGGCAGCTGGGAGGAGGTGCGCAGCTGCGTGACACATGACTACAGGGGACGTATCTAGGTGCAGTACCCCTACCTACCACTGGATGGTGCTACATTTGCCAATCATTAGGTGCCATTAAATTAAAATGATGCTGCAACCAATGTGCATTATTAATTTGTAGTAGTGATATAGTGATACCTGGTATAAATATTATTTCTAAAACACACTCAGTATTTAGTGTATTTTGGAACAGTTGTGTTCACTGTTTGTTAATTTGCTGTGAATTCTCCATTCACATGTAGGATACAATGGAACAAACACACACACACACACACACACACACACACACACACACACACACACACACACACACACACACACACACACACACACACACACACACAACTAAGGACTAAAGGTGTTACAATACATTAAATAATTAATTTTTTAGATACATTTTGAAATGTGACATTAGATAAAATGAAAAAGTAAATTATCAAATTATTAAAAATACAAAGTTTTATCTCTCAAATGCATTATTATTATTATTATTATTATTATTATTATTATTATTATTATTATTATTAAAAAGTTCCTTCACTAATGTATAAATTATAAACAACTCAGATAAATTGAACTAAGTACCAAGCTCTGGTCATGATCTACTTACAGAATCACACCAACAGTTCACATTATGCAATGGTGAAGATTAGAATAAGTACTTAAACAATTTTAAAGTGATTTTTAGCTATTTTGACTTTTAATTCATTATTTTGTAGTGATTTACATCTATTTAATAATTTATTCAAAAAGTTGTTTAATATTTAGGCAAGTATAAGCATATTTATATTTATTTAATTCAGTGTCATCATGTATCATCTATGTAATTGTAAGCTCGTTAAAATTTGGGACATTTGGACCTTGCTAAAATTTCTTTCTTTCGGGTTTCTGTTGGCGCTACGCCAACTGTCCTCCGTCCCGCTAGGTGGCAGCACTGCATTAGTTAATGACACTGAGCTGTGTTTGCGGAAGTACTCACACTGTGAAGATCGCATGTGAAGTCAGAACCAGGCATTGAGCTTTAGTCAAGGTCTCGTGTTTATTCTAAGATAAGATAAACGCACGCTTTGTATTAATACAAAAATATTCTCCGTTCATGCCGTCTTAGTTTTTGCCGACTGACAAAATCAAATCTTTTTGCTAGTATTGCACTCTAATGAAGCCCGTCCGTCTATGAGCATGGCCCGACCTCTTCAGGTCTGTCGCCTCCTCCTTAGGTTTCCTGCTCGCTCTTTGGTTTCCCCCGCTTGTTTAAACGGCGTCAGATTCTCCAGCAGAGGCAACAGCAAAACCTGGGTGGGACAGAACCATGTGAGCGGAGACAGGACCAGATCACAAATGTCCAGATTCAACGATGACGTAGAGCCTGAGCTGGAGGGGCTGGAGGATAAGCTCCAGGCTGTGCTGGAGTAAGAACCATTATACATTATTACAACTACAAAACATATTCTAAATGCAAACATACCGCTGGCTGATCATTGTAAGCAGCTTATCTCATGTTTCTTTTCAGCAAGGAGAAAAAGAGACAGCGATCAGTGAAGTTTAATATGATAAGAAGGAACATGACTCCACCAGGAGCCCCCCAGAGGAAACTAACGTGGGATGCTATTGAGCAAATAAGGTGACGGTCTCTTTGTGTGTGCTACATTTTTTTCACCAAAAACCTAAAACTGGAGGCCAAATTGTGGTGAATTTTTATTATTAGACCAAAACCTGTGTATGGTGAATGTTGATTTTACTCCTATACAAAAAGTAATGTTGGTTTTTGGCTCTAAATAACTTTTGTTTAGTAGGAGCAAAAGTAAATAGGACTCTTTAGATTGCTGACACTTTTCATACACTTATTTCAGATATTTGAAGCAAGAGCATCCAGAGGAGTGGACGATAGAGCGCCTGGCTGAGGGCTTCTATGTCCCCCAAGAAGTCATCCTCAGGGTCCTGAAGAGCAAGTTTACCCCCTCTCCCAACAGAAAAGTCAAACAGGATGCTAAAGTGATGGTTAGACTCAGCCAGCAGGCGTTACCTTCTGATAGCAGGAGGCAGGAGAACAAACTGAAGCTTCCTCAAAGTCAAACACCAGCCACACTCATACCTGGGCAGGCAGAAGGTGCTCTGATTTCGGCGACTGCTCCGGCTGAGGTGATTCAAAGTAAAGGTTCAGCATCTCTTGTTCCTGTTCAGCCTCCAAAGCTGCCAGCTGGGACTTACAAAGAGAGTAGAGTGATGGAGTCAACGGTAGGCGGGGATGGTTTTGGTACAGAGGAAACAGAGGAGAATGAGGAGTGGGAGGAGAGCTGGGACGGGCAGGTTCTGACAGAGGAGGAACTTGAGGAGATTCTGGACATGGATAAACCCGCGCCTGTGGTGCAGGTGGGGAGCGATTTCTTTGATGCAGAGGGAAACTTTTTGTATAGAACCTGAGTTGAAATGCTGAATGAATATGATGTGTACACTGAAATTAATTAAATCATTTTCTTAGAAATGATCAAAATCTATGGAATTAGAATTTTACATTGAAGCCATTTTTTTTTTTTAAATATATATTTTTTTCATGTTACAGAATATGCGAAAGGGTATTTTTGACATGAGAGAAAATGTTAAACTATTCAGCCTGAGGGAAAACAGGCTGTTATCTCTACTTTAATTTCCCCATCCAGTAGCACCAGATGGCGGGGTTTTGCTCCAAAACTATTAAATGTCATTCTTAAATTTCCCCACTCAAATCTAATTTTTTAGCTTCATTTGGACTGAGGCCAAATAAATCTAACAAACTATTACAGAGTCAGGATCAGAGATTAATGAGTATGTTTAAGCATTTGCATGTCTCAACCTCATCAGGGTTTTATAAGACACTTTGAAATACATTATTCAGACACACTCATTCAGAGCTCCTTGTATTGTGCTACACTCATATCAATATAATTTATCGCAGGAAGAAGTCACAGCAGCAACTTCAGTCTGAGGCAGCATAACCACATCCTGCAGGTGTTGTGTTAAATTTGGCTACCTGCAGAAATATCCAGTTGCTAAAGTGCAACTTGATTTCTGCATGCTTGCTGAAAGCAATCAGTGGCGTAGGAGTTCATTTTGGAGTATCATAATAAATGGTGTCGAGTATAAATGCATGCCATCCTTCAGATTTCAAATTCTATTTCTTCCGTTTTAAAATACACTTTTCATTGTGGCCGATTACATAAAATCTCAAATTACAGTGAAAGTTGTGATTGTAATGTCAAATACAGATTTAGTTTTTACATACAAGCTATTTGTCAAAGTGCAATAGAGGGTTTCAATGTCCAAAACCAAAAATGCAACCCTTGCTACTAGTCAATGCAGATACAATGCATTGACTAGTAGCTGACTTCTGTGTGCATTTCTGCTCCAATAAGGTTTTTAAATGAGCATAATGTCAATATGGAGTCTATGCCATCAACTGTCGACAGTGACACAAAAAGAAAACTTTAAAGAACTTAAAGTGCATTTAAGACTTTAGAAACATTTAATTCCAGTATACAGGATTTTAAACCATTAATAAACTATTTTTAAAAGTTTGTATTCACATGAAATGACAAGTAAACACAAAAAAGAGGAACATGACTTTATTGCCAAACCCAAAGAAAATAGCCTCCAATATACAGAAAAGAGACACAGCAGTTACAAATGTTCAAACTTGAATATTTACACAACCAATCAGAAAGACTCTTTAAAATCGATACATCAGTTCGAAAATGCCAGGAAAACGTGTTTTCTTCAAGACAATGCAGTAAAGCTTCATTAAATAGGTCTCATTTTCCAGTGTAATGCAGCTACATAGTAACCCTTTTCTCTTTTGAACTTAATTTCTTGTCAAACCGTCTCAGCCAGAACCAATTTTAATATCGGCCCCCAAAAATAGTTTTTTGCTTAAAAACCTTTTTAGATTTAAGTATCATTCACATTTTTTACATGCAGTTTAGCACTAACCTGTATAAAATAGATATATTTACTGCTCCCGGAGTCTTTGTCGGGGTAATAAATGCAGCTTGGATTCGTCACCGACATTAACCGTTAAAACTAATAAGATGGTGGACGCCGGCCACATGTCAGATTATCACACCAGGCACTTGTTTAACCACATCCAATTTACTGCACTCTACACCAGCTGGTCATAAATAATGTAAACCTATAAAGTATTTAAAACAAGACTGTGCGAAAATGTTTTTAAGACAAATCAGAAACGTGGTTGACACGGTTACAGATAAAACAGTGTAAAAGACACAACCAGAAACAAACATTAACATTTGTATTGCAGCTCATCCAACCCCTACCAGGCTACAGCAGTAATTATGCTTTACAACATTTACACTATTAATTACCTTCTTTGCATTGCTGTTATGTTTTCATCACCAATTAGTTTTTTATGCATTTGGTTTTCTAGTTAATGCAAAAGATATGTCGTATTTTGTAGAAGTTAGTATAAAAACTGCTCAGATTATTACAAACACAGGTATATAGGATTACAGCGATCACTACCGTTACAACAGGTCTCGTTTAGGAAAAAAATGATCGACAAATGCCGAACATACAAGGGGGCTTTTTGTGCTTTCAGTAGTTAGAACTGCAGTCTGAGCTTCAATCACATCCTGGACGTTGATGCTTCTTTTGCTCGGACGAACAAGACAACTAACAGCTCTAAGAGATGTTCTGTCATGCATGGACGATGTCTTAAATATACAAAATCTTCACAGGTTATTGCTATCAAACCTCATAGAGATGCCTTATTATGAGAGATGCACCGATCAATCGGCAAGGGACCAGAATCGGGCCGACGCTCCGATTGGTGATTCGTAAAGCAGATGCTGAAAAAACATGATTTCCTACTTTCCCTATTAAATGCGTCAAATCTAAAAATTCCCATAATTTACGGCCAATGAATATATCAGTCAAGAGCATTCAATGTAATGTCTTTACTAAAAATGAGAAATAAAAGTAAAATATGCTTAAATGTGGATAATATAATTTCTTTATTTTTTGTTGGATTAAATATTTCCACCTCTTAAATAAAACTACAGTAAATCTACTAACTTATGTAATGTAGTCATTAAACTGGGGGTGGGGGGATAGGGATCAGTCAAAATTGGAAAATAAGAATCAGTATTGGCCAGGAAAACTGATCGGTGCATCTCTTCTTATTACTTCACCGCAATGCAAAGATCTACATACTTGTACTCCAAGAACACAGAGAAATGTGGAAGATTTCACCAACGGGTGAAATTTCTATTAACATGGAAAGAATTTGGGGAAATACTTTGACAAAAGAAGGGATTAAGACTCAACTCATCTGTGAGAATTCATATTAGCTAGAGGCCAGTTGTGGCCCTTTAGTCAATCACCAAACTGATATCTGACCGAAACCGTTAAAGAAAAACGTATTTATGTACAAGGTTGTGATGAAAACAAAGACAAATTTTCAAAAGTGAAAAAAAAGAAAATAGGATTTCCAGGAGCACTTCCAGGAGATGGAAGAGGCAGGGCCCGTAAAACAGAGGAGACTTTATACAACTCGCTTTTCCTTCATTCCTAGAGCGCTAGTCAATTTTTCTCAGCAACTCAGCCGTTTCTTCATTGAGTGAAATAAATAACTGAAAGGTTAAAACTTACTCAGTAAACCGACACCTTAAACACGACTTCCTTCATGGTTCTTCCCCAACTGCGGCATTAGCTCTCAGGAAGCCTTCATACATTCATTTGACTTAGCCAATGACAGCAGAGTCTCTGTCACCTAGGCCGAAGTTTACATCAGAGGGTGAAAGGAAGAAGTAGCTGGAGAGGAGAGTGACAGGAACAGCGGCTGGCTGCGGGACAACCTGTTGCTCGCTTGGTCAAGAGGTGGCGCCTGCTATTCAAGCAGATCCTGCACAAACAAGACAGCACAGCACTAAAGCCAGAACCAACACTGTGGGTAAATAAGACACTGTACACAAAAACACACCCAAACTCTGTTTCACAAGTGACGCACATGCGTCTAACCTCCAAGATCCCTTCATGGTGTGAAGATAACTAGTTTCTGTGTCGCCTTTGTAAAGGTTGGTGTCGTATTGCAGCGCTCCAGTGTCGGGTCTGGGTGAGGTAATGTCCGCGTCGGGTTACTACATGTATTAACCCAAGCTGAGTCTTACCTCTGCTCAGAACGAAGCTGGCCAGAACAAATCAGCGGCTCCACAGACGCTGGAACACTGACCTCAGTGTTCCAGCCAAACAAATACGACTGAGGGATCGTTGGATGGAGCGCTCTTGTTAAAAGTAATGACAGTTTAAATGTTTGCATGGAAACAGAGCAATTTTCCAGCCAGTAGTTTGACTAAAACAAGTAATGATCTGATTTTGAACAATAATCCTAATTTTACTTAAATAAGAAACAAACATTGCACTTTTTCAATTGTTATAGAAATCATTACAATGTCATGTGTTAACTTATGAGATAGTGGGTTAGTAAAGAGTTATAATCAATGCTCACTGTTGAGTAATTGCAAATATCCTGAATCCTCAATGCTGATTGGTAGCTACAGTAAATTTTGGTAGCCTTAAAATTAACTACATTTTTATATTTTTTCCTGTGATCATTCGCAAAGGTGTTTTGGATCATGATTCATAACGATTGATTTTAAGTTTTCTGGGAAAGGCCACCAGGTTTTATTTAAATTATTTACTTTACATGCACAGATCTGATGTGATTTCCAGCAATAAGTGTAAAAAAAGAGTTTTTTTCTTATGCAAGATGTGGTAATAAAACTGACAAAAACACATATATAATGTGCGCACCAACGTAGTTAAACCAAAAACTATGGTTCAACAATACATTTTTATAAATTCAAAAAAAATAAAAAATGGAACAAAGTAAAATGACTTGATTTCAAGCATAACTTTAATTGGCATCAAAGCAGTGAAACCAAAACTGCTGACCAGTTTTCTGAATGTTTCCACTGGTATGTTGATGATTTATCTTTAGTGATAAGCTCCAAGGCTTTCCGGTTGGAAGACCTCCTTGCCATCACCCTAATGTTTAACTCCCACTACAAATTCCTCCGCACACTGAGGAGCGGACACTTTTAACACTTTGTAACAGGATTTTAAAAGTTAATCTGCTTTTTACTGTTAACGAGAAATATTAGAACTGGAGAAATTTGTTTCAAAACCAGTGACAATATAAGACTCTGTATTTTGTATTAGATGCAGTTGGAACAAATAAACAAGGCTCTTGCAATAGTCCAGTGACATTGCCAACAGCTCAGGAAGTGATGCACGGTAAAAAAAAAAAAAAAAATAATAAAAATCACACATTCACCATAGCTAAAATGTCCACATATTCGTCACCTGCAAAAAGGATGCACTTCTCTGCTTATTGCAAATAAAACCTTCATGAACTCTTTAATTTACTTTTATTGCTCACTATTTATAAATCCATACAGAAAGAAACCAGCTTCCATTTAGTGTAAAAAACCAGAAGACTGTGTGTGTGTGTGTGTGTGAGTGTGATATTTTACGTTATGTTAAGGAAAAACAGTTTTTTCCGACATACCTCATCAGAGTCATCGTGAAACTCTATTTTGCCGTTGGGGGTGTGGTTGGTGTCCAGCGGCTCGTCTATCCCGTCTGCAGCGTTGTCCTCAACGTGTTGCTGCAGCACAGAGTACCTGTGCACCAAAAACCTGCAGATCGCATTTAAAACACTGTCAGGAAACCAAAAACCATTCAAAACGTTAGGACTTAAAGAGTGAGGAGAGGATGCATAGGGTTTGTGGTTTATGGGGTAAATGAGTCGGTAAACACCAACCTGCCGCCGCAGACGTACTTCCTGACAAAGACCACTCCTGCTGCGATGCTCATCAGCATGACAACGACAACTGCCAACACTATGGCCACAGACTTGGAGGAGTGGCCGTCTGTCTGCAGAAAACATAAGACGGACAGAAATGTGGGAAATGCAAAATCAAAACCAGACCACAGATAAACAAAGGATTGCGGTTTGTTTTCGCAGAGGTACCAACCTGAAACTCTGGAGATACGAGATCACTGACGCATCTCTTACTGAGGTCAATCTCTTTGCGCTCAGGCATCTGTCCTCCTTCACATTTATCTCCAGGGATTTTCCTGTACCTGAGGACCGAAACACAGATTATTTTAGAGTTGTCCAGCATGAAAGTGTTGATGTTCAGGGATTTGCACAATAGAAAAGAACAACTAATATTTTTAACCGACTTCAAAAACAATATAAGGGAACACAGTACACATGTCTTAATTATCGGCTGTTCCTTGCAAGTACAATGTGTAATAATAATTATTAAGCTATATAGCAATTAGAGACATACTAGTATGTCAGTAAAACTCGCCAAATGTTTAGTTTTGAGCAGTATTCACTCTTACAACAAGCTTCACTGTGACCCTCATCAGTTTCCTCTCACCTCTTTCTGCATTGCACTTAGTTCCTTATTTTCCCTTGTCACTTCATGCACTGACTCAAAACACAAACTTCCTCCTTGTACCCAGTATGGCTTCAGCTAAAACCAACAACACCTAAAACTCCCACCAATACTCTGGTCAACAAATTTTCCAGAAACCAACAAAGATTACTCACTTAGAAAGCAGCTAAATCAAGTTCTGGAACATTAATGACTAAAGTACAGAGCAAACACATGTGATGCTAATACATCACGTAGGAAGTGAAGCTTAGCGACGATGTAATTAAACTCGAATTTGACAGAATCTGAAACCTTACCCGTTGGTCTGTAGTTGCTCCTCTTTGCCATGCAGGCAGAACTCCAGCACTTTGCCCTGCAGGTCCGGCTGCTCCACACACTCAGAGCTGTTCTCTTTACGCGAGTATCCAAAGTCACTGCAAGGAGTCACACAATACCAGGATCAATACTCTTATTAGTAAGGTATTCACTTTAATTATTTTTCATATAACAACTTTATAGTAAAAAAAATACTCCTGGTTTTCTTTTTATGTTTTTGTTTGGATAAAAAAAATAAAATAAAAATCTGAAATGTGTGACAATAATTCATATTTTGCTATAACCAGAATCTTTACTAAGGAAAAGTTTTCCCAAAACCTGATGCTTCCCCCACTGACTGACTGTCACTGTGGGGACGATGCGTTCAGGGTGATGCAGTGGTAGTTTTTAGACACACACGGTGCTTGGATTGAAATCAGGATTTGGTGCTATTGCAACAATTTTCCTTGCCACTCCTCCTTAAATTACCAGAGTACATGACTCGGTTATCCCGTCAACAGATTCTCCCTCTCTTGGATGCCTTTTTCTGATTTACGCACTCCTTCCCTGGTTTCCAGTTTAGGTGGACAGTCACTGTTAAAGTGGATTTCCTTCAGGGGATCATGCTGCAGACTGAATGACAATGCATGACGCCCCTTCCAAGTTTTATTTGCAAATGATTTTGAAAACCATGCATGGCTTTCTTCTACTTCACACGTGTTAGAAACTATCTTGTTGTTGTCTCTTGCATAAAAACCTTATTAAAATGCATCAGCCGCTGGAAGGTGACAAACTGTGGAATGGCCGTTTTGCAAATGCAAAACCACTTTTCAGGCTTGAACAAGACAAGAAACGCCCTCTCTGTATCTTACCACAAGAAGTCGTCCAGGGTGCATGCACATGGAATTGGCTGTGTGTTCACGGTGTAATCACGTCCGTTCCAGCAAACGGAGTCCTTTCTGAGCCGCAAGAACGTCTCTTTGTAACCCAGCATGCAGCCGTCCGTCGGGTCACTGATGTCATCAGAGTGAGCCAACCATTGCACGTAGTCGTCATCGATGCCTACAAAAATCATAAGTCAGGTTAAAATCCTTGAAAACGTGCGGTTAGGAATTGGGAATAATCTCTTTAATTGCATGACTTGCAGTCTCTGGTGAGGAGTTCCCTGAAGTCGATGGTGAAGGAGACCCAGTTCTGGGTGATGAGGGAATCTTTGTAGCCCCAGATGCTGACGTTCATGGAGCGAGCTCCCGGCTCAGACGCCAGCCCCGTGAATGTGATTGGCTCGTTGGTGAATTCGTAAATACTCCAGCACTGTCCCTCGTCGGTGGAAAATCTGACAAATTTAAAAAAGGTTAAAGAGCGCTAAAATTTTTTAATAAAAGTAAGAAAGTCGAGGAAAGGGCAGGGTGGAGCTCGCTCGCACAAAGCATTGATATTATACGAGTCATGTGAATTAGTAGTAAATCCTGTAATTACAGGCTTGTTCAGTACAGGCTTCAAACCTGCAGAGAGGGATTTGTTGGTGAACAAGTGAGATGCCAAATATTTTATCCATCCAATCACAAAAGCTAACTAAACGACTCACTTGATTTTGTTGATGGGTTTGCCATTGTCCTCCACAGCCACCAGCAGCCCTCCTGAGTCCAGCATGGCGTAGTGATGGGGCCCATTAAGAGCCTTTATCCAGGTGTAGCCTCCGTCATCGGACACATAAACATCAGACTTGATCACCGAGATGGCGTCCCCGACGCTGCCTGAAAAAAAATGCGTCAAAAATGCTCAGAGCGCCAAAAGCGATTGAGTTTTTTCAAAAATTTCTGTCCTGCAGGGTCAATGTGATTACCGTGAGCCATGATTAGACCCACGGCGTTTGGCTCCGTCAGGGGCGGCATGGGGACTTCCAGCTTCATAGCAATGCTGTAAGCCGCATGGATGTGGAGACTGCACTGTAGATTCAAGAGAAACACAATCCAAAGTGACACGCGGTTGCTGCAAAGGTTAGAATCACACCTTAACCTGCAGATGTGCAAAAACACAGAGAACATAAACACGGCAACGCTTTGTCTAATTATACCTTGTCTGGGTCCTTGGCTGTAGCGTCACACTTGGTGTTGGCAGGTTTCCGCAGAGGAAGCCACTCTCCTCCCTGATCAAAGGACACTACAGACTGCACAGACTTATCTGGAAATAAAAAATAAAAAAACAAGGAGAACACATTTACAGGTAGCCGAGGGCAAAAGCCAGGAATAATGTTGGCAAAAAAACAAACAAAAAAAAAGCTTGATTCAATAAATTCAACACATAAACAGACTAATCAATACAGTGCGAACTGCGAAAGCAGGGATGAGAAATGAGTCTAACAGGGACGGTCTAATTAAATATTTACTTCACACACTTCTGAGGGTGTGTAGTGGAGCAGCATTGTGTGCGAGTCTGTTTCTAAGAAGAATCTGAAGGCTGCTACAGTGTTTTGCTGAAGTATTCACGTCCCGTCTTTTAAACCTTCCAGCATTTTGTGATATTATAGCTACAAACTTGAGTGGCAATTGATGTGACATACCAAAGCTAAAAGCTACAAGTATGCAGGACTACATGGGTTGTCAGAGTTGATTGGAGCATTAGCTTGAGTTAAAACAATCCAATATGAACCATTTCGCAAGAAAGGATGTGCAATGTGTCTACCTCGAAATGTGCAAATATGGTGGAGACATAACCCAAAATGCCTGCAGTTCCGTCTACACCGAACGGTGCTTCTACAAAGTATTTGTTCCCATTTTTGTTCTTCCACTTTACAGTTATCCTTCGAAATTTGTTTTGTGAGAAAATGTGAATGCGTGTAAGACGGGTGTGAGTTATTCCAGCAACCGCATACTCAGAAACACAAAGTACCTTCTGCCAGCACACTGGTGATGAAGACTCCTCTCAGGGAAGTGACGTTGGTGAAGTCGGTGTCACCCCCTGTCGTCGTATAAAGGTGGCGCTCCAGTGACTTGGAGTAGACCGTGCCTCGATCGTCCGAGACATAAATTGTACCAAAACCAGTGTCTGTAAAATAAGATCACACGGGACCTGATGAGGATCTAAAAATAAACACGATAGGGTTGTGTTACAACTGGAGTATGTAGGCACCAAAATCAGACATGCAGGAAAATGTAAATGGCATCAGTCCAAAGGGTATTATAGGGATCGGATGAAAACGTAGTTTGTTAATGCAAGTCCTGAAAGTGTCAAAAATGACAAGAAACCACTACATGGTCTGCTGGTGCAAGTTAAAGCTGATCTGAGCATGTTATCAAATTTAACAATCAATACCACAAGCAAAGCTTTGCATGTGCAAAACCGGATAACTGAGGTAACTAATTTGAATGCCGTTTTTTTTTTTTCTTCTAATATGTAAACATCTTACAAAAATAATTCCCTTGCGCCATTATCAAACAT
The DNA here is from genome assembly GCF_904066995.2 of Poecilia reticulata. Taxonomy (NCBI): domain Eukaryota; kingdom Metazoa; phylum Chordata; class Actinopteri; order Cyprinodontiformes; family Poeciliidae; genus Poecilia; species Poecilia reticulata. The sequence continues at coordinate 14,860,666 of NC_088836.1, read as the reverse complement.
ACCCATGTCTGCAACAGCTGCATACCAATTCTGTTTTATCAAACATCTGAGTTACTGCTTGCTCTGACCTCCAGGCTCGTCAACGTGCATGAAGACCATATCGTCATTTGCTGCCAGGATGGAGTAGAACTGCTCGTGGCCGACCGGAGGGAGCTGAGCTATGTTCCAGTTCTCACCCTGGTCCACGGACACGTGGATCACCCTCATAGTGCCCTGCATGGACGGAGAAGCAAAAGGAGTTCAGGTCAGAGAGAAGCTCATTTAAAGAGCATTTATTTAAAACGTAGAAACTCTAGTTTGGATCACATAAACGCTGACAGCATCAGTGTTGTTGTTACGTTCGGGAAAAAAAAAAACATCAACTCCATTTTTCTGAATGAAAACTTACTGACATTTTTTGTTGAAGAATGAAAACAAAAAGGAAGAGTTTGGGGGAGGAGGGAATCAATAAGACTTTTTCTAAAGTTTTAAAGTTTTTTTTCCTTTTCTCAGTTTCTAGGGAATGTGTCCTACCCACATAGCTTCTGATAAATATCTGAAACACATCAAATATCGAAAGATATTTTTAAAAAGGTACTTTGTAATGTACATTTCTCTATCAAGTTTATGTGAGAAGTGTCGCACTTCCTCGTGCGCAATGTTGGTATTTTACGTCAATAACTTCTCGTTTCCATCTAGATGTGGAAATACTGTACCTGAAGAATGAATTTTCTTACCAACCTGAACAACTAAAGGTCTCGTCTGGTGTTTTAATCGCACAGCCTTGAATAAATTCTCTTTTAGACTGACCTTTCCCGTCATCACTGAAGCAAAGAGGAAGCGTCCACCCAGGCCAAAAGAGAAGATCTTGCTGGCAACAGTCTTGATGGTTTTACCCAAGTCTGTGGTTCTCCTTAGCTGCAGCATTCCCCTTTCAACTGAATCATGCAGGCAGGTCATTAACATCATCAGAAACATGGAAAGGTGAAACAGTCAGAGCATGTAGCATTTTTGACCAACTCTTCGCCTCATCTGACATCGACTTTTACCATCTCGATACATTTTATAATATCGTTGGATGTCATTGTTTTAATCATTTATCCTTTCCTCTACACACCTAAGATACTTTTAACTACACGTAGCTCAGCCACATCAAAGTATGAAAAGAAAAACTGGAGATAGGAGTGAAATGCTGGAGCCCAGCATGTTTCAGCTTTGCTTGGGGAGGAATCACTTACTGCAGGATCCATTTTGGCTGCTTGTGAAGAAGACAGTATTTTTTCTTCCCCTACATGGAAATGGAGGCAAAAGGAGAGATGCTAAGAGGCGATGTGAGGAAAAATAAGTTACAGACAGCTTTGTTCCTAATGTTACTTATTACAAGTTAAAATGTCAGAGTGGGGAAAAAGTTACTTTGTTTCACTTATTTCTCCGCTGTTATAAATAAAACACCCAGTTGAAAGTCTTAAGCGATTGATTAATAATTATAAATATGCAAAATAAAACAATTTTTGGACTGAGCAAAATGTTCCAACTTTGTATATAAAAAGACTGACATTTTTGTCTATATTTATTTGCAAAATGGATCATCTTGCTGGAATTTTCTTGCTCCCAGCTCAGACTTGTCATTTCTGATCAAGAAAGAAAAGCTTCTGCTTCAGAAAAACAGCTCCTGCGAACCCTACTTTCCACACATCAGGCGACTCGTTACAGCCTTAAAACTGAAACTAAAATGCTACAAAATGTTGCAGAGCGATAAGCAAAAGGAAATGCGTTTCAAAACAACCCTGGACTCCAGCAGGGCTTGGCACCAGCCGAGCAATCTAGTTTTACTGCATGTTTGGCGGCTGATGCAAACCATTTAGTTCATTTCAGATTAGAGTTGAATCTGTCTGATTTAACGCATGAGAATAACTTCAGCACAGTCAGTATGTGTCAACCACATTTAATCAATGGTTTGAAAACATTTGTTTTATTCACCTCAACCCACAGCAGAGAGAGGAGGAACTAAACTGTCTTCCTATGCTGTAGCTTTTTTACAGTCTAAAGTGAAACAACAGCACCGCAGATTATAAAAGCTTCTACACATAAAACTACAGTGGATATAAAACGAGTTCAGCATCAGCCATCTCTCACCATTTAAAAAGGCACACCGTGTCGGGGATCTTCTTCCAGTTGCGTCCAAAATCTTCCGAAAGCCAAAGTTCATTCTGAGAAAGGAAATAATTATTTACTCATACAAAGTAAAAAAATAAAAAATAACTTTTGCGAGGTTCAAACATAAGTTGAAAGACCAACTCATAAACCTACAGAGCGTGTTAATAAATAAACACTAAGCAAACAAAGTGGTGTTTAAGTCTCATAAATTAATTGGGTCATTCCAAGTCGAGTCACTCCCTTCTTCAACATATTCTCAAATGTGTTTCACATTGGCCTTTTTTTCCTAGATGAAAGTATAAAATTGCAAAAAAAAAGAAAAAAAAGGACTAATATGTCTGACCAAAAAACATTGTTTCAGTTTAGAGATGGGCAAGTTAGACAGTAGCAAATTACAAACTAAAAGGTGTCCCCAAACCTTTTCAGAATAATAATAATAATAATAAAAAAAAAAAACATAAATAAAAATAATAATCTCTTTTAAGTGTATTTTTTTTATAAAATACTTTTTAAAGTCAAACTTAGATTTCAAGCTATATATAAGAGATGACATTTTGAAACTATAAGTTTGGAGAAAAAGGAGTTTTCACCAGTGAGTCAAGCTAACAGGAAATGAAAAAAGGAGTAAGTTTAAAAAAAAAAAAAGATTTCCTAAAAATTCTAAAACAATCTTCAGTTTCAGAGCAGGTTTTGCAACTTTCTGAACTGTTTAATCATCATCACTTCTGCATTAGAAGAATATTAAGCAGAAGTTTGAGATCAGAAGGCCTTACCAGTACTTGGTCTGTTAGCAGAAAACTACTTTTTAAAAAACGCATATTCAAGAAAAGTTGAGTGTAATTTAGCAAAAACATTGAAAAAAAAATCTAACTAATAAAACAATGAGCACTAATGATATTTAGTTTATTTAGCACTGCTATGAAACATTTAGTTTTTGAGTAGTGTTAGAAGCCCATCCATCAGCCTCTCTGCTAGAACTAACCAGTCATTAGCTAACCATCTAACAAGAACCTAAATTATTGTTACTCTTAAAGGAAATTTGGACAGTTAGAAAAACAGTGCTTTTTGTTTCCATTTGGGATTAATAGAAGTATTTTTGAGCTGATACTAATTCACGTCCCTTTCAGTCGAATCATAAATGCTCCAACAAATTGGGCTTTCAGCATTACTACTGTCCAACCAACTTTGTTTCTTTCCTTAAAAGTCTTCTGCATGCACTTCTTACACTCATGCTGAGGACGGCCAGCACATCGGAGTTCTCAGGGTTGTATGAGATCTGCATCATGGGACTGAAAGGCAAGTTCAGGGGAGTAAAAGTCTTCCCAAAGTCACTGGAGACAAAAATCCGATACCCATCTCCTCCAGAGATTTCAGCTGTAAGGATCACCTAAAAGTCAAGAGTTCAAATGTTGCTGTTCAGTGGTTCTGTCTGCACAAGTCAAAAACAACCAGATGAGATGGTGGCAGGGAAGAGCATGTGGCTTACTTTGCCTGAATTCTCAGGGCCGATTGCTATGCCAAACTCTGCTGAAATGAAGGTGTCGTTGATCAAGTTGGTCACGTCCTCAAACGACTTCCCGTAGTTCTCGCTGGAAGAGAAGAAGTTGAAACAACAATGAGATGCAATCTGACACGCAGGAGGCCAACTTCCTAACAGGCGAGTTTACGAGACACCAACCTACGGTAGAGTTTGGACTGGCCGAATCTTAACAAGAAGAAAGGCACCTGAAATGTGGTCAGAGCCAGTATGACCTGCGAAGAACGAAGGTTCAAGGAAACACAAGTAATGTCATACAACTCTCGCGTGACAAAAAATACATTTACATATTTGCCTGCAGACTGAACCAAACATATTTGACTCGATCATGTCCTGATGCGTACAACACTCACCCCTGTGCCATCTCCAACCCAGGCCAGTGACACGGAGCCACTCAGGTCGTTCAGTGTGTACTGGGAAAAAAGAGAACAAACAATTGTTGAAGAGTAGCTTAATTGGATGAATGTAAACATCCTTATCACATACAGTAGCTGGCAAAAATGGGACAAAATGACAGTAACCAACACATATTGACGCAATCGTGTGCATGTGCTTAATGTGACTAAGTCATTTCCAGATCCAAGTTCAGACGCCAGAGCTAAATGAAACACACAGCACCTTTAGCCACCAACACTTGTTCCTGGTTAGCCCTCATCAATTACAACACACTATATGTGTTATCATTTAACATGAGTATAATTGAACACAGTGCAAGTACCTCCGATTCTGCTTACAGCACATTTTGAGAACAATGGATCTATAATACTTACCGTAATTTTGATTTTCATAGACCGACCACAAGTTTCCAAGTAATTATAGTACAGATGCTAATACCGTTTAGCTATTTTGTTCCTCATAAATGTGAGAAGATGGTATAAATATTTGGGCTACCGGATCCAGTAGCCGACCTGCTTCACAGATATGCTGCCAGCCAGAGCTTTTCAAACAGCCATACTTAAAGGTAATGGGTGGTAAATTTTAAGGTTTTTGTTTTTTATCCACATCATGTCTCTTCGTGTTTTTCACCAAGTGATATTTCCAAGCAGTCTTTTTTGTTTGTTTTTCCTTGTTCGTGAACAGGAAAGTGTGATAGCATTGTTTAACCCAGCTGACTGACTATGAACAGTGTAAACAGTACACTGATAACAGACCACTACTTTGAAACTGGTAACAACACGCCCATTTTAAAATACGTTAGGGTATTTTATATATATATATATAAATGTTTATTAATTTTCACAGGTTAGCAGCCGACAAAGTTTTCATAAGGCAGACAAGTTCCCTTTGTCAAGTATAATTTTGCATTCACTGTCAAACATAGACCTGCTGCCTCTTCAAGATTCATTTCTTAAACAACAATTAGTGGGCCCATTACTCATCACACAGTGAGCTGAGAGCTGCTCATGCCGAAAGCAGGCCGGTGCCGGAGGGACCTGCATGGTAACCTCTGCGGAAAGACAAGGCTGAGCCTCGAGGAACTCTCTCGGCCTCGAGATTACTGGAGCCAAGTATACAAAGTACGCCATGCAAAAGGTGATCACATGGCACCGGTGAGCCAGGCAAATAAGCAGCACATGGTTCTTATTTAGTCTCTGGTTTTGTTTTTGAAGAATAGATTTATGAGCTGGTCTTCCTGGTTAATTTTTTATTTTTTTTGCTTGTTTGTTTCTGTCTCTGCTACCTAACAACACTCCCTGCTTCTGAAGTACTTCAACTACCCCAGCGCAGGCACAGCTTTTAATTACAAAATAACCAACACATCGTCAGTCACAAGGATTTCAACTGGTTTCAAATTTCCTGTCAGCGTTCAGGCAGTTTGGCTTTCGGGGCAGCAGAGAAAACAAATGGATGCTGTTGTGGTCCAGAAGGAAAACAAATGTGTGTCGCAGATACTAGTGCAACCTTTTGGGATGCATAAGCAGGCCTGACTGTTGTTCAACTTGATTTTATTACACTGTGCCAAATTCTTACAGGAAATACAACTGCACAGAGGCAATAAACAAGAGCCTCTCTACTTACAGTCTGAAATTCAGCATGAGGAAGTGAAAAAGTGCACTTTAGTTTTGATTTGCATTTGCAATTTGATATGTTTTTGCCTGTAATTTTATATTACCACCAAAACATACACAGGCCATTGCTGATGAACAAACACTAACTTTTGATCTCTATGAAGCAATTTAAGTCTTTTTTGGGGCGCTCCTGATAGTTTAGAGGCCCTAATTCTCTTATGCTTCTGGCCTTCTCTCTCTTTCTCTCTATGAGTTATACTCGTGTGACATCTAGCAATTAAAAATATTAAATAAAAAAGCTCCATTTATCCACCAGGAACAGCACATTAGGCCTATTCGTGCACCTGGTAAGCACCTGCGCACTATCCTCCCTCCCTAGGCGCAGTTTAATTGTCGGACTGCGACTTGAAACAGGACCTCAGATGGTAACTTACACTGTGGGTGTTGTCTTTTAACTTGCTCTGATACCCTTCGTGCTTTTTGCACGAATCGCCCTGGTCGACGCTCCTTCGCTTTATCCTGTGGTGGTGCGATGCGCCCAGCCACGACGGCAGGGACCTCTTCGCGATTTGCGCGGCTCTCTCCCCCACGGAGCGCCTCACGAACACCGGCTGTCCGAGAGCTTTGGATCCCGGCTGGAAATCCAAGCCACCGACTGGGAGAGCGCAGACGGCGAGCAGCAGGAGACAATGCAGCAGGAGTCCCATCCTGCCAGCTGATGAAACTGGCAAAAGCGAAAGGCGACCCCCCCCCCACCAAAAAAAAAATAGAAAACAAAAACAAAAAGCACTAAATCCTTCTTTGTTTATCCTGGTCTTGTTGAAGAATTGAAGGTCGCTGCAGCTCCGCCGCGGATGACATCAACCAAACAGTAGTCGTCCTGACAGCGACTGCACCTGCTTTGAAAACAAAGATCGTCCTTGTTTGTCTGCAAAGGGGAAAAAAAATAACAATAACTACAAAAACAGAAAATTATCTAAAAAATTTTTTGCGCACAATAAACCGGTTGGTGTGACACCAATTATTCGCGCTGCCGCTCCACAGCCAACATGACACACTGTACAGCAAGACAAATGGTCTGCATAATCTACTGCTGTGCTCGTTTGTGATTGGCTTATTGAGAGGCATGGTCAACCCCTTGGCTTTTCTGATTGGTTAAATGCTAAAAAAAAAAAAGGTTAGCTGCACAATTAGCTGTCAAAAGGCAGTCAAGGTAGGTTGAGCGATAGCTACTACCAGCAGCTCTATCTAGTGTTGAACTTTCTGTCTGAGCACAAAAAGAGCATTGGAAAAACAAAACGACAACAGCAAAACTGCAGCCTATAAATTAATTTATGTCACCTTATCACAGGTGGTGGTAATTAGAAGAAAAAATAAAAATGAATAAATGTTATACATATGTAGGCTGTTGGTGCAATAATTAGAATGAGTTCATCATGTCAATCATTTATTTACTACTTATCGTTTATTCCTATTTTAAGCTTCATCATGATGTAGATGAAAAGGTGAAAATGACTCGAAAAGGTTTAACATTTCCAAGCTCATTTCTGTTATATAAGTATGTGAGAGTTGTCATCAAATAAGGCAAGATTTTTAAAACCATATTACCCTTTTGGAGGGGTGATTGTCTATTTTATTTATTTATTTTTATTTAGCTTACTCTTTTTCAGAAATAATAACCAAAGAAGGAGATCACTTCTGTCCATTTTTTTTATTATTGAATCATACTACAGTAGAAGTACAAAATATTGAAATGTTGGCCTTCAATTTTCCATATTTTTTAAATTTAGCATTTAACAGCAAAGCATTATAACATGTAAGAGTTCGTACGTACAGAGTTCATACATTTATGCAAAAAGTATTTCACATTCCTGTGTGGGGTGTTTTTTTTTCAGGCAAGCTCACATAACAATGTATTATGAAAAGTTCCAGATTAAGAGAACTATAAAAAGTGTTTCCTGAATCATGGTAAATTTGTTCCTCTAACGAGGATGACTTGTTACGTGTTGCAAATGATAAACATATAAATATAATATCCTTTTTTGGAGTAATACACAACAGGTTCACACGTTCCTGCGCTGGTTTTCCTTCCATTTCCTGCCCTCCGGCTCCTCTTCACGAGTCTCGGTCAATGCCTTCACACACAGTTCTGACAAGGAGTGAGAGATGGGAGGAGCAGAGCGGTAAGTGTTTGCGTTTCCCCATTTTTTGCTCACGGAGTGGCTCGACCTGTTCAGCAAGTCTGTGAACCAGCAACAAAAAAATGCTGCATCTTATCGTGGCCCAAAATAAAATCTGTCAATCAGGTTTTAGTCATTTAAGAACAACTTTAGGGACTATTTTTAATATTTACTTTAAATCATTAACTATATTCTTTATTATCTTAGTTGCGTGTTACCAAAGTCCTGAATTTGCTCTCATAACCACACAGCTTGTTTGTATGGCTGCATTCCTCCACAGAAAGTGAAATATAGCTTGACCCCAGAGGCAGAAACTACAAGAAAGATAAGAATATACAGTATTCCTTGAAGGAGACATGTGGTTATTGTTGTGGTTATGTCCATTCAGTAAGTTAAGTCTGTTGGCTGTAATGTAAATTATCTCATTTTACTTAATTAACTATCTATGTGTAGCTGTTTGGACAACCTGATTCTGTCTCTGCATATTTTAACATAGTAGTTTGTGCACATGGCCTGGCCCAGTGGTGAATGAGGCCTGAAGAAGACTCTGATCTGGGAGACAATGGGTTAAACACACCACCCTACAGTCAATACTAACAGTGTTTTAATACAGCTTGATTAATTGGTTAGATCTAAATCAATTAAGGATAATTGCAACTTATTGGCTATGACGATCTTTTCTATATGCATTTTAAAATATAGATTTTTAAACAATTTAAAATCTTTTAAATAAGCCTCCTGAAACCATCCATCCATTTTCTTTCACCCTTGTCCCTCAGTGGGGTTGGGAGGGTTGCTGGTGCCCATCTCCAGCTGATGTTCTGGGCGAGGGGGGTGTACACCCTGAACAGGTTGCCAGTCTGTCGCAGGGCAACACAGAGACAAACAACCATGCACACACACTCACACCTAGGGTCAACTTGGAGAGGCCAATTAACCTGACAGTCATGTTTTTGGACTGTGGGAGGAAACCGGAGTACCCGGAGAAAAACCCACGCATGCACAGGGAGAACATGCAAACTCCATGCAGAAAGACCACAGGCCGGGAATTGAACCCAGAACCTTCTTGCTGCAAGGCAACAGCTCTACCAACTGCACCACTGTGCAGCCCCCTCCTGAAACCATCACTCCCAATAGTCAGACAGGAGGGTTGGGTCTCTTGATGGTCTCGGTGCCAGCAATGGCTCAGTTTGCTCATTCCTCAGCCCAGTTCTGAGCATGTATAAATGTTTGACTTTACATATATAACAGCCTCTATCAAAGTAACAAAACCAGTAAAACCAGTAGTAGATTTTATTTTTAGTGAAATCTTGTGGAACAACAAACTGCCCATCACACCCAACCTATTTGTTTTGCAGTTACTGCTCATGAAATCTCTAGAAATAGCCTCAGTGACCAGGTCAGGTATGCAGGTTCATACCAGTGAACTATAATATAGATTATTTTTTCTGAAAATTTAATTACTTGTTTTCAATGTTGTATGTTTTTCAGCAAATGAAAACACAACATTTAAGATTAAAATATTACATCTTTTTAATGAGAGATGTGTGCTTGATCAAATGGATGTATATTACTCACTTATAAAGGGGCGGCATAATGTATTTTCCATTTTATAGAACAATCAGGTTATATAAAATGAACCTAAAATGAATAATACATCAGTCCAGGTATTATGGACTGATGAATGAAAATTTGAAATAGTCAGTTCATCATGTTACCTTTGGTTGTTATAAAATGCTTTATGCATCAAACATGACTTAAAAGAAATTTGACTTTGTAATGTGACACCTTGGAATTGGTCTCTGTGTCTTTAAGAAGCTCCTGCCCTTTCTGGAAGAGATGCTTCAATTAGCCCCACTTACAGTAATTTTAAACCAGATCATGTTAGTAAAGATGAAAAAAGGTGCTGTGTGCTAAGTTTAGTAGTTTATATTAAATATAAGTATGCACATTGTTAAGAAGAATTTACACAGTTTATTGCAACAGTAAAAAAGATCTGAGGTGAAATTAGCAACAGACGATGCAGAAACCGCATTTCGACCATGACTGTTTCATGCATTTGTGCAAATATTTTCTTTTTTTTTTATCTGGCTACAGGCTAAACACAACTTCTCATCAGTGGATGCATTGAGGTCAGTGAGTCATTCAGGTGCTTTTTGGCACATTTACAACAGGATGTCATGTGCCTAGCCGAGAGGAATGGCTTCAGACTGCTGCGGAGAGAGACAGTTATTCTTTTGTTACGTTTCTCCCATCCCCACAAAGAAACTCTGAAGGTCATTCATGGTGCTTTGATTACCAGTCTAACCAGGCGGAGGTTTTTTTTTCTTCCCCCCACTTTAGTGGGACGGCCAGATGCAGAAAGTCAAATCTGACTTGTGGTTAAGAATCTTAGATTCTGCAGAGTTTGGAATACTTTAGTGAAGTAAAAAGTTTTGCTTGTCTTTCCAGATGTGGAAAAAAAAGCCAAGTAACAATGGAAGAGAGAGAGAGAGAGAGAGAGAGAGAGAGAGAGAGAGAGAGAGAGAGAGAGAGAGAGAGAGAGAGAGAAAGAGAGAGAGAGAGAGAGAGAGAGAGAGAGAGAGAGAGAGAGAGAGAGAGAGAGAGAGAGAGAGAGAGAGAGAGAGAGAGAGGCATTAATTGAGGCGTCCCTAAACTTTTGACCAGTTGTGTAAAAAACTTGTTCCCTCTTGTAGCCACTACCACTAATGTAATCATTCATCTATACTCTGATTTTGCATTAGAGAAAAATACATTTTTTGCTAAATCCGATTTAATTCAGAAATTCTTCTCAATAAAACTAATGAAACCCTAGTCTGTATGTTTTGGATTAAGTGCACATGACGTGTAAAAAAAAAAAAAAAAAAAAATCCCCTTATTTCTTGGCTTTCCCAGCAGCGCCCCCTACCGTCCCCTTTTCTTATCGCCTTAACGTAACGGTAACGTCACAGCCACTGCGATTCACTGAAAAGTTTGACGCGACACAAGGAACCTGCACGGAGCCGCAAGAATAAAAAGAAGCGGATAAGTTTTATTAGTCCGTTTTTCCCTCGGAGCGAACATGGATTCCGTAGCTCAGGTAACTTCAGGGGCCACAACACTCAGAGGAGACCAGGATAATAGTTTTGTTTTTCAACCAGCAAATCTCCTGTTTTTTTTTTTTTTCTCGATAAGCCCACTTCGGTAGCAGATTCCTTCATGTTTTCTAACACACTCTGTATTTACGTTTATTAGAAAGTGCTCTCATCAGGATTCACTCTCGACTTTGGACCCCTGAAGGAGCCTCTAGCGTTCATCCGTGTGCTAGAATGGGTGAGTTTTACAGGATTTCTTCACCATATGGCCTGTGCGGTTCTGGGTGTGTGTTTTTACGTGGGTAGCTCATCTCTGCTCGCCAGAAATACCTCACAAATTGATTAGGCAGTTGGTCTTGTGACCCTCCCCACGCCCAGAGGAGTTATTATTTGAGCCTCAACGTGGAATGCGTTACACTTTCATGGTTTATGTCAGACTGAATCGTGCCCAAACCTCTGCAGCTCCGTTTGCAAGTGGGCAGTCGTTTTGAAACATGTTGAGAAATAATTGCAGAATCTAATATAAACATTTGCAGCTTTCACCTATCCACTGCCTCACGATTTTTACCCTTTCACTTTATTTATTTATTTATTTATTTATTTTTTTTAAAGTGTGAGCCCTGCATTGTAAACCATCTTATCTAGACTTCCTGTCAACATTTTTCAGGTCAAATACGAGGAAGTATGTGCTCATGTGTATAAGCGTTAGATCAGCACTTTTAATTTCATCAGCCCCTTCCTCATTTCTTTTCTCCCAACTGTTTCCCCCCTCTGTGGTTACAGGTTTTTTCCATATTCGCCTTCGCTACGACTGGAGGTTACAGCGGATCCATCAGCTTCAACATCCAGTGCAAAGGAGGCAAACTTGAGAAAGTAGATGCGTTATTCAACTACCCGTTCAGGTATGGCCAAGTAATCCTAGCTCACCCAAACAGGGGGACTGGTCTGAGTTTCTCCTGCTAGGATGACCTCAAGCTAAAAAAGCTAAACTAAAATCTTAAGCAAAGAAAGATACAGCTTTTTTAATAGAACAGGAAACGATGAATAGACCTGCTGCCTTAAAGGCACAGTCTGTATTAAAAAACTAACAAACTATTCTTTACCTCTCAGATGTCGTATTGCCAAGAGTTTGTAGAAAATGGAACAAATCCTTAAAACTTAAGCGCTACTCACATTTACCCCACTTTAGCTGCTTTTAGTGATTTAAAGGGTTAGTGTTATGTAAAATCAATGGTTTTTATAGCTTTACACCATGTTCTGATGTTATTTCCTCATAAGAAACATATTTGGAGTGTTGCTTTGATTATATTATGCACGTTTGAGAAATCCTGTAATCTGCCATGGCAACCGTTCAGCTGGGCAAAATGTTTCTCCTCCTCGGAGCTGCAGTTTCCATATTTCTGTCTCACAGCGCAGCCCTCCGCTGCGACTCCCACATTCAGCTCCCTCAGACTAGCCAGCAGCATTTAGCAAACACCTAGTGGATCTCTGTGTCTGCTGAGCTCATTATATGAGCTACTTCTCAGTGAAATGCTGCCAAAACATTTGGTAAAGGGTTAAAAGAGAAACAATGTTGTGGTGATTTCCTGAAGGTTGGAGCAGGACTTTTTCAAAAAGATAGAGGCCCAATTTCAAGATGTTAAATTACGAAGGTTAATTTCTTTTAAGTCATATTTGACATATACAGAACGACTGAAGGTCACATAGTTACTCGATTGTGCTATAAAATGATACTATGTGGCTGGAAAACACATAATACTGCCTCTTTAAAACAACTCAAACAAATAGACACAACACTGTTTTAGTGGAAAATAAACCTCTAGACTGAAACTAGACTATTCCCAATACACAGCTGTTGAGCTCTTCACTGTTTTTGACTATTTATCCCCCTGATCAAGTAACAAATTTATCAGTGATTGAATATGGAAGTGTAGATATTTGATATCCATTAGCATAAGGTTTGTAATCCCATGGGTTTGAAAATTTGTCCAATACAGGTGAAGAATCTGACCGTGAACTCACTGAACCTCACCTCAACCCTTCAACACTACTACACATCTGCCTTTATTTTGCTGTAGCGTTAGAAGATATGATGAAAAAATCTTTACACATCTGACTTCTTAGCAGACACCTGGATATTTTTCAGGCAGTCAGTCAAACTTTTTATAATAAAAAAATAGAATAAGAAGGTGTTCCACGGCTCAGAATGGGGCCAAATCAAGAGATGCTTCCAAGACATGCGAGGACTTTATTTCCACATTATGACATATATATTTTTTTGTGACTAGAAATATTTTCCAACATCTCAGTTTGATTAGCAGTGTGTGGGGAAGGGGTAGGACTCCATTCTGCAGAGATTGAGAGAGTCGCTCCAGGGCTTTCTCTTGCGTCTTTTTCGAAAGGGTTTTAAACCACTGCAACAGAATTACTGAAGATATTAGCCATGTCACAATGCAAACTTATTTTAAAACTGTGGTTTCTTAGAAGAAAAAAAAAAAAAGCTTATTTGTGTGCAAAGGTTGACGGACCATCAATATACTGTTCCCAATTGTGAAACCAACGGAACGACATTCACAAGCTACTTCCTGACCGGAGATCACTCGTCCTCTGCACAGTTCTACGTCTGCATCGGGGTTTTGGCTTTTCTCTACTGCACCGCCTCGTTGATCCTCTACCTGGGCTATCAGCACTTGTACAGAGAATCCCCTCGGGGTCCCATCACGGTACGTTTGCATGGATTTCTTGTATTCTTTTCTTGCTTTGTTTAAACAGATTAGCTAAATCTGGATCGAAAGGAACCTCAAGCAAGAAATGTCGTGGAATACTTGCATCTACGCCCTCGTCCCGAATCTTACTCGAGCTCGGAGAAAGTGTAGCAGAGCTGTGCGAGTGAAGGACTGTGAAGGGTGTGGTTTGCAAGCAAATGAAGGACATCGGTGTTGTGCAAACGTTTCCGTCAGGAAGCACCACGGGCAACACTGGAGGAGCAATGTTGCTGTGTTGTCATAAGCTAGTGAGGCGGGTGACTGTGAGGAATCTCGGCCACAGCAGAAGGAATCTGTTGCTTACTGAAAACATCAGCTTAGAGAAGCTTCTCCGGACTGTTGTTCAGCATTTTAAAGATGTGCTTGTTTCCATTTTGTTTTACTTCTAGGAAAGTTTGTAAATGTATATAGCCATGAAAAAAAAAAAAACACACACACACAACTTAAAAAACACACACTCTCAACTGGATTGTAGAGTCTGGATGGGAAAAAAGAAGCAGATGTACAAGTGAGTAAAAACAAGATTTAATTCAGTTTTTGTCTTGTTTGAAACAAAAACAAAATCTTTTCATGTTTTAAAGCAATGAAAGCATCATCACCAACAAAGACGGTTTCTTATATTCTCTTATATCCCAGGATGTCACTGTTGACAAATGCTGGGGATCAGCAAATAAGTTTTTGTTCATATTTGTCCTTTTAAGTGCATTTTTTTGGTGTATATTCTTGTTCATCTGTATTCGTTTTGTTTTGACAAAGAAAGCATCTGACAAAAGCTTGGGTTGTGTGGAATAAACTGCGCCCCCTGCAGTCCACGTCTGGAAAAAATTAGGTTCCTAAGAATCAGCTTTGTTGGCCAGCATTGAGTGAAAGAATGAATATGACTTCAGTTTTCAAGCAGTCCAGGCATACAAAGTAAAGTATAAATATATAAACTTAAGAAAAAATAAACTAACATTATGCAAATCTATTCCTGTCTAGGAATATGAAAATGTGCTGTTTTTTATTTTAAAACATGACTAGAAAACAAAACGGATCACTTCCATTTTTTTTTTTTTACATAAAAAGGAAAACAAAAGTATATTTTATTTTACTTCAATATATTTTTAAAATTTTACATAAAAATGGAGTTACCTTTTATTTTGTTTTTTCATTTCCTAATTTATGACGAGAACATCCACTTTACCAAACATGACGATATATGATTCTTTTTATCTTTGTAGATAATTCAGTGCAGAGGATTTAAAACGGCTGATGCTGTCAGATCTACAGAGTTTAATACAAAACAAAAGCTTGCAATAATATTTTTTTAGATTCAGTCAAATTGGGCCATGTGTGAATCCAGGGGCTCCCCCCCTCCTTCCCCCCGTGTGTTCAGCCGTTTTCCTCTTATTTTCTTTTGAACTACATGAAACGCATCCAGTGAGGAATAAACAGCTACTCAGATCTGTAGTGTTATGGTTGGTTCAGTCAAATCGGGTAAATGAAAAAAAAAAACATTCTGTCTTATTAAACCTGCTTGGTTATGTAGGGCCCTGAAACTAAACACAAGATTAAACCTGTTTTTGTACTTCCTTGTTTGCTGCTTCTCTAGGATCTGCTGGTGACTGCATCCTTGGCTTTCCTGTGGCTCGTATCGTCCTCCGCCTGGGCTAGAGGCTTGACTGACGTCAAAACAGCCACTAGTTTTGAAACTATTTTCAGTGGTGTTAAAGTTTGCAAGAACAACACATGCACCCCAGGAGCTTTGCCCTCTATGGGCAAATTAAATTCTTCTGTGGTGAGTTATAACATAACTCGGCATTTCTTTGCATAAGAAACGGGTTTGTGTATAGACAAAACTGTACCATGATTTGCTCAAACAAAGTAAAAAAAAAAAACCCTCAAAAAACATGGTTTTCAATCAAAAATTTAAAAAGGTCTGAAAAGTGTTATGTGCATTTTTGGGCTTTTTTATTTTTATTTTTTAGACTCTGCTACCGATAAGTAAAGTTCAGTGCAACCAGTTTCCTTCAGAAATCATCAAGATTCGCTTATAAAGCAATATGTGAAGGTCTGAGTGTCACAGAGGGTCGGGATTTTCTTTCTGAAAAAATGAAACGGCTTCACAAAACTTCCATCCTGCACTGACACACCGGGCAAAGTAAACATTTGTCAGAAAAGCAGCCAAGAGATTCAAGGTAACCAAAGCAAGTAGGAACTGCAGAGAGTCACCACTCTGGTGAGACAATCTGTTGACAGGAGCAATATTAGTTATGCACTCAACCAATCTGCCCCATCAATGGGAGGCTGGTAAAGATGTTCCTGAAAAAAAGCCAGACGTCCTGCTTGCAGCTTCCCGCATGTCATGTAAAGCAAAAGGCAAACGTGTGGATGAACATGTTCCCATCAGTTTAGGTCAGAGTTAAACAGATTTCTGGTAGTTCACGGTCAAACATGGTGGAGGCAGCATCACAGCTTCATTTTTTTGTTATTATGCAGGTTCTAAGAAGTTGCTCAGAGTTAATAGGAAGACGCTTAGTTCAACATACGAGGCGATTTTGGAAAATAAATCTTTAGAGACTTTAGTGGAGGTTCACTAAACATGAAGCCAGAGCCACAACGGGAAGGAAGATCAGTCTGATTAAACTTGAGCTGCTTTGCAAAGATGGATGGACCAAACTGTCAAAGATGTTAGACACATTAATTCTCTCAAAGACTTGTAGCGGTAATTAAAAGAAAAAAGTAGTTCTGCAAAGTATTTCCTCTCTGGAGTAATTACAAATTATTTATAAAAGGGAGAGAGAAGGAAAACCATGCTTCCTTTTTGGCTAATTTTCAATTTCTGTCCCAACTCTTCTGCAGATATTTGGATTCCTTAACCTCATCCTGTGGGGAGGAAATTGTTGGTTTATATACAAAGAAACCCCTTTCCACAAGACGAACCAGCCTGCCAACCTTGAAGGCGGAGCGACGCCACCATAACTGCACGGCTCCCACGTTTCAGAAACGTTCTGATATGTGCAACTGACTGCACTTTTTGCAGAAAAGATTCTAATTTTGTGTTGTGTTTTTTTTTGCTTAATCAGGAATTTATTTTTGTCAATTCATCTCAAAAGGTACTAAAATTTGTTGTTGGCGAAATATTAATACAGACTGACCCGTGTAATACTAAAGCATGCAGACTTTTGAGTTTGTAGATATAACAGGTACAAAATGCAAAACCTGCTTTAACAGCTGCACACCTTTTTCACAGGATGCTGTACAGTATCTTTGTTCAATGCAAATTTTCTGCAATTGTATATTGTACAAAACTCAGGGCTGATGAGAATATTAATCAGACTTCCAGTTTCAGTTCAAGTACTTGAATATGTTTAGTTAAAATGAAGCCCTCGTTTAAATTATATAAATGCCACTGTGAGATTATTATGTAAAGGTCAAAAAGGTTGTTTTTTTTTTCTCTTCATTTTGCAGTCATAATAATTGCTGTTACAGAAATGGTAATACTTCTAGTTTAGACTAACATCTGAATATGGCGCTGAATGCGGTGCTTCCGTTGAATCCGTTAACATTTTACTGTTACAATTTTAAATTTAAAAAAATTTTCTCGTTACATAAGATATACTTTCTCCTTTTCTTTTTGGAAAATGTCCAAGCAAATGTATTTGCAGTGTTTGTGCTTGGTTGTACTATTGTTGAATACAATTAATTGCTTTAACAGTTGATGTGTTTAAGTTATTCCTAATTCACTTCATGTCTGTATCTGTCTTGCTTTTCTACCTGCTCTTTGTAATGAGAAAAAATTAATTTGCCAAGAAAATGGTTGTCCGTTTTGAAAATTTCTAAAAAAAAAAACAAAAAACAAAAAAACTATATCCACGTTTTATCCCCATGTCTGCCGTTGTTTCCTCACAGTTTAGTTGAATTTTGCTTATTTGGAAAATTTTTCTTTGCTTTATCTTCTTAAAACGTTTAGTGATTGCTTAAGAACTTCATAGTGCTTTCAATATGTATATTTAGATGTGAGTAACGAACCTCGGATTAAGTCAAATGATGCCAAACAACCTCAGGTTCTGTCACAAAAATAAATTATTGCAAATGATGAGGCAGGTTTTCTGTTGCGTAAAGAGAAGATGTTATGTATTTTCCAGGAATATAGTGCCGTTTTATAGCCCAATAAAGTAACTATACTACCTTCAATTGTCATGAAAATGCTGTATATATCAAACATAACTTAAAAGAAATTCATAATTTAATGCTAACTTTGAAACGACTTTTTCTTGTCATCTTCTGTTGCTCTCTGAGAGCAGATATCGACTCTTCGTGAGTTTTCTATTTGGTTTGATGACTGTCGGAAATTCAGAGCACCTCTTGGCTGATTTATGGTAAAACTACCTTGTTTAAATATCCAAATTTTGACCTTAACAATCGAGCTTAGAAATTTTGCTGTCACTGCTTTTGTACGATATATGTTTTACCACCAGAGGGCAGTAAAACACAGCTTGTGATCAGTAATTTAGAGCGCCTTGACTGAGCTATGATCTATGTAAAAGCATTTATACGTCGGTCTACCAAAGCCAATTAACTGTATATTAAATGTATGAACAACAAATAAATTTTAATAAAATGTTTATATATGGTGCTATGAGTGTAGCAGCACCTAATCCACAGTTTGGACCCACTGTGTATTAGACAAAGCAGATCACAACTTTGTAATAAAGTTAGCATCACAGTTTAATTGCCTTATGATTTATAGACAAATGAAGACGCCACAAGGTGTAAAACTGTATCTTTTATTATGTCAAATTATTGTGTATTACTCTCCTTTAATGCCTATAGTTTGCAGCTATCCTGCAGCCAGAGAAGCTTTTAAACACACCATGCAAAGCCATTATCCTTCAGCTACGAGGCCTCTGAGTTTTTATGGCAGTGACCAACCTTATCATTTTTAAAGTTGCGGTCAATAAACACAGTGCTTTCAGTGCTGCTTAAAGCTCCCTTCGTATAATATGGCCTCAGGTAAAAGCAACAAGCCTTCTGCCTCACCTAACCATGGCTGATTGCTACTTTATAGCTATGGATGAAAGATGATTATGTGCAGCAGGGTAGTAAGAACGCATTCTCTTCCCTTTTTAATCTGGCTGGATTTATCTAAAATTACGGGCAAAGAGCCTGCAAGGTGCATCAATAATAGGTTTGATTGTTTTGCTTTAAAGATACTGTAAATGTGAGCAAGTTAGAGTCGTTACACAGTCCTGAGGAAATCTATTTACCTACTATTTAGTGAGCTTTTCATACCCACTTGTTTTTCAGAAATTCAGTAGATCCCTCCGTTTCCCATTTCCCTCGCTCACCTGCCAGCAGCTCCCTACATCGTATGGCATAACAATCTAGTAAAGCACTGTGTTTTTAATTTCTTATGGCTTTAGGAACAAAAAAAATCCAATACTGATTGAGGCTACATACAGTCTAGTCACTGCCGATTAGGATTTATATCCCTTAAGTTATTTTTTTTTTTTAAACAAAAGAAAGAAACCTGGCACTCTCTACATGCAGGTTTTGATACCATGTTTTCTGTTTGCCCAGCCATTTCAATAAAAAATAACTGATTCCTACCCTGCTTAAAAATAAACATTTATAATAAGACTTGGATGTTGGAACAGCTAACATTATCACAAAGGCAGACAAAATGCAAAATGAACAGTATTGGAATATACAAGAATACAGTCAGTACATCAGAACAGTACACAGCTAATCAATACTAAACGCAGAATGTGAGTCTTAACGCATACATGTATATATATATATAGATATTTATATTGTTTATACACAAAGGCAGATTTGCTTTGGAGAAAAACAGCCGAGATTTTCCCTTTATGTCAGGACCTTTGCAAAAAGCACTTAACAAAACGCTATAGAGATCTACAATACGAACTGTGGAGGTCGAACGTCGGAGTGGATCTAGTGGAAATTTATCCCCTTCTTGATGACGGTTGATTAATGTGCCGAGCTACTCAAAAGCCACAATATCTGTTTGTGATCTCAGCTTCTCGCGCCGTCTTAAGTGACAGCACCATGTTGGCTAAAAAGCACACATTTCAGCTGCAAAAGGACAAAAAAAAAACAAGTAAAACCCTTAAAATGGATCTCTCTCTAGGACAAACGCTACCCGTCTGTGAGGGTTATGTATGCAGCTTTTTTTAAGTGTGGCTTGGTATTTTCTGCTGCTGTCTGTTTCTCCACCTGGTGTTTCAGCGTGTGACAGAGTGATATGATTCGCACACACCACCTCTCTGACAAGTGTGACTTCCTTTTCTCACCCACTCAGGAGATGCTGCTGTGCATGCGGCAACTGTGAATATTCCACCAATTTTGCGTAAGAAAACATTGCACCAGAAATGTGTAAATTGATTTTTTTTGTTGTTTTTAAGTTTCGAAGATGCGATTTTATGTATTTATCATTGTTTTAGATTTTTTTTGTTTGTTTGTTTTGAATAGCAACTCGGAGGCATAAAGGAAATTTGGTATTGTGTTGCACTTCCCGACCATATGACTCAGTTGGGAGCGAAAACGCTTGATGAAAGCTCCAGGCAAATTGCAGACGTCTTAAAGGGCATCGCATTCATTGCTGAGTGATTGCTTTCCAGCCTAAGAAAGGGCAGCTTTATAATGACCGGGAAAGACGCAAACAAAGCAAACACATCTGGGCTGAACTGAAGGCTGTCAGTATACATGAAGGCAAAGAAAATGCCTCTTTTTGTGTGGCGGTGACTCACGACACCCGCTGGTTCAAGGAGAGAAAGGCAGACTCTAACTTCTTCCAATCAAAAGATCAAATTAGCATTTACGCCCGACTGGCCTTGTTGTGCTTCGACATGAACCCAGTTCAGTCTAAGGGTGTTTAAAGGGGTATTTCAGAATATTTGAAGAGGTTTAAGCAGTTGTTGTGCCTCCAGGAGATAACTCTTTGTAGGACAAATTTGAAGGAGAAAAACACAGTCTGCTGCATTTTATTCTCAGATAGAGCAATATTGATGCTCTGGCAGCAGGTGTTGACTTTAACTACCTCTGAATTTAAAAGTAGGAGCAAAAGCAATGCTGAGCTCAAGAGTTTCCCATAACAACATGGTTTCCTCATCCCTCTTCATCATTAGCTTCCTCACCTGAAGGGTCAGGACAGAGTGATATGAATGTGAATCAACCCTAAACAAAACGTATAAATCATTTTGGAAAACAACTTTTAAAATCTCTGTTACCAGAAAAATGCTGTAAAAAAAAAAAAAAATCTCTAATTTGCAAAGTATCCAGGTTCGTATGGGCGGGGCATTAGCATGAATCCAGCTAATGGCTAGTCCAAAAGGGGAGTTGATCAAAGCAGATTTAACAGAAACTCCAATCCTGACAATCTCATAGGCCTTAATAAGAAGTATTTTAAAAATCCAACAACTTGTTTGACCTGTTTTGCAAAACAAATTGAGGAGAACGTAACATGTAGAAAGTTTCCAGTCAAGAAAAACAGTTTTGGTATAAAAAAAATAGTAATGATTTTTCTTGATTTTTACACTGCCCGACCATTTATACTCAGCATCTAGTCTGACCAAAAAACAACCTGCTGCAGGTAAGACTCTTATCGTTTTAATTGTGTATAAATCCAGATTAGTTGGTACCGGACAGTAAATCCTAACAGCATGACACAGAGGAGCCAGGACCAAAACAAACTTCCACAGTCTTAAAACAACTTTTAAAGATGTCATAGCGGTTTATTCAAGCCCATCTAATAAACTTTTAAAACATCCTCATACTTGCATTGTCCTGTCATTTACAGAGAAGTAAGTAAATATCTACATCGGAATAGACCTATGAGGCATTGAATAACTATTTTTTAGTTTGAAAAAAGAACCTAATGAAACATACATTTATGTACTTTTCCATGTAGAACCAAGTCAGCATCTGTTTAAGGTTACAGGAAGGGGTCAAGATTAGATGTCAAGATTAGGGTCAGGTCTAGACATCAAAGATTTATTAACTTTAATAGGACAAAGCCGTACGTCTGAGAACGTAGGAGCCTAAAACAGAACCTGCAGGTGGATGCTCCTTTAAAGAACGCCAAAATGCAAAACTAAATACGGCTTAAATCTAAAAAAAAAAACAAAAAAAAACGTTTCCATAAACGGCTCAGACCATCTTGACTTTGAAGTTATTTTAAAATGGTAGACATGTTTACCGCTTCTGGACTTGCTGTTAGCTTTGCCTGCGGTACCAACTAGTCTGGATTTATTCTGACTTTAAGATGCTTAGTTATTAACAGCTTATAACCTTCTAGCAGAACAACACTTTGGCAATCTCGCACCATCCGTTTCAAAAAATCCTGTTAATTTTGTTTTTGTGGCAGCTGGGGCTAACTCTAGCTTTTCCTGCCGGTAATGTACAGCTGCAACTCCATTATTCATAAGCTTATTTTTAAGACGGAAACCATTAAGGTTACTCAGACCCCAATGCTTTACTGCTGACACAACAAACATCACATTCTAGCAAGAAAAGGAGAAAAGGCTACATTTCAGGTGTGACACTGGGAACTATTGATTGAACCCTACCTCATTTTTCAAACTACATCTCATTTATCACATCTGAACACAGGCTTGTCTACTCAAACAATAAAAAAAAGGATAGACTTTCAGCTTTCCTGTAAGGTGCACCTCTTTTCTTAAGAATAAAATAACATAATGCAGCATAAGCTAAGCATCTGAGCTTTAAGCTCTGGATTAGCACGACCAACGCTGTTACTTTGCCAAGAAGAAAATTTAACAGCATGTGGCACCTCAGCGGACGACAACCAGAGCAGTCTGCGTCCTTGTAAGGAGTTTGGTACCTATGTGTTTACAGAATTGAGACAACATGTTAATAATCTGTCAGAACAAAATACCTTTCTGCACCTTGTGTGCTTCTGCAGGCGACTGCGTGCGATTACCTGTGAGAGGCGATCAAAATATTGTCTGGTTTTCACTGCAGATGTGAAGAAACAATATGGGAGACGCTGAATGCACAAGTATTTCAGCATAGGGTTGCTCAAAAATTGTCTACCATGCAATTAGGAAATTTTCACTTATCATGTGTAAGTGGTAAATAGCTGCCAAATATGGCTTCATGACTTAGACTATAAAGTAGGATCAATCTGTATCCGTTAAGGGTCGGATTAAAAATAGGGTAAAAACCTAGTTCTGAGAAATCTATGATTACGTATCTCAAGCTTTAGGATCTCATATAATTTAATGTAATAGGTTTTATGGCATGCTGTGTCGTTATATATATATATATATATATATATATATATATATATATATATATATATATATATAACTCAAGGTGAATGTCACTTCTACTCAGAGCCTGGTCACGTCAGTGTCTGTCTTTGTTTGATATGATGCAGCCTATCCAAATTCTTCATTAGAAATATAATTATGAGGAAACCACAGTTTTGATTTACACCAAAATGTTGTTTTTGAAATCTGCAATTGTTCACAATTCTCAATCGGTTGTAGTACATCGCTTCCTGAGTGCTGCTAACAACCACATTTCTTCTCTAAAAGGCGCCACGGTCCGCTTGTATGCATCCTTTCCTTTCACAGTATGAATAGTAATTGCTACAGGTTGAAACGCTGGAAAAGTCTGGCTTATTGTCCTCTTTGACAACATGACAATTCGCTTTGAGCTCCCTTTCAGATGCAATAATAAGTTTGCTATCCGTCCCTCTAGCCTTTTCCCGCACAAGGTCACAGTAGGAGTTTAAATTCAATAAATCATGGCTCTTAATGTGCCCATTAGCGTCAATGTCGACTCAAACCACCATGGGAGTGTCTGAGAAGACGGAGCTAATGGACTCTGCTACCGATTTCTTCCTCTTCCCCTTCATGAGAGAGCCGGCCTCTCCATCCAGGTCGTCATTGTCCTCGTCCCCGTTGGGATTCACCTTGCCGTTCTGGCCCTGCAAGTCCTTGGAGTCGATGAACGCAACGTGCCTGTTCAGCTCTGCCTTCATCGCCGGGTCCTCGTGGGTGGGAGTGACGCTGAGCATCGAGGAGTGGATGCTGTCCTCGCCGCGGGTCTTCCCCTTGCTGGGACAGCAGAAACAGCGGCACGGCGTCAAGTAGAGGTACATGAGCACCAACACCACACTGGCCAGGCAGCCCACCAAGGTAGTGTAAGCTGTGTTCAAAGTCTCCCCAGCCCCATGCATGGTGAAGTTGTGAACCTTCAGCACAACGTAGATAGTCTCATTGAAACTCTCGCTCACAGCGAAGCATGTGTAGGTCCCGGAGTCATCGTACCTCACCGGACTTATCTGCAGATTCCCGTTTGGCAGGACCTTTGCAGTCTGGTTGTCTCCCGAAGTCACCAAAACATTCCCTGGCAACGCCCAAGTCTTCATCATGTCACGGTGTTTGGTGTCACAGCTGAGGATCAGCGTTTGCTCCAGGAAAGCCTCTTCGCCCTCCTCCTTGAACGTGCTGCAGTTCATGCTTTCGCCACTAAGATCGAAAATCTGGGTTTTCTGCGTGTTAGGCAGGACGCACGTGAACTCGTCACTGAAGTCCACAACACAGTTCAGTTTACGAATGTACCAGTGGGCCAGGAGTGTGTAGAGATTACAGGTACACTGCAGAGGGTTGTTGTGGAAGTAGAGGCCATTTTTAATCCAGGCAGGCAGCGTATTAAGGTCATCTATGGGTACCTTTTTGATCCTGTTGGATGAAACGTCCAGGAGGCTCAGCTTTTCCAGGCGATACCTTTCTTTGATCAGCTCCGCTGGGAAGCGAGAGATTTGGTTCTGGCTGAGATACAGCTTCTGAAGGTTGACCATGGTGACAAAGGCTGACCTATCAATCTGTGAAATTTGGTTATTGTAGAGCAAGAGGACCTCCAAGTGGACCAAAGGCTCGAAAACAAACTCATCCAGCTGCTGCAGTTTGTTGGAGGACAGGTCCAAGTAGCGCAGTTGCTTCACATTTATAAAAGCTTCAGAGGAAAGGAAATGGAGATCGTTGTGGCTGAGCAAGAGGTTATGGAGATTCGGAAGCTTGACTGTAGTCCATTCAGATCTGAGCAGAGCTATGGCGTTGTAGCTGAGATCCAGTACAGTGGTGTAGAGAGGCAGACCGGTGGGGACGGCACTCAGGTCCATCTTGGAGCAGCTGACGATGTTCGAGGCGCAGATGCACGTCGTATGGCAGTTCAGCGTCGACCCCGCTGCCTCAGGAAGCCAGAGGACGGCGGCGCAGAGGGTGAGAACCAGGCCCCATCTCTGCAACTTACTCTGAAACTTACAGAGGGGTAAAGTTTCACCTGCTCTGGAGGAAGATCGCAACATGCTAGCAGTTGTTCTCAATCCTCCAGAGGTTTATTATGATCCCATTTTCAGGAAAACGCTCTAGGGTGTAGGAGTCCCAAGCACATTGGTGAATAAAAGCTGAAAAATAAGACAAACATGTTATTTAGATAGATTTTTAAAACAAAACATGAAATATGCAGTTTCTGGAAAATACTCTAATCATATGAATATAATACAAAATCTCTGAATTTTACTTCTTTTTTTAAATGGAGGATAAAACTGTCAGCCAGAGGTATAACAAACTAAGACCGCAAAATCTTCAGGAGGCCCTGAGAACACTTCAACTCTCACGTAGGACATAAATCTCAACAATATTATTGTTTATCACAATAAGTCTGTCCTAGTACATCACAAAATCCCAGTAAAACACATTAAAGTGTGTGTTTTTAAAGAGTAAAGGTATGAACAGGGTTGAAGGGGTGAACACTTTAACAAGGTACAGAAGTTTGATAACCGCACTGCACTAAGTGAAGACTCCCAATTTATTACCAACAGATTTTTTCTGCTGCTTGTGTCTGAGCTAGAGTCACGTTTCATTCACACTGGAACTGCTGTGAAATCCATCTTGACATATATATTGCAAATTTTGCCAATAACTGTCAGGTAAACTTGGCCTCCTCCTTCCTCAACCGAATCCATGCAGAAGCTGCATTCGATTAGCGCTGGAAGTCAAAGGTTGGAATGACATCACAGCCGAGCCGAGAGCGTTCTAGTTGCAAGTCGTAAAAGGTTGAGACTTGCTGTTTGATTTGGAGTGAACTGCTATTAGCAAAACAGGACGCTATTATATTTATTTCTCAACATGTTGCTTGATTTATATATATGTATATATATATTTTTTTTACAGTGAGCCAGCTGTTTAATAAAATACTGATCATTAAAAGTGTAAATAAATAGTTAACCCCTGCAACATCATCCACTTCTTTATGGGCTGCAGACTATTCATACAGAAGGATCCCATCAGTTTTGGGACAAGCTAAACTATTCTGCAACAGCACCTCAAAATAGAAAGGTACGACCTTTAAACAAAAAGGTAGAATGTAGAAAACACACAAAAACTTAATGCTATAAAAACCTAAATTGTGTACCCTACAACATTTAGTTAACAATATAAAAATGCTTATTTATCATTGTCCATTTTAGGTACTATTTCTTTTAATTTTTTTGTTTCAAATGTGACCAGCATTACATAGCTTTTTTCAGATCCATGAGTTGATTACTTAATAAATTACATTTACTCAAATTGTATTTTGTGTGTGTTTTGCCTTTTTAAGACTCTAGTTTCTGTATTGTCAACAACGTCTTCCAATGACACATAATTACCTCGTCATATTTTCATGTTTCCTCACAACTTTTAACATATTTTTTTTTACATAAAATCATTAGGCTGCTGGTGGATCTGGCTTAGAAAGTTTCTGGGGAAAACCCTCCACACTGGATGAACTTTAAGGTCCCTCCTTTCTTTCTTTCTTTTTTTTTTACTGATAACTGGAAACACGACCATTGAGTACAAAGAGGACCCACCTTAAAAGTGGCTAAGAAGTAGAAGCCCCAGTCATTAAAATCTGCGTAAGGCCCTGTACAATCTTGTGCCGGCTCTGGCGGACACTTCAGCTTTAACCATCCTCTATATGAAAAGAACTAAGAAAAAAAATTATAAAAAAAAAAAATGGAAATGCATTAATTCAAACTATTTTTGTAAAAAATAAAAAAATAAATAAAAATCTATATTTAATTTCGGTAAAGGATGTGTTTAGCGGACTCCTGATAAAAAATAAACCCCCAGTGTAGAGGTTCGTGTCATTTTCCCTTTCAGCTTTCACCTCTCCATCAGCACAACTTTCCTATGCAGCTTTACGTGCCTGTCTTAAAAACAAACAGACACACAACACGGTACTCACGCTAACCCATGTGTATTCACACTCCCGGAGGCAGAAACTGATTCCCTGTGCTCTGCCCATCTTTCCATCTCTACCTCGCCATTTCTTGATCTCCCTGACACAGCTGCACCTTACCGCACACAGTAAAAAAAATAAAAATAAAAAAATAAACGCACACAGGCAAAATCATGCAAATATCAGCACCACGTCGTGTCATGTTCCCAAACTGCCCTCCGCTCATTTTATGTAAGAGCCGTGCAAGCCGTTGCACTGCACCATCATGTTGACAAAATAACAAGTACAAAGAAATAAAGATGGAGAGGAGAGGACACTTGCCTTGAGTCGTCGGGGGTGCAGCAGCAGAAGGCGTCGCTGATTTCGCGAAAGCAGCTCCCTGCGTTTGTTTACGGCGTTTCCGCAGGCGAGGAGCTGTCTGAGCGAGCTTCCGCGTCTGCTGCTGGGGACGGCTGATGCAGGGAGGAGGGAGAACCTCTGCTCAGATGTCTTTGGCAAAATAATCCCGCTCCACGAGGCAACTAGCACCCGGCGCAAAATTACGCAAAAAAAAAAAAAAAAAAAAAAAAAGCTTACGTAAAACGCAGAAATCAGGCTTACGTGAACTAATCACCTTCATTTAATTATCAGATTGTAGTCGGCTTGTTTTTTTTTAAATCATAAGCACGTTTCGCTCCGGACTCTGGCGCATTTTGGTGCAGGTTCGGTTTAAGTCCGGTCTGATCGTCATCATCATCATCATCATCAGCAGCAGCAGCAGGGAGCCGCTGGGATCATTAAAAATGAGCAGTCTACGTATGACAGGCTTTCTGCGGCTCCACGCAGGCCCGCATGCGGCTCTTTTTCGCGAAGAGCTGCTGCTACTGCAGTGGTGGACGCGCTGATCGGTATAATGCGCTCAAATCCACAAGGCGCTGTTTACCGAAAGTGACCGCGCCAAAGACGCGCTAAAAGCTCTGGAGAGGAAATGGAAAAGTCCACAAGTAGCCGGATATTGCAGAGCAAATGATAGGGGTGATTATAGTTCTATTTTTTCCCCCAAGCAAAGCAATTCTCAATTGACTGTCGATTCAGAAGGAAGCACTTTAAAAATCCTCTCAAAATAGGCTTTATATAGGCATATAACAATAATCAGACTTGAATGTGTTTACTGGGATTTTAAATAATAATTCAGTACAAGTAGTCCATAATCGTGAAGTGGAAGGATAATAATTCACTTATCTACTGTGAGGTTTTTATTCACGCCCCTCTGGTATCCCTAAATAGAGTCTACCTGTGTCAATATATATAAAAAGACGTGCAAAAAGATGCAGGGGACAAAGCAAACATGTGGATGGAGAAGCTCCAGTCAGATGAGACCCAAATGTAACCTTATAGCCTTCATGCAAAATTAAATCTGTGGTGGAAAACTAACACTTCACATAATCATCCTAAACAAGCCCCATGAAACATAATGCAGGCAGCATTATGATGTGGGTTACAATGAAGTTGGTCTGAGTTATTACGAAGATGAGTGGAGCTGGAGGGTTTGTGAAAAAGACTGGATTGTTGTGTTTCAGCTGGACAATGACCCCCCAAACATACAATAAAATATTTTGGTAAAAGGATATTCATGTGAAGATCAGGCCTTCTCAGACACTCTCTGTCCAGCGTGACCAAAGCTGAAATATTTTGCAATGAAGATTTGGGGAAAATGTACGCACGAAGATAGCAGCTCAAAAGATCTCTGACTGCAACTGCAGCAACAGACGTAATTCAATAAAGTATTTACTTCAAGGGTTCTGAATACGACAATACACTGTTCAGATTTTCACTTGTTAAACATATTATGAGCTTTGTATTACCCACTGAACAGTTGTGAACCACTTAGTGCTATCGTTTGACATCAAATCTAAATGAAATACATTTTGTGGCTGCGAGATAAAAAATAATGAAAATGTTCAAGCAGAACAATGTCTGTTTTTGTAAAGGTTACATTTATCTCAGTTAAATAGGGAAGGCAGTAGCGAAACTGTGACGCGTTTTTCTGGTGACAAACTGAACTTAAGGTGAGTTTGATTGATTTTTCCAGAAACATCTTGGTTAGCAGTGTTGAATCTGGTCACTTTTCACTCCCCCTTCATGTCTGCTGTACAGATTTTCCTCTCTCATAAAGTAAGACACAGATTTCACTCACATGTGGCAGAATGTGAAACAAAACTGTCACATTCTCCCCTCCTCCTCCCCACATATCATTCCTATAGCCATCTGACGGCTGAATGTCTCGACAGCGACTAAGTGTTCTGAGTAGTGCTACTATTTTTATTTTGTCTCCATATACGTAGGTTCTCAGACACTACAGCAGACTATGTAAATTAAATAATTATTTTGGTCTGCAGTGAGTAATCTGCGTGATTCAGCTGTGATTAAGGTATTGCCAGGTGTCTTAACTCTGCACGCAGGCAGCTTGGTCGTATTTATATCGTAGTCTTCGAAGGGCCCGAAGCAGAAGGGACATCCAAGTGTAAAACAAATCCTGGAATACTTAAAGGGAACATTGTTAATCCTGCCATCAGGGCTCTCTTTTGTGGCTGACAGCCTCGGGATTGCAGACGGCCTCCAGTCTGTTACTCGGCTCTGGCTATTATTACACTCTGCGCTCACATTGTTTATGTTTTTGATGAAGTCTGTGCCAACTGTGCAGGGGAAACACCTTGTCAGTTCTTTTATTCAAGTGAATCCACCCACAAACTGCTTTAGGAAATACTTTTTTTTTCTTTTGGGAAGTTTCCTCGATTCACAGACCTGCTGCTGTAATTCATATCTCTGGCAAAGCTGCGGCGGCAGGTGTGCTGCCAGAAAGCTGCTGCGGCCTCCCACTCAGGGCTGTATTATCTCAAACAATGGGACGGACGTGACAAAAAAAAAAGGACAGGAGATCATTTTAAAGAAATGAATAATGATCTGACTGCAGTATGCGATATGATCAAATAATGCAAAACACTATATACATCAGAATATATGGATCAGGGGGAATATTTTTATTTGATTGTAAGTATTTTGGGCGTATCCTTGAATCTTTGCTACTCTTTTGAGTAATTTCCACCTGTTTTGTGAAAAAAAATGATCCAAAACAGTAAAAAATTAAGTTAACCCTTCACCCAATGTTACGTTAACATGTCAGGAACTGATTTTAGCTCTTTACTTTAAGAACAAACTAGATATTTGCCGAATGTTGAAAAGATACGAGCGAATTACTGACAAGTCTTACCAAAACCAAGAGGAAGCCGTCTAATGTTAGCTTACAGCTCTGGCAAACTGTTCAGAAATAAATGATAAAGCTATGTTGTTTTTAAGTGAAGTATTGCCACAACATTATAGTGAAGATTCTTCGCTGATAAATCCTGCGTTGGAGCAGCGTGTTAAGACTGAAATGCAGAAACTGTATGATACCGTTTGCTGTTAAGAAAAACTGATGGTAGAGATTTGTGGTATCAGATTGGGACTTGATGTAACCAATAGCCATTAAATGTCTTGAGTTGTTACATGGAACTAAATAATCTTGAACAGGACATCCTCAATACACAGATGCGTCTTAGATTCCTTCTTTTTTCCTAATCTAATCTTTATGCTTCCTTTGCTTTTGCACGCCGTTAGATTAAATCAGAGAATAAAATGTATTGGTTGGCACTTTTTCTTCAAATGTTTTCTCCTTCTCTTACATATAAAGCTGAGTTTATTTGTATAACACATTTCAGCAAAACGTCTTGTCAAAGTGCTTTACATAGTAAAAGCATGACACAGTAACCAATACTGGAAACAGAAAACAATCAACAAATATTACCATAATTAAGATCTTTTTTTTTAAGGTTTCGTTTGCTCTAGTGGCCTTTATTAGAAAGTAGTTTGACAGGAAAGAGGGTTATGAAAGAAGGGGGAAGACATGCAGCAAATGTCGCCAGACCGGGAATCAAACCTGCGACCACCGACATGAGGACAAAGGCCTCAATACATGGGTTGTACTTTGCCCCTGCACCACCACAGCACCCTGACCATTATTAAGATCTAATTGTTATCTAATATTGAATGAAGATTAGAATTAATCTTCCAGTTATTATCAATCAAAGGTAACTCTGGGCAGGCGAGTTTTCAGCCATAATTTAAAGAAGTTTAGTGTTTCGGATGTTTTGCAGGTTTCTGGAAGTTTGTTCCAGATTAGAGGAGCATAAAAACTGAATGCTGCTTTTCCATGTTTGGTTCTGGTTCTTGTGTTGCGGAGTAGACCAGAACCAAAAGACCTGAGCGGCCTGGAAGGTTGATACAACAGCAGCACTGATGTATTTTGGTGTTAAGCAATTCAGTGGTTTATAAAGTAACAGAAGTATTTTAATGTCTGTTCTCTGACCAGTGGAAGGACTTTACACCTGCTGTGGTGTGTTCTGTTTTTCTGACTTTACTGAGAATGTAAACATCATCCAAGTCTTTTTCCTTCACCTTACTCCAGCTTATGAAACATACATGTTTGAAGTTCTGATTGTCTTTATGTTCTACCTGTTGCTTTAATAATGTTCTGGGCTTGATAAACAATATAGGTGTGAAAGACGAGTCTGCTGAAACGAGTTTGACTTGTTTCCAGAAAGAAAGAAAAAAAATCAGGCAGGGTTTAGACTGTGTGCACAGTTTTATGCATTTACTCTCTTACTTCCACACATGTAAACACGTGAAATGAAAACCCTGTAAAGAAAGCAGAGAGTCTGAACCCAGAGTGAAACCTCTGTTTGACCGTGTGTGTGTGTGTGTGTGTGTGTCTGTGTGTGTGGGGGTGTGTGTGTGTATGTGTGTGTGTGTGTGTGTGCGTGTGTGCGTGTGTGTGTGCGTGTGCGTGTGTGTGTACGTGTGTCTCTAGTGCTGTGACGCTGGTGAGATGGAGCTGAAAGTGATTAATGTTCTGTTCGACTTCACTTCCTGCAGCGATAGGGACAGTGTTGCCTGGCAACTGCTCGCGGCCTTTAGTCGACTGGCTTGGCTCTGTGGCAAACCCGGGTGGCCTTGTCTTTTCCAGTTCCTTCAGCTACCTGCTACCATCCAGTTTCTTCATGTCCGCATGTTCGACTTCAGGAAATAAACACATCTTGAGCCCAGATATTATCAGAGAACTGCCATCACTAGATGTCCTTGCTTAAAACACAGTTTAATGTCTTGAGTTTAACGCATACATTTGAATGCAAAAAAAAACAAGACCTGTGTTGTAATATGATGGCAACACTGTAGGTGAGTCTGGAAAGAAACACTTTAGCAACTTTTATTATGTTACATTAACCTAATTATCCTCACATATAATATGGACTGCAATTTGAAAATTTGTAACCTCAGACTTCAAAAATGATAAGTGTGCACTTTTATGCCTCACAACCCAATACAAATTATGGACGGCTTGTATGGTGATATGATAGTAAACAACCCCCACATCCTGTCTATAAGCTCATGTGGAGGGAGCCAAACAGATTGTATCAGACTGATATGCAATAAGAGATGTAACTTAATCCACTATGGTTGCCATGTTGCCCACAGACACAAACTCCTTTTTTGCCCTGTCACATTGCTAAGATGTTTAAATAAAGCTTTATGTGGGAAAAAGCAATGTGGGAAAAAAAAAACTGAAAACAAAGCTACTTGAAATACTTTTCTAACACTATTTTGAAACTGAGGGTGAATGAACATTAATTTTTGGTTGAGCAATTCATTTTTGCCAATGGAGTCATATTGTTAAGACTTGCTAACAATGAAGCAACTATGTGCGATTGTGGACACGTTTATATGTTCCCTTAAGGCAACAGTGAACCTCTGTGATCTGTCCTTGACGCGTACGGTACACGTTATTGATATTCTCCTCTCATGCTCATCTACACATCATTACTGTGACTAATGATCATATCCCCTGACAGGAACATATTTATAACAATCTTCAATATTTAATTTAATCTGAACACCAGCTTTTTTTTTTTTGTGGGGACCGGGGGAGGGAGTAGATTTTTATCCCAATTTTCAAATAATTGCTGTTGGTTTTTCCACATAAACTCTCAATAAAGTAAAGGACTTTTCTGTTTGTGGTTGTATTGTGACAAAATGTTAAAAAGTTCAAGCTGTATGAGTATTTTTTGCAAAGAAGTGCATGTCTCGCTCAAATGTCACTCTTTCATTTTATATAACCACTTTTTCTTTTTTTTTTTTTACTGCTTTGAAAAAAATCAGGGACAAGTAGATGTGGTAATTGTCTCAGTGATAATAAAACACAGTAATCTTTGTTTAGCTGTCTGAGCTGCTCCTGGTTTCCATGGCCACACGTTCAGTGTTGTGTTTGATGACACGTGCGAGGATGACGAGAGGTCACCCCGACAATCGTATCTCAGGAAAAACGCCACGACGGACGGCGTATGCTTTCAAGAAAAGAAAGAAGCTGTCTGTAATCTTCGCAAGTCTTGTCCTCCCACTGCTTAGCAACCAGACAAATTTTAGCCTCTGATGGCAGAGACCCCGACTCTAAACCACAAGAAAGGCTGCAGGTGTCACCGACAATGGATATAATCAGGAAGCAGGCCACTCGTTGTTTTCCCTCTCTAATTAAAGCGATCACCACTGCAGCTACGCTATCGTAATTATCATTCTGTCAGCTAAAACTGACGTGACTCATTACAAATACAATAATATTAAATCTGCGCTTATCCGCACAGTAAAGCCATAGTCTTGTTTTGTTTATACTCAGGCAGGCAGATACGGCAGGATGAGACTCTTCCCAGGCCGTGTTTTTAATACCTGTTAATTCCATCCTGAGGGTGATGATAAAACTGTTGATGCATGTCGGCTGGCCTCAGTGGAGAGAGATAATTCCTAGCTAATGAAGTAAACGGGAAAACAGAATAACCTCCAGTCTTTCCTGCATCAGGCTTGCCCCTGTTCTTGGCCAATAGGACGAAGGTCCCAGGGGAAGGCAGGGATGTGTCTTTAAATAGTCTCTGACTCAGAGCTTCATCATTTTGCTTCTTGTGTTGGGGAAAAAAAAGTGAAATACATTCTGCCACTTAGAAATTGTAGTTGCTAAAATAGGATGTGATTTAACTTGGTTTATCCCATTTGTTTATATTCTGCTGCCAAAAAGTGACTTCTCTTTAATCCAGCTTTGTTCAGGTTAATATTTATAAAAAATTTCTGAAGGTCATTAAATTTCAATTTCTACCAACATTTTGAGGTTTTTATGTTGTTTTTGTCTGTTTCATCCAAACTTTTGCCTAATTTTATCCCTCTAAGTTAACAGTATAATTCTCAAGTTAGGTAAATTAATTATATTAAAATATATATTATTATTATTATTATTATTATTATTATTATTATTATTATTAAGATTAAGATTTTATTAATTATTAAGATTTTATATCACACCCTATTTCGATTGGCTTGGCTTCTGTTCTCCAGTTGGGCCAATTATGAGATATGAGATATGAGTTCAGATCAAACCAAATGAAATAAAAAAACTGACCTCATGTTGACAGAAATTATTGCACTAACATAATTATTTACATGCAGCTGACTGTGCTTTTTTTTTTTCTTTGAGTGTACACACATCATATCAGACAACTCCAGTGAAGAACATTTTAAATGAGATGCTTCTTCAACTGAATCTGAAAAGTACCAAGTTAGTATCACAGAAGTGATTCCCAAAAAGCCCAGAAGGGGCGCTATTCTTCCACATCTGTGCTGAGTTCCCTGTGGAGCTTGTGGAAAACTTTAAACAGGATTTCTTCTCGTCACTTTTTCCACGGAGGGCCAAATCTGTGCTACAGATTTTCCCATCTGAGCAGTGGATGTCTGCAGCTCCTCCAGAGTTACCAAAGGCTCTTTTGCTACTACTCTGTAGGTTCAGGTGGTCACTGAGCTTAAATTAACCACAAGGTGGATTATATCGGCTAACTAGGGGAGGCAGTTTCTTTCAGTGGATTTTATTTGGTGGTATCAAAGAAAACTGGCATAAATATGAAAGCACAAAAGACTGTTCAGATTTTTGTTTGTAAAAAGTTTTGAAAACCTTGTATGTTTTTCTTCTGCTTTGCTGTTGTGCTTTAGAAACTCATCCTGAACGAGAAAATGTCTGTTATGTTTGTTAAAAGTCCATCAAGCCGGAGAGGACCAGCTGAAGTACTGACCCGAGGCCTGTTTGCTGAGTACTTGGCTTTTTTTTCCTTCCGCCCTTCACGTTTCGCTCTGCAGCGGCTGCGTCTGTGGCCACTAGAAGCACATCAAGCCTCGGTGAAGAGGCTGTCTCTGCAGCTCTCCAGTCAAACGGCAATGATTGAGCTCCAGGGCAGACAGAAAATTGAGTCTGCGTATTAGAGCGCAATGAGGGCAAACAATCCTGAATTTCTCTCTTTCTTTTTCTTTTTTGCAGAATAATAAATAGTCCAGAAGGAGATCACAAAGCTGGAGATCAGTTCTTGAAATAATTAAAACTGAAAGGAAGCAGGAAAGTTTTTCTGAAGGAATAGAAATGGCTTTCCCCCGCCCAGAAACCTCGCTTTGCTAAATATGGAAACATTACTTTATAATGAGCTTACTTAATAGTTTTTCTTTTAAAGGACGGTACTTCTACAGAGTTGAACAGCCTGAACAAATTAACTTACCTGCCCTTCATATAAAATAAAATATCCACTACAACATGAATATAATCATAGACGACTGGTGGAATGGAAGACTGTGATTTGTTGGTCCTTAAAGAAACAGTGAGGGAGAGCAGCTGGTCTGAAAGTAGAGAAGTGGGAGAGTTGAACAAAATGTCCTTTGGCTTTAAAGGACAAGTGTCCAGTTGCATCATTAGATTGGGGGTGTTTACTGCATGACATTCTTCAACCAGATCCCGGCTGTAGATAAAGAGGGACACATGAGGATATTCCTTGTCATCAGAGGTGAAGGAGGCCGAGGCAAATCTCTATTTTTACAAGCGTGTGTGTGTGTGGGGGGGGGTGCGTGTGTGTGTGTGTGCGTGTGTGCGTGTGTGTGTGTGTGTGTGTGTGTGTGTGTGTGCGTGCGTGTGCGTGTGTGTGTGTGTGTGGGTGTGTGTGTGCGCGTGTGTGTGTGTGTGTGTGTGTGTGTGTGTGTGTGTGTGTGTGTGCATGTGTGTGCGTGTGTGTCAGAGCAACTCGGTGAACACTTCTTCAAACAATGGACCCTCAGATACTTCTAAAATTAAACATCATGCTTAAAGCAGTCAGTCAGTCACTCCTTTGTGATTTCTGACAAGAGGTCAGAGGTCTCCTGAGGTCTCCCTGTTTCCTCTGAACTCTGACCTTCACAAAGCCAGCCAAAAAAAAGACGAAAAAAAAAAAAACAACAGCACTCATCGCATAAGGCGAAAGGCTTCATGCATAACAGCACTGTGACGACTTCGTAAGAGGATTTCAAAAACAGGTTTTAGGCTTTCCCCTGTTTTAATCACTCCACTCACTTGCCTCTGTCTTGTCAGCATGTGGGCCGTAGGCACCGCAGGGAAGCGAACCCAAAAGCTGTTTTTGCAGCAGCCGCAGAAGCAGCAGCAACCCTGACCCCGATTTAAGCTACGACTTGGCTGTGGCGTTATTACATAATGGCTGCTGGAGCCATCGGGAATGAATGATGAGGGAGCAAAAAAGTCCAGAAATATCAGAAGTGAAATTTCAGCAGTACTACTGATGCAGCAAGCCTCAACAATAATGTGTACAGCAGCATTTTGACAAAAATGATTTGTAATGAGTAAAACTCATTGGGCGTTTACTAATAGTGAGGAGAAAACATAGTCATGTGAAAACCTGGCAGTTTTAAGCTAGTTTTTTTTTTTTTTTTGTCTTTATCCTCAAATCTTCTTGGATAGTAGTATGTTTTGGCACCTTTTTATTATTCTCTCTCTGAGGAGAGAAAATAATAAGCATTTTAGATTGAAAAAATACTCACAGTATTACATTCCAGTCATCGTTTTTAAACGTATCAGTGATAGTTTCAAATTACATACTTCCACTGTGTAAACAACCAAATTAATATTTTAGGGTTTTGACCCATTAACAAACACCACCTCTGTAAGTTCCACCATTTTGATATTTTTGTTCACTTTGTCTCATGAAAGCTGCAGAATAATCTAGACATTCACAATTCTGTTGTTTAAGTTTTATTTTATCCAACCTCACTGTCTGGAAGCCCCTCCAATCTCCACCAAGATATTCAGTGTTATATTTGTTCTGTGTCACTGACTTCCCAGAGTCCAGTCATCCCAGACAGCAAAACCAAACCATCACAAGAGGGAGCATTGCTGTGTTAATTAAACACAACTGTTTTTAACCAGCGGTCTATTGGTCTATAATTGAACAAGCTTGCATTGAATTTCAGGGTTTTTTTATGAGACTGTGTCTCTTTTTGCTGCTGTTATTAATCCTAAAAAGTAGTTGATCTGAGATGTATGAGCCCCAAACAGATTTTGATTTAAGTACCTTTACGCTGTGACTCCATGTCAGTATTCATGTTTGAATCTGACCGTGTTTGGGGCGATTGTGGCTCTTTGGGTTGAGTGGTCGCTCTCAGAAACCTGCAGGTTTGGTTCCTTGCCCCACGTGTCAATGTGCCACTGGGAAAGACGCTAATATTAACTGAATGCACTGAAATATGTGCTGCTTGTATCCCACTGTTAACATCTTATGACGTATAAATCAATGAAACTGCTGTACCCGAGTCACTGGAGGATGGTGACAACATTTTTTTGAAGAGTTCAAAATTGTTAAATCATTTTTAACCATTTTAATTGACGATTCCAGCACTCTTGAGGACCCCCTGCTGGTTTGGAGGCCTAAAGCAGCTGCAAGTTTAGCTTACTCCTTTCTCCTACTGTTTGCACAGCGACAGCACAGCATGAAGGACCGACGACAGGAGGCTTGTGTGAGGAGTTGCACTGCGTGAATGTGACACCAGGTTAATAAAACCAAAAGTAACTCCTAAAAGTAACTCTTTTCCATCTGTCGCTTGAATCAAAACAAAGATATTTGAGTTACCACTGGGAGATTTTTATTCACATTTGTGCTTTTCTTCAGTGAAAATGACTGACCCCTGATGAACTTAAACACACAATATTTTTCTTCCCCACCATTAATGCTGCATTACAGCATTATTGTTTTCTAATCTCTTACAGAGCTGGAATCTCATTTGAAAGGCTTTGAGTTAATCCCCTTATTTTACTCTCCAAATATTCAATAGAGCAGAGACAGAGTCACAGAGGGACATAACGGATAAATTAAAAACATTAGTTATGAAATTGTTAAAGTTCCTGTAGTGTTGCTTTAACTACACGACTAAATCAAACTAAACTTTATGTGAGAAAAAGAACAATGGAATAAATCACACCGACAAAAAGCAATAAAAACCAAGAAGACAGCAGGCGTAGTAACATTTAATTGTCTAAAAAACAATATCTTCAATGTGGTGATAGGTTTTTGTCATGATGTATGAAAGGTGTTGTTTTTCTTTCAGATTTACCATAGTGCAGACATGAATAGAAAACAGGTGAGCTGAATATTGTTTGCTCATTTATAATGCATTTTGTTGCCTAGCACTGTGAGGAAATGCTGAATGTCCTCAGATGACAGTCAAATGAATATTAGCATTCACTTTCACTTTATGATGGATGGATGATTAAGCCAGTTTTGTGATCCAAAAAGGCAATGCATGTTGGAATTCCTGCTTTATTTTTGCACCAGCTTGTGGGTGAAAACTAAGACTGATCCCTGACCGTGTTTTAAGTTAAAACGCATAAATCCGCCTATAGGCTCCTGCAGTGAAATCTTCCTGTGCTTCTGTTGTATCACCAGGCCTGTGTGTGCCCAGATTGAAAGCTGCTCGGCTGATTTTCACTTTGTCACCCTATCTAAATGCTGACAGCTGGCCTGCATTATTAACCATGCAGCATCTGCTTGGATCTCACAATCTCATCTCCCCCCTCCTTCTGCTTCTCCTCCTCCTGCTCCTCTGCACATCCAGCCTGCAGGACACAGCTCTGGTTGGCTCAGATGGGGGGGGGACTGAATACACGTGGCAAGGCTGCAGAGAAAGGGGGGAAAAAAAATAAAATGAGGGACCAAACTAAACTGCGCTGTTTCTGACTGCAGTCAGTCGTGAGAGATGGTTTTCAGGAGCAGCACATCGAGTCCCGGCCCATTAATAGATCCTCGGAGACAAACTCTGCCAAACTCTACTGAAATGTGTCAAGTCACTGTCTTGTCTTTTGCGGACCTCTGGTATTTGGGATGTTCTCATGAATATGGATTTCCATGATCATTTCTATCACCTATTGTCGATTTGCACAGTTAGTAATAGTTTTTTCACCAGCTGTCAAGGCAGAGAGAATGAATTGTGAAGAGTGGGAGTGTGGTATTTACACTCAACACACGACTCTTTATTTCATCAATAACTGCGTAGCGGATTAGTCGCTTCTGAACTAACTGTATTTAACAGTTTGCTTCACGTCACTTTCAACAGTCATTTATTTTGTTTTTGTCTAAAATAAAAACGACAAGCAGGGGAATCGTGTTACTACAGACAAATTGAAATGAAGATTTGTGTTTAGCAACAAAAAAAAAAATGTTATTCACTCAAGCCTTGTTTACTGCAATCTAATTGTGAATTATGATTGTGGAGAAGCCAAATGTAACCAGGAGACATTAATTAAACCAGTACAGATCTTGCGTGATGTGACATGGAAACTGGAGTCTCGAGCAAACGAGGCGAAACTTTGACGAACAAACTTGGGGATACAAAAACGAATCAATGCCAGGCGGTTTAGCAATCGGGTCATGTACAGATATCTGGCCGTTTCCAGGTTCTGGGATTAGCATGCTCTTGAAGATGCAGCAGTGGAGCTGGATTGGTGCACCGCATCCCTTCATGTGCCACTTTGGCCAGAGGCTACAGTTATTGTGGTTCACTGATGCATCACCTCTGTTGTAGATTTCAAAAGGCTTCAACTTTGCAACTCCAGGTAGCAAAGTTATACAAGGAGGCATCCATCTTCTGCTTATGGTGTTCCCAAAATGCCAAAACAGGACACTTGGGGTAGGGGGGGGGCTATACAGGAGTAATTTATTTGATGTTTTACTTTTTAAATGATTGAAACTCTACAATATAGACAAGATGAAGTAATATACATGATCTCAACCACTGTTCAAATACCTATGTTCAAATATGTCTTCAAAAGTATTTTTTTATATTTTCATTGACTGTTTTAAATGCAGCTCTGACCTTTAATGCGATAAATATAGAAACAAAGCCAGGCTGCGAGAGAATGAAGAGAGGTTTTTCTGTGCTAATGTAACCTGACTGGAAGTCGTTGATTACGGTGTACAAGCTCAAACAACTAATTAGCAACAAAAAATTTTTTCAAAAATGTTGCATAAAACAAGATTGCTAAGGATAGGTCTGTAGCAGATTAGAGTGCCTTTAAAGGAAAATAAAAATAATTTACAGATTTACCCATTTTGTTTAAATATAAATATGAGCTAAGGTAAGTCACACTGCAGTCAAAATATTTAGCAAAGACTTTTTAACCTAAGCATGTACTGTCACATCTACTTAGATGTCAAATGTCTGAATTCCTATTGGGGAAAAGAAACAAAAAAATTAAAAGAAAACAAAAAAACAAAAAAAAATGTAGAGGTACAAGACAGTTAAAAAATATTATATAAGACACTGTCTTTCCACAAGTGACCAAAACCAATAAACTACCCTGGAGTTTTCATTTTTTTTAAATCAGCAAAATAAAGCTCCATTCAGTAGATTTATTTATTTCTTATAGACTTTTTGAATCAGTAAACTACCAATGTTCCAAGCAGAGCCCTCTCCAACACGTGCAGGTCAAATCTGCAAAGTCTGGACTCGATCATGATGTTGAAGTATTTTCAGCTTTTGATTCACTGACAATTTGAATTCAGACATCGCATTGTGAACATGGACGGGAAAGAGTGCACCTAGAAGTTGCAGTGACTGAAAAGATGTGATGTGCTGGTGGCAATCTTGTTTCTGATGAAGATAGTGGCTGCATTATCTTCATCAGATAATGCAGCCACTATCTTCATCAGGCTGCTTGCCTGTCTGCAATCTGTCGGCTCAGACAGGTTTCTAAAAAACTACCTCATCAGCCAATTTAGTTATTGGTCATATGAACTAAATCTACTGATTTTGACCAATTTTCTTTACTGTCTGATTGAAACTGTGACATTAGTTTTGAAACTAGTGCAAATCAGCTGATTCGGCCAGAACAGTGTCACCGATAGTTGCACTATTCTCTGATCTTCAGACCTCCAGTGCCATGGGATTACGGATTATCTTCTCCAAGAAACATAAAACCGCTTACGGGATTTTTTTTTTTACATTTTTTTCTCCCTCCCTGCATTTTTGATTTGGAAGTTGCAAAAAAAAAAAAAAAGTCTTACTCCTTTTCTGCTGGATTACTTCACTGAAAATGTTTTGTGTCAAAAATGTTGAAGATGAGATATTAGAGATAAGAGGATTGTAAATGTTTTTTCACCATTTAATGTTTTGTGCTGTATCTTTCTCTGTGCAATTCCAAGCAATGATTCCTTTAAACTCAGGAATGTTGTGTTTAGAGTTAAGCAAAAATCACCTGAAGGCCTCTTATGACTCAATCAAAAACCACTCCTCTCTCTGCTCCCCCACAAAAATGCCATCAATAATGAAATTGTTCTCTTCAAGGACATCATCACATCTAAAGATACTTTACTTCTTAAGATGAAAACTTTTGTTTTGTATGTAATTCATGTTTTTTTTTTATTATTATAAATTAACAGATGAATCAGTGATGTTGTGGCACATCACTGACTGTGATCGTCAGAGAGTCACAGACATTCGGCACAGGAGTTGAAGAAGTGATTACTAAATATAGTGTCCTCAATTGTTTAATTAATAAAATAAAGAAACATGGCAAATCTCAAACTACTGCAACAATAAAGCGTCAATTAAAAATTAAATATAATCTTTGTGGTTTTTTACAGTAAACTTTTTTCCCGCTGTGTTATTCCGCCTCCCTGGGCAGACGGCGGTGTTGGACATTGGTACTCATCAGTGACTCAGAGCGCGCAGGATGTCAGCGCCAACCTGGACTCAGCAGAGAGTGCTAATTGTGTCTATTTGGACAACAGCGCCTGACTCTGGGAAATGAAGCAGCACAAGCCCGCTACTGTTGCTGGACAGCATATTTCCTGGCTGTTTACGCAGAACAGGTTGTCCAAGAGCTCCCAGCAAGCTTTCGCGTTGTATCCGGACTATCTGTTTAGGAAATTCATCAAACAACTTTCTCTGCTTTTTCCCCTGCTGTATCTGCTACTATTCCACCAAACAAATGAAGCAATTTTTGAAGAATGCTTTAAAGACTGATGGCAATACGTTGGGGTGGGGTTTTCTGCCGATTCTAAAATTGAAACAAATGGTGAGACGTAAAGGACAACCTAAAAACATTCGATCCCTGCTGCTGTGTTCATAGTTTAATTTGAACTTTTCACCACGTTGGGATTTTATACACAAGGTGGATTTTTTTCTAAATATTTTTCAAGTAAAGCGTGGAACACATTAACAGTCAGCCTCCTTTACAATGATTTTCTTGAAAAGAGTCCAGTGTAACCAGAAGCCTGCATATATCACATTACTTGTAAATAGGGTCGATCTCATCTCAGTGTAAATACAGCGAGAGAACATCAGCGAACAAACAACGTCATGGGAACCGAGGGTCAGAGCAGAAAGGTCAGGCATAAAGCTGTGGGAAATCTTAATGCAGGGCTGGGTTCATAAACAATAACCCTGTGTTGGAACATCCCACAGATGATAAGAGCATGGTAAAGACGTACCAAGGAAAGCTTTAGTCAGAGAAGCAACTCTGGAGGTGCTGCAGTAATCCCAGCTCAGGTGGGAAAATCAGTTTACAAATCTTGACTCTTTCCAGAGGAGGAACAGCAAATCAGGTCAGAGTTGATAGGAGAAATGTTTATTTGTAAAACATTTTTTACAAATAAATAAAAATTGAAAAAAAAAAATATATATATATATATTTTTTTTTTTTTGGAAAAAAAAATAATTAATGCCTGCACCTAATTCAAAAATGTTCTTCCTGAAGCCTTTTCAGATTTGGATTTAACAATTTAAAAGTTGTGTATTGTTTTCTGTCTACCTTTTGAATGTGAGCTATTTGTGTTGGTCTGTCACATGAAATCACAATGACATACTTTGAAGTATGTGGTTGAAATGTGATAACGTGGAAAAACAGCATGATGCATAGAGTTGTTCTGAAAATGTAACATTTTCATGTGTGCAACCTCCCTCATTTACTAGGATGGGATTTCTGGTTCTTAGGATTCAACATGAAGAAAGAATGCAAATATACTCAGAGAAAGGTCTTTAAATAAATACCATTTCAAATAATTTGTCATTCCCACTGGTTTAGTTTTAAAATAAATGAACATTCAGGCTTGGTTTTCACTCAAGGGAGAAAATGAAACCTTTCTAAAGTCACCCAGCTTTGTTTAAACTGATGCAAATGGACTTTGCAGAACAATTTAGTGTGTGACGTAAGCCAAGTCATAAGCTGGCCTAAATACACTCAGATAGAGACTAAAGGAACCACATCTTTCTTATTTCTCCTTTTGCATCTCAAAATCCAGGAATTCACCTTATTTTCCAGCATCATGAAAGGCCGAATAGAAATAATAACATCTGTAAAACTTGAATGACGGTGACATGGCTAAGCATGCATTGAGACAGGTGATAGCCAATGAAATGTCTGCTCTACAAGAAAGAATCAAATCTTTGCTTCTGTGCTGCGGCGATGATAAAACATTTGCATGGCTTTCCAGATATGACTTGTTAAATGTGAGAGCTCCCCCTACTGGTAGCATCTGAGCCGGTGGCGGTGCAGTCACATGAGATCAGTAGCAGTAATTGAACTTTAATCAGCCCACCTGTGTTTAGTTAAGCACAGGGAGCGGGACAAACACAGACACAACACAGTCAGAAGACACAATGAACGCCTCTTCAAGTGGCTGCTGATGCATGCTGGGTAGTGAGGCCGTTTGCCCCGAGGTCCCTGCTGCGGTGGGGAGCAAGGGGCACACAGGGAAGCTAAAGTTGGTGTTGCTATGGAGACCATTGTGTTTCCCTCCCTTGTGATTGGTGCTGCTGGCATGACCAAGGATCTGCTATTTCCGTCATGATTCAACACCTCGGACACGAGCGCGGTCACAGGATGCGCACGCACACATCAACTCACACAAAGAGGCCGCTGTGCTCACTTCCCAGCTTGAAAATACCTCAGATTAACATACAACAAACTTGTCATTTGTTAAAATCGACTTAAGCACTTAATTTTCTTCTAACATTGAGAAGCTAAACTCAGTGAGCATACAAAACCTTATTCTGTTTTTCTTTCTATCGAAATCCCAGGCTAGTTTTTTAGCAGGCCCTTACCACGTAACCTTCAGGAGACAAACAAGGTGGTAATTGGATCAATAAATTAATATGCTTTTAAATGACCAATTGATTTATTAGAGAAAAAAAAGTGATGACTCGTGAACTCATCTGGGTTTATGGAGCTCCGTGTCAAGAGAGGAATCAATCCATCAGGAAGCATGCAGCGTGAAGAGAAGGCGTGACAGAAAATCCCATCCATCTTAATCCTCATTTCACAGCCTTACAGCAAAATACAGTAACATAAATTGATGAAAGGAGATGACAGACACAACCATTTTGCATAATAAATCTACGCAAAAAAGTGCTGAAAACAGACCATCATAAATCCTTTATTTATGGTCGTCATGAC
This sequence comes from Poecilia reticulata, assembly GCF_904066995.2. NCBI lineage: Eukaryota > Metazoa > Chordata > Actinopteri > Cyprinodontiformes > Poeciliidae > Poecilia > Poecilia reticulata. The sequence continues at coordinate 14,815,848 of NC_088836.1, read as the reverse complement.
AGATGTACACTACATACTTCTTAGAGATTTTCTGATTCTGCATATTTATACAATTTAAATGGTGCTAAGCATCAATAAGGTCAGACAAAGTCATCCAGAGTAAAAAGTCTGATTAACACACTGGTAATTCTGCTTTTCTTTAAAACCCTCAGTGTGAGGTTATGCTACCAAAGTAAAATTGAAATTTATTTTAAAGAGATGGCATTATATATTTTCCAGAGACATAGTGCCACTTTATAAAACATAGCTTTAATTTTCATTTTTAATTTATTAAGAAAAAAAAATCCAAATGTGAAAAAGTAAAAGTCAGCATTTGGAATAACTGATTCCTTCACGTCACCGCTGAATAATTTTGTCAAGATCTTCTTTGCACAGTTTCTTTTATTGAGCCACACTAGATGGCCATTAAGCATGAACTGCCTGTGTGAGGTCACGCCACAACATCTCAGTCAGATCAGGCTGTTCTCTGACTTCTATTATCTTCATTTTGTATGTTTTTATTTTTTTAGTCATTCAAAGTAGTATTTTCCTGGTGTGTATTGAATGACTCAAAAAACATAAATTAGGAGGGAAACAAATAATTTAACAAAGAGAATTTAAACTAAATATAAAAAATGTCTAAGCGAAGTGAGAACTGACCGTAAATAAATAAAAAACAACTAGACAAGAATAATCTACATAAAATCAATGGAGGCAGAAACAAACATTTGCTAAACACAATTTGAAAAACTGATTAAGATGTTAAGAGCAACAACAACAAAAAAAAAACAAGTCCAGGATTCTGCCAGGGCTGCACAGTGGAGTAGTTGGTAGAGCTGTTGCTTTGCAGCAAGAAGGTTCTGGGTTCGATTCCCGGCCCCGGTCTTTCTGCATGGAGTTTGATTGTTCTCCCTGTGCATGGTGGGTTTTCTCCGGGTACTCCAGTTTCCTCCCACAGTCCAAAAGCATGACTGTCAGGTTAATTGGCCTCTCCAAATTGCCCCTAGGTGTGAGTGTGTGTGTGCATGGTTGTGTGTCCTGTGTGTCTCTGTGTTGCCCTGCGACAGACTGACGACCTGTCCATGGTGAACCCGCCTCTCGCCCGGTACGCTAGCTGGAGATAGGCACCAGCAACCCTCCCGACCCCACTGAAGGACAAGGGTGTAAGAAAATGGATGGATTCTGCCACATTTTCATTTCATTGTATCAACCCCACGTCTCGGTATTAAAATGTTTATTTATTATTCTGGAGTAACATTATAATTTCTAATACGGTAATTTCATTACCTGGAAGAGGAAAATTATCCTCATGGGTAACTGAAAATCGGGCTTGAAAATATAAATCTTTGTGTAATTAATCTGTATCACGTATCGTATTTAGTAAATTGAGTTACTGAGATAAATGAGCTTTTCATAAATATTCTGATTTACTGAATATGACTGGAGGTTTAACAGGGGACCAGGTTTTTTTCTGTGGCTTTGCCACCCGGATATATACAACCATCACTGGAAAATTGCAGAAACTCTTGGAAATTAAGATATCTCCTCATATCAATTGGTGACGAATGTAAAAAAAACTTAAAAATAAACACGGTTCCTCAGGGTAACGGTGATCTGGACTGATCTGTGGTATGGTGACCAGAAGGAGTGAAAAGCAGGGAAATGTCTTTCTGTGTGAAGAGGCACTAAGACCCAGTGGAGAACGGGGGAACCTGCCTGCCCACCGCTGCCTGCACAGCTCTGCAGTCGCTCTGGACGACACCAAGAGTCTGTGTGTGTGTGTGTGAAAGTGTGTGAGGTGGGGGAGCATGTCCACCCATTTGGGCATCATTAATTCCTGCTCCTGTTCTTGCCTCTGGACCACCTTGATGTTCAGAGAGAGGCAAAGATAAAACTGAGAGGCTGGAGGTGTGTGAGGGTGTGTGTGTGTGACTGAATGACATAAAAGCATGCGACCGGTCTGAGGCATGGCAAATTGAAACGGCCCAGGTGAGGAGGAGACTCAGGACTCTCATCCTCCCCCTCCTCTTCCTCTTCGCTCCTTCCCTCCCTCCCTGTGACGTGGTGTGTATCAGTGTTTGCTGTGTGTGTGGGTGAGAAAGCGAAACAGGTCAGCAGTGCCTCAGCACACTGGGAACCTTCACAGGAGGAAGCAGCCCTCTGCAGACTCAGGTATGTCACTGACTATTCATCACACACACACACACACACACACACGCACACACGCATACATGCACACACACACACACACATATCTCCAGCCACATCTGCCCCCCTCAGCGAAGCGAGAAGGTGGGTTGAAGGTAGAACGAATGACTCATGAGGCAGGATGATGTTCCACCACATCTCTGCTTCTTCATGTAAAACAACAAACTACAGACGCAAACACCTCGTTTTCCACACCGTGTCACTACTGCTGCTCGTGCATCGCTGCAGGAAAGTCAGAGAGACGTGAAGCGAGAGGCTCGGTTGAACAACAGCCTACTTTTTTCTGCTTGCAGCAAACAGTGTCATGCGCATATGATAGGGTCATATGTTTCCAAGTCAGCAGTCTGAGGGACTCAGCACAGCCTTGGATTGTAGCTTTGTATGAATTTTTTTTCCAGCGTGTGAGTCCAAGTTTGAACTTAGATTGCACTGCTGTTGTTGATTTGATTGCATTAACTGTGCTAAAGTGCGCTAAATGTTCCCTTCCCACAATAAATAGTTCTGTTTGTGTGGTTTGTGTCTCATAAAATGGATCTTTCAAAGATCCCTGTGCTTTTCAGATGACACTTAGCTCAATGAGACCTTTTTATAAACTAGACTGCTTCTCTGCACAACAAAGTGATGATAATGTTTGGCTTTTATGTAGCATGAATGGAGCAGTCTTAGATTTTCATGGTCTTTAGTAAAATGCTCAAGATTTAAAATGATTAACAAAATAAATAAAACTAATAAAACTCCGCCATTCTCCTTTTCATGGAGTAACACTGGGACTACAGAAAGCTTATATTAGAGGGTTAACTAGTTAAGCTTTCTGCTGTGGTAGTCAGACTGCAGTCACTTTTGTAGTTGGGTTTTGTAGTGGAGCTCCTTTAGTTTCCACCCCAGGACTTTCTTTTTTTCATTTGGTAATTTACCAGAACAACCCAATTTGTCTTTGTTGTCACCTAGGAAAAAAAGCACAGAGGCCTTTTTTTCAGCTAGTTAAAGCACCAGGTGGTGGAGAGTCAGCCATGTGTCACAATATGGTCCGTACAATCCAATAAAACTGCATTCACTTTGGGATTTTTGCTAACATCTCTTTAAGCTACAGCAATGATAAGATGAAACATTTAAGTGGTTTTCAACGTGCAACTTTCCAAGACCTCGGTGTACCTCAGCTCCCGCCCACTTTAAGGTAACAATCCACAGTCTCCGCTCCATCACAGGAAGTTTAAATAAGTGACTTGATCCCCTTGACCTGTTAAGAAAAGACCACCCACTGTCTTACGCCCTCACCTGTCAGGTGATGGCCGTGCCTGTTGTGTGTATATGTGGGTAGGAAAAGATGAGTAGCCCTGCAGGGGACGAGGCCTGTGACACCTATGAAGTGGAAAACTTGCACCTGCAGGTGAGCAGCATATGGAAATGTACCAAAGCGTCAATGCTCATTCCTGAGCTTTAACACTGTGTGGGGTTGCGTCCAGGTGAGGTTGTGACAGTAAACACTGCCTACTCGACTGGCAAACACTGACACAGGCTGCTGAGGGTGACCCACCACCATACGCATGAGGCCTGTTTGATTTCATAAGAGAATTGTCTGTGAAGTTTTCTGGAATTTTCCTAATGGCAGGAAGACATGTCAGGATTTTTGCGATATGAAAAGCGCTCATCGATCTCCTCCTCACATCACTTAAGACAGCAGGGAGCTCCGCAATGCTGAGCTTTGCAGTTTATTTGCACGTCCGTAATTTCTTCTCCGCTCTCTTAATGCGGACATATGGTTCAACCCTTTGCTTTTAGCTTCTCCCTGGGGGTTTGCTGCCCTGAAAACACACATCTGAGGTTGCAGATGTCAAAATATCCAATAAATTATGGCCTCGGCTGTAAATAAGTGCAGCCGGCATCGAGATGAATAACTTTCAAGAGACAGAAAAGGTTTGGGCCAACACAGGGCAATGCATTTAGAGGAGAAAAAAAACGATTTTGCACAACTTAAAGCTTCAAAATGATTAACTCTACAACATCTTATCAATGTTTTTGCACTTCTGCAATGAATGTTAAATAAGAATGGACAGGTTGGAGTTTGATGCTAGAAGGATTTGTGCATAATATTGCACATCGTACAAACATGATACACAACAAGTTTTAGTGTCTGGCATCATTCATTGAATCACACTCCCCAAAAGACAGATTCATTTCAAGTCTCTAAAGTCCATGTGAAGAAGTAAATGACTTTGTGACTCTTTTTCTTTCAGGTCTTTGATGAGAGGAATAGTCAAGAGAGGACTCCTTCATTTCCAAGACCATCTACGTCAAGGTGAAGACTCAAATCATCGTCTGCCAACCTCCAAACTCAAATCCCCCTCTAGTTACTATGACCAACATCAAAGGCTGAACTTCTCAGATTCCCCCTTTGACAGAGGAGGATGGGTGATGGACCCGTGAAATTCAGCAAACTCCCTCCTCTTCATTCCATCTTCTCATGGAGCATACCATCAGACCACGACCCTCCTGGAACAACGCGTCCGCCGCCTCCACATTCCTAAACTCTTTTTGGCCAAATGTCTCCAACATAACCAGACAAATTGGAAGTACCGATAATGGGATAGATCTGAATCAGACCTTGGGGCTGTGCGCTATGCTCGTCATGGACATCCTGGCAGTGGTGGGGAACTTGGCTGTGATGATCGTCATCACTAAAACGCCGCAGCTGAGGAAGTTTGCCTTTGTGTTCCACCTCTGTCTGGTGGACCTGCTGGCGGCGGTGCTGGTGATGCCGCTGGGGATGCTGTCAGACCGGATCCTGGAGGACGAGGCCCTGTGTCGAAGCTACCTCTGCTTGAGTGTGTGTCTAGTGAGTGCCGCCATCCTCACCATCTGTGCCATCAACGTGGAGCGGTACTACTACATCGTCTACCCCATGCGTCACGAGGTGAAGATGACGGTTGGGGTGGTGGTAGCGGTGCTAGTTGGGATCTGGATTAAAGCTCTCGTCATGTCCATGCTGCCCCTGCTAGGATATCTGTTTCAGGGTTCCCCGACTGTGGGGACTCCTGAAGTCCTCGTTCCCAGTCAGAGACACTGCTCCCTCCACTGGACAGGAGGCAGGTCCACACGTCTAGTTTTCATGGTTTTCTTTACTGTAATCTATTTTCTGTGCCCCATGCTGATCATTTTGGTGGTCTACTGCAATATGTTTAAGGTGGCCCGAGTGGCATCCATGCACCGTGGTCCCAACCCCACCTGGGTGGACACGTCGAGGCAACGCTCTGACTCTGTCAGCAGCCACTCCACCATGGCGGCAAGCCTTGGCGGCACCGGAGCGCGTACAACTCCTCAAAGGACCTTCAACGGAGGGAAGGCCGCAGCAGTTTTGGTGGCAGTCGGCGGTCAGTTCTTCTGCTGCTGGCTGCCATATTTCTCCTTCCACCTCTACTCGGCTGTCATTTCCACCGCGCCGGCCTCGCTGACCCAACTGGAGGGCGTGGTCACATGGATTGGCTATTTCTGCTTCACCTCCAACCCCTTTTTCTACGGCTGCCTGAACCGTCAGATCCGAGAGGAGCTGGGCCGCCACCTGGCTTGCATCTTCAAGCGGGCCGGGCCGGTCGAGGGGGAGCAGCTGCCGAGCCGCGAAGCCTCCATTGAGGAGAACTTTTTACAGTTCCTCCAGGGCACTGGATGCAATCTGGAGCCCTGCAACTCTCACAGCAGAGCGAGCCCGGAGGAGGCAGGAACTGAAGGTCCTCAAGAATCAGCTGTTGAGCAGAACACGCCAGCTGACTTCCCCATCCCAGGGCAGATTCTTGAGGAAACTGCAGAGTTCATACAGCAGCAACAGCTGAACAATGAGCTTTGTGTGTCAGAGAACTGCTGCAAAACTGTGCCAGAGATATAACTGCCTCATGTACTGTTTCTTCCACCATCTAATAACCCAATGAACATGTTCAGTTTTATTCATAGTGTTTCTTATTCATGCTGCAACATTTTTTTTTCCAAGTGACAGATCAAGCACACTGCAAAATGTGTTCTAGAGTCGGGCTTTGGGTCAGAACCAGACGAACCCTTGAAGAATTCCAGTTTTGCGCATCGCTGGCTGCCCCGTTACATGTTTTTGGGAGTCATATGGTGTCATGCTGTTTTTGCTTCGCGTCACATAACACTTGATGTTTTGGTTACAGTTCAAGTGACGTGACGAACTTTATATAAACATGAAGAGGCTCTGAGACAATGCAAGAGCGTAAATCAGGGATAGAGTAGTTTTAAGTGCTGAATGACTTCTTTAATATTCTCCACAAATGTATTTATTTATTGCATGTTCAACATCTATCAGCACTTTTCATAAAAACAAAGTGATCTTGGGCTAATGCACAAAGTGAAGCACTGTTTTTCATGTCAAAAAAGGTGGATTTGCATATTGTTTTTTATTTTTTTATTTAAATGTTTTGATTTCAGAACAAACAAAAACCTCTTTTCCAATTAATCCCAATTGATTCAGACATAAATATTGATAAATCTTCTAAACTGGTGGTTTTCAAGTTGTTGTTTTTTATAAGTATCACCTTGGTAAGTAATACTGTTTTTAAAGTATCGCCATACCATCAACACACTGGATGTGGAAATAGAAATCCATCAGCTTCACTGAAGGAAGAGGCTTAAAAGCTCCGTTTTTACAAAGACATTTAATTTTTTCAGTTTGAAGAAAAAGTCAACAAAGAGGTTCTTATGAATCATAATTGTAAGAGAGAAAACAGGAAGTTTCTGATCTGAATTTATTGCGATACACGCAGTAAAAGAAACAGTGCTGAATAACCCCTTTTCAAGAACTTGTTGCACAAAATGTAGAGAAAAAACATTGTCATTAGCTTGTGTTGCTAACTGTAGTTAGCTAAGTAGGCCAACTAAGCACATTAGTTAGCAAATCCAACTGGTTTTTAATTTGATTTCTAACGTGGTTCAGTCATACTTAGACCAAATTTTTGACTTTGGGTGTAAATGGAGTAAATGGAGTTCTTACTTTGCAAATTATAGTAAAAAAAGAAAAGGTATCGCTAAATGCAGCCCAAGAACCGCAATTCAAAAGTCAAAAGTCAAAAGTCGTGGATTTAAACTAATTAAGAAAAATAACCACTAAAACGTACAGAAAAAAGTGCTTCACAAACTGCCGGCTTGAAGAAAGACATTTTCTACTTTTACTAAAGATTTTATGTTATTGCATTGAATCATCTGTTTTCACCATGCGCTTATTTTCTGTTTTCACTTCAAACCACCAAGGAAATAAAGGCTACAATATTCCAAAGGCTTTAAAGAAAAACGATGCGTTGAAGCAACGTAACTTTTATTGTGTTGAACAGGATTGTTTCGCAGCTTTTGCTGCGGCTGGTATTTATAATAAACAGGCTGACAGTGTATTTTTAGCCATTTTCCAGAATGTTATTATCATGTTTATCTGTTCTTAGTCTTGTGATTATCACCTCCTCACCAAAATGGGAGACTCGTGATTTCAGCCCCTTCCACTCAAAGACAAACATTGTGGATGGTTTAGTTTGTTTATCAGCAGCGGCGCGCGGTGCAGAAGGGGTTTTGGGCTCCGTCGGAAAACAGCAGCCCTTGCCATGTTAGAAAAGCTGCAGGAACGAAACGTGGCGCTCATTACACCCAGTGATGTCTGCGCTGTTTACAGGTAAACACCAGAGCGGTGTGAGCACTCCCGTGTTTGTGCAATAAGCAACCAGGCTTATTGTGGCTACACACACAGCACAGAGGTGTGACAACGCTGGCACACATGGAAAGCTTTGCCTTTGGCCTCGTTTAGCAACAAATGGAAGACACTGGAGGCACTTTCCCTGTTCCCAGGCGGAAAGCCAGACGGTTTGTTCAAGTCACACTTGTAGTGATTTGAACAAACGACAAAAGAAGACGACAGATTTGCTAATCTCTAAAGAAAAGGCACCTTTTGTGCTGTTTTCGTCTATTTTGGACTCGTCTCGTACGGGAGAGTTGGCGCGATCACAAGACTCTGAACACAAGGCAAACAGCCAAACCAAAAAAATAAATAAATAAATGTCTTTTTGTCAGGGGGAACATATAACACTCTTAATTTCCTTGCTGTTTGACTTTGTTGCAGACATGTTTTTGTTCTGTTTTAAAATGTTCATTTTTTGAAAAAAAGAAAAGAATTAAATTTGCTGAGTCACAGCCACAGAGCAACATTGAACATTACAAAAGACGACTCAGCGGCACCGTCTTCTGCGTTCCTCACTTTGTGTGTGTTAATTTATTATCAGCACTTATTAAACTGTTGTCTTTTCTTTACAAGATCATATAAATGCCTTGATTTTCAACACCAGCGTTTAACAACATCAGCAAAACTGCCCTGACCAGTCTGATAAAATGCTTTCAACTCTCTTCCTGCCAAACATCTGTCTCTTCCAAAGAAGAAGCAGCAGCTTGCTGAGCTGGTGGAAGGTGGACAGTTTATTTACTTTTTAACTGCAGTTTGTCCTCCGTATCACACCAAAGAGATGGATGTGTTCATTTTCCTTTGTGCATCTCTTTTTTGTACCTGAACTGAAAAGACTGTTATTCCTTGTGTGTATTCTCCATCTGCAGAACTCATTAAAGACAGCAGAAATTATTTTAACTCATGTGTTGCGCTTGTTGTTATGTTTAGATCCATAACTTCCAGGAGTTCAGTTAGGTTATTAAAACGATAAATTCAAAGAGACATTTAGAAAAAGGTCGGATGCGGGGTCAAACTTTTACCAACATTATTTCTATAAACATGACTTCAAGTATTTTATTTCTAGTACATTATTTCTGAGGCTTTTTGATAGTTTCCCTGCAGACTTCTGCACCTTTTTATTATTTTTTGCTTATTTTTTGTTAAGTTCTCATATTGAAAATGATATTTTTTTAAAAAACTTTGATTAAAATGTCAAAACTGGATATGTGAAAGACAAAAGAAACTCAGACATTAGCTGAGCAGGGTCTGAAAGTCAAGTTTTTCAGTCATGAAGGGAAAGCAGGCAACAATCTGACAATTTTCTCCGTTTGCTCCAAGTTTTCAGTCACTAAATCTTTGTGGGTCACGTTTTCGTTTTTACGTATATGAAACTGTCATCTCCAGTATTTTTCATAATCATCACACAAAAAAAAAATCAAAACAAAATGTGTCTTTTAGAATCAACTCTGGATGTCAACGTCGAGACTTATTTCGTAACCGATACAATTTCAAGTCAGTTAGGATATTTTAAATTTGCTAAATTAATTCCCGAATGAGCCCATTTTCCACAAATAATTCAGAGTTATGTTCCACAGAAAAAAATAGCAATCAGGTGAATCCACAAATACTAAATCACAAAAAGGTGGAGGTTCATTATAAGTGTCTTAAACACAAAGGTTTTTTTGTCCAGCTTCATTAAACGTTGCGCTTGCTGCAGCACTTTGGATCAGCCGAAAGCTTTCAAGTGCAACTTCCTCATAGAAATGTCAAGATTAGCTATCCTTATGTTTTTATGATTTACCTATCATAATTATCATAAATATTATTATTAGTTCTTAATTTATTCTCAATTTCTTGCTGCTTTCTACCATATAGTAAATTTTTTAAACATCCACAATCAGTTTAAGATTGTTGAAATCTGAATTTCTTATTTTTAATAATTATATAGTATTATTTTTCCTATATTGTAAGCTTTCCCTTGGTCTCTTTTTGTAATTTCTTTCCGTAACTTGTTGTTGATACACCTGAATCGGGACAATAAGCAACATTTATATTATATCCTATAGTTTCTTCACTGTTTTCAGGTGTTTACTGAGTGGCTGCTGGTCCATATTCCCTCAGAGCTCCTTGTCTATTTCCTGATCCGTTTATTTTTCATACCCTCTCCTGTGCTGCTCCCCATCGGTCACAGCCACAGCCTTCATGTCGAGTGGTGCAGGGCGCCTCCTGCAGAGCGCAGCAACACTTCAGACAGCACGACCTTTGTTCCCGGCTACCACACTCAATAAAAGTGCCACCAACCTGTCACTTCTGAAGGTCACCGGGGTCACAACGGGAGAATTTGGGTGTAAACATACACCTTGAAACAGAGATGACACTCGCAGACTCACGACAACATCAACAAGACTCGGTGCGGAGTCTGACTGCAGTGATGGGCCAGAGATTAACTCAATTACAAGAAGTTCTCACCTACTCTCAAATCCTGACTTGGAAATCAGCTGTTGCCTTGGTGATGTGCAGGGATAGCAGCGGCGAAGGGTTAGCTTGGCAGCAGGAGCAGGAGGCGTCAGATGATCAAGAAAGAGAAATGTGGTTTATTGTGATCAAATACTTCTGCATTCAAAGACTCAAACACAGCACTCTTCAAGTTCCTTCACTAAAATATATATATAATTATCCTTCAAAGTAATGTTTCTTGGTTAAGGAAGGTAAATAATATACACCATGCTTTGGAAAAATGTCCAAATTTCCTGAATATTTTTAAGTTATTTACCGCAAGCTTTAAAATATGTTACTGGGATCCTATGTACAAACACAAGGTTGGGATTCATTGAGTTGAGGAAGACTGCTGATGCATGTTTTGTTTGTTTTACAAATACATTTTTTTTAAGTGTTAACATTCTGCAAAATGTTTCTCAGTAAACATTTTGCAGAATATTTTGCACCATTCAATTGCGGTTTCAAGGCTTTAGTGGTACCTCTCTACCAGCTTTTAGCATCCACAGCACTGTTTCTCAAACTTTTTCAGGCCAAGGTCTGCTTGCCAGATTTAACAAACACTCACAGACCACCTAATTTGAAATTACCCCCAAAATAATGCAACATCTTAAGCTTGAAATGAAAATTAGTGTCTTGACTCATTGTTTTCGTTCTTCCTAATGTAAAAGGTGGCACTGTTTTGTGTGGATTTTAAACTTTCCAATGATAGAAAACACACAAAATTTTTTTTAAAAAGAAGCTTTTACTACAAGTATTATGTGCACTAATAACGTTTTAGGGCTATTTGTAATTTAGAAGTCTAATAAAAGACAAAAAGGACTTGAGTTGCGTTGGCAAGAATGGTCATTTTCTTTCAGCCAGTAAGTAGGCCAATAAAAATAATTAATATTTCTTGTATTCAATAAATATAGGCAAATATGTCTATCATTAGAATGCTGTGTTGTGCATCACAAGTTGCAGTTTAGTTCTGAGACACTTGAGGGCGCTATTGCATCAACAAAAACTTCAACTTTTAAATGAAAAGCAACAACATAGAGAAACACGCTTCCCATCATCGTGTTTAGCTTCAGTAAAACTTGGTTCATTGGACCATTTTCTTTCCCGTCTGCTTGTGGAAGCGACTACATTTCCCAGAAAGCTAGCGGCTGCATTTTTTGTTTTGTTTTGTTTTGTTTTTGCTCTTGTTCTCAGTTTGCAGCTGGAACAACTGGATCAACTCGCTGCTGTTGTGGATATGTTAATATATATTTTTCCATTTTAATCTGATTCCTATTTGAAGAAGTTTCTTTAAATAACTTATTCAGTCGGTTTTGTTTGACTATAACTTTTACTCCAGATCTACAGACACATTTTTGGAGATTATTATTATTTTTTTATTTATTTATTTATTTCTATTTTTAATTTTTTATTTTTCTCCCTCGCTCGGTCCGGACAGGAGTGTCAGGGCTGCAGCTTGGTGAGTTCAGCAGCATCACAGTGAGGGCTGAACTGGACGCGGCTCTCGGTGCCAACGCCTTTCCGTCTCTCTGCGCTTCTCCTCCCGGCCGGGGAAGTTCAGCTCACACCGAGCCAGGAGCAGCAGACCAGGGCGGCGTCCGAAGCCAATATCCGGAGCAGAAAAAGTTGTTTTTTGGGGAGGGGGAGGAAGAAGAAACAGAAGATGGGCTGCACGATCAGCGCCGAGGATAAAGCCGCGGTGGAGAGGAGTAAAATGATTGATAAAAACATACGAGAGGACAGAGAGAAATCATCCAGAGAGGTGAAGCTGCTTCTACTCGGTATGAAACCATACCTGATGCTTTTTCGTCTTCTTTTTTTTTTTTTTTTACTGCTTCAATGCCTTTATGCAGAGTCTGTAAGGTTACTTTTTTACATTTTCCATTCCTTCACCGCCACTTATTAGTTTGCAGTCTGGGAACTCCATCACTCCTCCCCTTTCTCTCCCAGTTAGGGAGCTGGGAGTCTTCGCTTCCTGAGAAAACTGTCAGAAAGAAACCAGATGTTGGTCAAACTGGCCGAGCGGCTTTCTCTCAGTGTTGAGTTGTTGAAAAGAATAAGAATAGCATGCTTATATAAGAGGACAAGTGCAGTCATTTGTTACTGAAGATGTTGGCAACAGCTGCAGCTCTGTTTCACTTCAGGTCATCAGAAACAACTGCTGGCTCATCAATCCGGAGAATGTTGCAAAGAACAGGAAATGTTTATGAATCTGCATTTAAGCTGGCATTCATAGCTGCATCTAATTAGACAAGGACATCATCTGAAGGCTCGTTTATT
>NC_088836.1:12868981-13003081 GCF_904066995.2 Poecilia reticulata | reverse complement strand
GGTGACAGATCTTGAAAAGTGATTTCAGAGCCTTTGACAGTATACCTAATTTTTCCAGTTTCATGAACGAAAGGGCATCTTTTATCCAATGAGAATGTGAGGGTGGGAGAGGATTCTTCCAATGCATCAGTATGATACGTCTAGCCAGTAGCGTGAGGAAGGCCACAAGGTCAGCATGATGGGTTGGCAGTAACAGGTTTTTGGGGAGAACCCCAAATAAAGCAGTGAGTGGAGAGGGCTGTACTGTGGTCGAGGTGATTACAGAAAGTGAGTCAAAAACAGATTTCCAAAATTGAAATAGGGAGGAACAGTCCAAAACATATGACCGAGAGTGGCTGGGCCCAAACCACACTTCACACAGCTTGAATCCACATCTGGAAAGATTCGAGCCAGTTTGCTTTTGGACCAGTGTGTTCTGTGGACGACTTTACACTGAATAATTCTATGTCGGGCACAAATTGATGAGGTGTGAATGCCTTCTAGAATATTTTGCCACATTTCATTATCAATCTCTGTGTTAAGATTATCAGACCAAGTAGCTTGAAGATGGCCAAGCCCAGGAGTCAAATTGGATGTTAAGAGGTTGTATATTTTTGATATTGTATCCTTTGGAGTGGGACTTTTTCTAGCAGTTGATCAACCATTGGGGGCAGGAATTATTGGAAAACCTGGGAAACGATGATGAATAAAGTCTCTAACTTGTAGAAATCTAAAAAAGTGGGCAGCTGGTGAGTTTACATTTGAAGATAATTGAGCAAATGAGGCAAAAGTACCATCCAAGTATAGATATTTAAGAGAAAAAAGCCTGTGGCTTTCCCAAACTGAAAAAGTTTTATCAATGAGTGAAGGTGGAAATAGAGGATTAGAGTTTAGTGGTGATAAAAGAGGTATTCTCTGGAACCCAAAATGTTACATAATCTGAGCCCATATTCTAAGGCAGTTCTTAACAATTATATTGTTAGTGTAAGTTATAGGAGATGTTGCAGTGGGAAGGCATAAAAGAGAGTGCAAGGAAGCAGAGCTACATGAGGCCTCTTCTATCGGTAACCATTTGGGAGTCTCACAGTTCGCATTGCACCAAAAATTACATTGTACGAATATTAACAGACCAATAATAGCATAAGAAATTTGGTGTGGCAAGCCCTCACATTTCCTTACTTTTCTGTAGGATACTCTTTCGTATTCTAGGAGGTTTTCTGTTCCATATGAAATGAAAAACTGAAGCATTGAGTGTCCTAAAAATATTTTTGTGGATAAATACTGGTAAACTCTGGAAGAGGTACAAAATTTCGACAAAACATTCATCTTGATACAGCTGATGCTGCCTGCTAAAGAAAGTGGCAGCATGGACCTGAGTCAGCTGGTCAAGTAAGGGAGTAGAATTAGTTTAAAAAGTTGTGAATATTCTTAGTTACATGGATTCCCAGGTACTTAAATGCTTGCAGAGAGATCTTGAATGGTAAGCTAGTTAGTGGGTAGGCCATAGCTGCATCATTAATAGGAAATAATTCACTTTTATTAAAGTTCAATTTATATCCAGATATTTGTCCAAACTTTTCAAGCAGGTCTAATAGTGGAGGCATTGAGGTCTCTGGGTCTGAGAGAAAAAGTAACAGGTCATCAGCATATAAAGAGACTTTATGGTACAGACCACCTCTTGTGATGCCGTGCATGGGACTGGATCTAAGGCTGCAGCAGAGGCTCTATAGCAATTGCAAACAAAAGAGGGAGAGTGGACAGCCCTGGCGAGTTCCACGGCCTAGGTGAAAATATTCTGAGTGGTCATTATTTGTGCGGACACTGGCTAATGGAGAAGTATATAACAGTTTGATCCAGGAAATAAAGGAACAACCAAAACAAAAACGTCGTAAGGTGTAAAACAAATAGGACCACTCTACTCGATCAAAAGCTTTTTCGGCATCCATTGAGATAATACTTCTGGGTATCAGCTGATGTAGGTGAATATATTATTTAGCAACCGCCTAATATTATGAAAGGAGCGTCTGTTTTAATAAAGCCTGTCTGGTCAGGGTTGATGATTTTGGTCATGATTACCTCCAGACGTTTTGCCAACATCTTTGCCAAAATCTTGACATCTGTACAGAGCAATGAAATTGGCCGGTAGTTGTTGCTGACTGGTGAATCTTTATCTTTCTTTAGGAGAAAGGAGACAGTAGCTTGTCGCATTGTGAGAGGGAGAACACCAAATTCATATGCTTCTTTAAGCATGTTAAGCAGAAGGGGAGATAGTTTGTCTGAAAAGACCTTATGGAATTCTGATGGAAAGCCATCAGGTCCAGGGCATTTTCCACTTTGCAATGATAATATAGCACTCTTGACCTCAGCGAGCGTCAAGGGTTTATCTACCGTGTTTCCCCGATTGTAAGACGTATCGTGGGTTTCAGGGGGGTCGGCTAATATAAGCCGCACCCCGTCTTACTTTCGGGGAAACACGGGGGTATTGCCGCCTCCCTCTCATCTAGCTGCGCGCCGCCTCCTGCCCACGTCCGCACCGTCCCCCTCTCCATACGTCACCGCGCCGTCCCCTCCACTTGTCACTGCCACCTCCTGCTTAAAATACGGTAATGCACACAGGAGACTGTGATACGGAACCACAAGCAGTGCTTATACCGTATGCTATATTTGAATACAATACTGTTCAGGTGGTTAATAAATGTTAATTTTATGGTTAAAACAAAAAATTCGACAATTTTTTTCCAATATAACACATTAAAATTCTGCCTTTTTAATCAACAAACCTTTTATAAGGTCTGGAGCAGGGGACTCTGCACATTTTGTTTGCAGGTCAGATATAGCACTAGATATGATAAGCCGTTTTGTGTGGTTGTTTTTCTAAGATATGCCGAGTAAACTATTATCTCCTCCCGTAAATATGCCTTGCATGTCTCCCAAACAGTCGCTGGAGATACATCTGGAGTAACATTAGAGGAGACAAACAGGTCTAAATGGTCATTCATAGTTTGACAAAAACGGGATCACTGAGTAAACTGAATTAAAACGCCATGGAGGCCGTGAAGCAGGTCTACTCGGAGAGAGAGATCCAAGATGACAGGAGAATGGTCTGAGATTACGATGGGATTATAGCAACATGACCTAACTGAGGAAAGCAGTCTGTTATCCAGAAGAAAGAAGTCAATTCTAGCGAAAGTAGAATGCACTGGCGAGAAAAAGTAAATTTCTGCTGTTAGGGTTGAAATAACGCCAAACGTCAGAGACTGCATATTGCTGTATAAATGTATGTAAAACTTTGGAAGTCTTAGAGACTGAATATGACTTGCTTGAGGACGGTCAAGCAAACGGTCAAGGCAGCAGTTAAAGTCACCCCCAAGAATGAGGTGGCTATTATTCAGATCAGGAAGTGAGAAGAAAATATTTTGAAAAAGTCCTCATCATCCCAATTCGGACCATATATGTTACTAATGCCAAATTGCTACTGCTAATTCTTCCCAAGACAATAATATAACGGCCGTTAGGGTCGGATATGACTTTGGTCACAGAGAGGGGAACAGATTTATGTATTAAAATAGCAACCCCACGTGCTTTGCTATTAAATGATGAATGATGCACCTGGCCAACCCACCCACCACGAAGCCTGAGCTGGTCTGTGTCATGATCCGTGTTTCTATGTGTTTATTTTGCGTTTCTGTGTGATCCTGTTCCCTGTTAGTCCTGTCTCTGCGTCTTTCCCCGTTGATTGTCTCCCAGGTGTGTCTCGTTCCCGTGATTGCCCCGTGTGTATTTAGTCTCCCCTGTTGTCTGTGTTCTTCGTCGGGTCCTTGTCAATAGTTGTCTATGGTCCCTGTTGATGTCAATTGATGTCACCTGTCTCCGTGTTGCCAGTTTTCCTCGTGCTGTTTCCCTGCTGTTCCTTGTTGTAGTTCTTTGTCATTAATTCATCGTTTTCCATCATAACCTGGGCCTAGCGTCATCTCCTCACCTCACCAACCCCACATCCTGACAGAAGGACCCGACCAGTACCGGTGAGAGACGCGCCAACATCATGGACCCAGCAGACCGTCGTTCCCTGTGGAGGGAGATCAGGAGATACGACGAGGAAATAACAAAACCATATTCGCCGTTCAGCCGCCTCAACGCCGCCACACGTATGGCGATCCAGCTGGACAGGTGGATCCCGCTCCTTCCTCGGTTGGGCTTGGTGGAATTTTACCAGGAGGTAGAATTGGAGCTGAAGACGGTAAAGGCTGTGCTAGCTACGAGACCTAAGCCAGCTCCACCTATTGCCGCAGCCTGCCCGTCTCCGGCCGCCACAGCCCGGCCACCGGAGTTTCCCGCGCCCACTACCGGCGTGCAGCTTCCCGAGCTTCCTGCGCCCGCTGCCGGTGTGCAGCTTCCCGAGCTTCCAGAGTCCCCTAGCGCCCTTCCAGAGTCCCCTAGCGCCCTTCCAGAGTCCCCTAGCGCCCTTCCAGAGTCCCTAGCGCCCTTCCAGAGTCCCCTAGCGCCCTTCCAGAGTCCCCTAGCGCCCTTCCAGAGTCCCCTAGCGCCCTTCCAGAGTCCCCTAGCGCCCTTCCAGAGTCCCCTAGCGCCCTTCCAGAGTCCCCTAGCGCCCTTCCAGAGTCCCCTAGCGCCCTTCCAGAGTCCCCTAGCGTCCCTCCAGAGTCCCCTAGCGTCCCTCCAGAGTCCCCTAGCGTCCCTCCAGAGTCCCCTAGCGTCCCTCCAGAGTTCCCAGCCGGCCGTCCTGCCGGCCTCCCAGCTCCAGAACTCCCCGAGTCCGCTGCCTGTGCGCAGCTCCCCGGCGCTCCGCCCGAGACTCCGCCCGGCCGGCTCCCCGGCCTCTGCTCCGCCCGGCCGCCCTGCCGGTTCCCCGGCCTCCGCTCCGCCCGAGCCCACGGCCTCCGCTCCTCCCGAGCCCACGGCCTACGCTCCGCCCGAGCCCACGGCCTCTGCTCCGCCCGAACCCCAGTCTCCAGCGCCTGCAGCAACCGGCGCTCCGACCGGCCCACCGCGGCTCAAGCTCCGCCTCCAGCGTCGCCGCCCGCCGCGGCTCAAGCTCCGCCTCCAGCGTCGCCGCCCGCCGCGGCTCAAGCTCCGCCTCCAGCGTCGCCGCCCGCCGCGGCTCAAGCTCCGCCTCCTGCGCCGCCGCCCGCCGCGGCTCAAGCTCCGCCTCCTGCGCCGCCGCCCGCCGCGGCTCAAGCTCCGCCTCCTGCGCCGCCGCCCGCCGCGGCTCAAGCTCCGCCTCCTGCGCCGCCGCCCGCCGCGGCTCAAGCTCCGCCTCCTGCGTCGCCGCCCGCCGGACCTCCCACGAGAGGTCCACCTCCTGTGCCGTGGTCGGCCCCCGGAGAGTTTTGCGGTGTTAGTTTCGTTTTGGATCTGTTTTTGTTTCTGGATTCTGGCCCTCCTACCGTCGCCCCTCCGCCCACCCTGTTGGGATCTGGTTTTGTTTCTGGACTCTGGCCCTCCTGCCGTCGCCCCTCCGCCCACCCTGTTGGGTTGTTTTTGTTTTTGGACTTTTCTTGTTGGGCGCCTGGTAGTCGCCCCTTGAGGAGGGGGTACTGTCATGATCCGTGTTTCTATGTGTTTATTTTGCGTTTCTGTGTGATCCTGTTCCCTGTTAGTCCTGTCTCTGCGTCTTTCCCCGTTGATTGTCTCCCAGGTTGTCTCGTTCCCGTGATGCCCCGTGTGTGTTTAGTCTCCCCTGTTGTCTGTGTTCTTCGTCGGGTCCTTGTCAATAGTTTGTCTATGGTCCCTGTTGATGTCAATTGATGTCACCTGTCTCCGTGTTGCCAGTTTTCCTCGTGCTGTTTCCCTGCTGTTCCTTGTTGTAGTTCTTTGTCATTAAATTCATCGTTTTCCATCATAACCTGGGCCTAGCGTCATCTCCTCACCTCACCAACCCCACATCCTGACAGTCTGACAGTTTTAAATGTGTTTCCTGTAAGAAAGCAATTCTTGTGTTTAAGTGTTTCAGATGATTAAATACTTTTTTAAGCTTTATAGGAGAGTTCAACCCTTTAACATTCCAACTAACAATCTTAACGAATCCCCTGGTGCCAATGGGGCATCAGTACTTGGCATAACATCCTAGGTGTGATAGATACGAAAAAGACAGTGAGCAATGAACTGTAGCACATATGTAATGAGTAGCACCAATACATGCAGATAACGAAGACCCGCAAAACACACGTATAAAAAGAGGAAAGAAAAAACAAAAATATAAAAATGGTGTCGCAAAAGGCAGGCACCAGAAGTCTGATAAACCTATCAGCATATTTTAATACTTCCTTTTTCCTAAATCCCAACTCCTTGCAACCGCATTATTGAAAAACAGATAGATTAGAACCCCAGTCCTTATATCTTAGAGTGATCAAGTTGTATATGTAATCAGTGGCGCACCTCCCCCCCCTCCAGCGAAGGAACGTCAGGGTGAAGGAGCAACGCTTACTACCCCCCCCCCCCCCCCCCTCGAGGCGACGATACGTGAAGGGTTAAACTCGCTGCATTTACCTCGTTATGTGCGCGAGGTGAAGGAGCGTAAGGCGCGCTGAAGTGTATAGGAAAACATCATCGGCGCGCCCCAGACGGGGTTTTGGCGCCCCTATGCGTTGCATACTCTGCAAACCCACTTTGTGCGCCACTGTATGTAATGTAAATACAGTATTATTCACTAACAAATGGACCGAACAAGCAGCACTGAATTAGGGAAATAATTAAACGCAATTGAAAAAAGAAAGGAAAAAATTTTAGATTTCCAAGGCAACAAAGGATGTTACGGTTTGTTTTTTTTAATCCTGAATAAAAACCTGGACAAATTTAGCCGCATCCACGGCCGACGGGAACCACTTCTTATCTTCGTTCAGGAGTGTGATGCATAACTTTGCAGGAAATAGCATTCTCCACCTGCAGCAAGCACGCGTCATTAGCAGTTGCATTATCTTCCAATGAGCAAATACGCTGACCGTGATATGTCATAGTAGAGTTGATGCTGTCCAGAGTGGAGTTCAGAGACTCAAAAGACAACTTGAACTCCGCAGACAGGGCCTCTTTATGACAGCCAAGGAGCGAGCTAATGTCCGCGATTGTTATACTAGCGGTAGCCGGCGGCGCATCTCTTTCTCGTTCAGAGGATTTTCCTTCGGCCTTGGACATGACGAAGTAAGTTTGAAAGAAATATTAACAACAGCAACAAAGTAAAAATTTAATCTTTATAAAGGATATGGGATTCTAAGAAGGTATAAAAAGCACAAATATAGCAGCAGTCCAAGCGTTTGTCCACTCCTCACGCATTCCAATCGGAAGTCTGTCGTTTTATAAAATCTTTATAAAACGACTGATCCCAGTTGTAGGAGGTGCAGTACCAAACAACCTCTTGAGGGGCTCCTTTATGGCGTAAATGTGAAGCGACCTCGATGTGACATGCACGCTGCAAGCTTGAGCCAAACGCCGTCCGCATTCTGGGATGCGGTAGACTAAGCAAACTAATAAACAGCTACAGAGCATCGTTTTCATTAAGCATAAAGTCTTGTGCAACTTCCAGGCCATCTTCTCAAAATCATTCAGCAGAGAAGCTTAGATCATTTTTGTCTGAAGAAGTAGTCAGAAATACAGCAAATGATATGATTAAACTCTCTCTGTTTTCCACTTGCTCAGAGCACAGCAGCTGCTTCCTGTGTTTAGATTTGCTACTGCAACCCTAAATACATCTAACCGATAGCCAGATGTTCTCATGTGTTTTGCAGTAACAGGTTTTGATTCACTTGGAGAAAGCTACAGTAACCACATCATCCACCATAAGCAGAGGAGAGACCCTGAAGTTCCCAAAACACACACCCTCCATTCCATAAATACACCTTAAAATTCTGTCCCTGAGCACAAACAGGATCATATACGATGAATAATCCTCATTGAAAGGAGATTCAGCTTTGTGCCAAAAATTGTACACACAGCTCTTCCTTCGGACACACAAGATTCTCCCTCAACATCATGCAGATGGCCATCACTCCCACGGCAACCCTCAAGGCACCATGGGTAACAAAGTTCTAAGCCTTCTCTGGATCCACAAAACACATACAGAGGATGTAATCCTTTGGCCCAAAATGGCATGGTATGAACCACCTCACTCTTCTTGAATATGTTTGCCATGGACATCTGATATGTAGCACTGAAGTCTGACAGAGAGACAGGACACTTGTTTGGATTGTGGACGCCACTTTAACCAATCACGACTGTCTAGGTAGGTAATACCTTTGTTGCTCAATAGGGTTTTTCTCTACCTCCTGAGCACCACTTAATCCCCAGATGGCTCCACTTCCAGGATGCTTTTTTATATTCTATGAAAAACAGGTTCAAGGTGGACATGTAGTAAACAAGAAATAAAAGGTTTTTGTTTTGTTTTTTCATTGAACTTAGAAAACACTGAAAAAAGAATCTAAAGTCCAAACCAAAGAAATTGACAGACTAGAAAAATAATAAATCTGAGCCCGAAGAAAGAAAAATATAAAAAGTAAGTTAACGGAAGAAGAGTGACACGAGTGGAAATCATCAAACACTATGCAGATGTGAGATTTGCCAGGAAAGAGGTAAAACTAACAACAGGCTTTGTCTACAACATAAAGCGTAAAGTTAATCTGACCTCAAACTAGAAGAGGCATATGAGACACTTTAAAAAAGTTTGATGCAGAAAAAAGGAAGTGCTCAACAGGCACGTGCAGAAGGGGGGAATGGGGGAGCTTGAGCACCTGCCCCTTTTGCTCCTTGCCCCAAAGTGCCCTTTTGGTCAATTTTTTTTTTTTTTTGGTATTATTTTCTAAGCCCTCTTCTGACACATAATAACATGTCTTAAAATTATTTGATTTTTTGTTGTTTCTTTTTTTGTAAAAAGATAATATGCCCTCCGGTCACCTTGCTACATTTGAGCTTTTTCCTGTGACGCATGACGCAGTTGCCTCTCGCACAGTGAGATAAGGCGGCTAACTGGAGCTCAATGTACCGAACGTTCAAGATTACAGAACAGTTTTTGGTGAATAAAAAAAACGTTTTTGGTGAATAAAGCGGAGTAGACTTGCTACTTGTTAGATGACAAGTAGCAAGTCTGACCATGCAGCCTGACATTCTTTGAATCATTAACGTTAAAAGCAAATGAACTGTTTTATAACATTTTATTGGAAATGGCACATTTTTCATGTCTTCACACAGAGTAGTTTGTTTTTTGGTTTGGTTAAAGTCAGTATCAGTATGACTTTTGTACTATGAATTAAAAGTCTGTGTGAAAATATTAATTCTGGAAAGATTCAACATATATGGGTTCATCTGAAACATGGCATTTTATCCACTTGTAAGTGCTCACTATGAACTTCTAAATTCAAAATGCAAACAGGAATATATTAACTGTAATATTACTTTGAAGTACAAAACACAGAAGGCCATCTGCATCATTGTATTCCTTATCAAAAACGAGAGAAGCAGTGTTAGATTGTTTCAACGTTAGACTCTTATAAAAATACATATATCGAGAAAAATGCACAGACTTCAAACAACTTTTTGAGTGCAAGATAGTAAACTAATAATAGAACTCAGCTGGCTAATTGATATTTTCAGGCTGATAGAGAAAAAGATAAGAAAATGCATTTTCCATCTGGATTCCTTGGTCCAGTCATCCATCTTAGGTTTCAACAGTTCATAAGAGAAAAATACAACTAATTACACAAAAAAATCTGACTGGAGATAACAATACTGTTGTTGATTAATTATTTAATAAAGTGAACTTAAAATCCATAGAACAAATTATACACAGAATAAAATGAATCGATGCATATTCAAAAGTGGTTTTGATCGCCACAGGAAAATAAAATCCTTGGCTGCTCTAATGTGAAGGATGACACTGAGATCTCGACCGCATTATATGAGCCAAATCTGGTTCAAAAGCAGTGGTTTTGATCAGGCACGTGCAGAAGGGGCACTGGGGGGGCTTGAGCACCTGCCCCTTTTGCTCCTTGCCCCAAAGTGCCCTTTTGGTTAATTTTCTTTTTTGTATTATTTTCTAAGCCCTCTTCTGACACATAATAACATGTCCTAAAATTATTTGGTTTTTTGTTGTTTCTTTTTTTGTAAAAAGATAGTAAGCCGTCCGGTCACCTTGCTACATTTGAGCTTTTTCCTGTGACGCATGACGCAGTTGCCTCTCGCACAGTGAGATAAGGCGGCTAACTGGAGCTCAATGTAGCGAACGTTCAAGATTACAGAACAGTTTTTGGTGAATAAAAAAAACGTTTTTGGTGAATAAAGCGGAGTAGACTTGCTACTTGTTAGATGACAAGTAGCAAGTCTGTTACCTCCTTTCTGCTCACTAATTTTAATAATGTAGGTTAGTGGGGGCGGCTGCATTTCGTATATAATAAACGGTTTCATTCGGACCTGGTTAGTTTCGTAGCAGACATGTCGACGAGTTTCACCATGAGGAGCAAAATGTTGCTGACCATCATGACCGTCTGGATCTTCCTCTCTCTTGCTGCTGGTAAAGTAGATTTTAAAGCTTTGAGATGATTCAACGTTTTACTCAAAAATACTTGATGAGTCAACTTCTGGTGTTTTTGAGTGCAAACATGCTGCAGATCCAGTTGGTATCTAATTGGGGTCAAACTGACAGTTACGATGAGGAGATTATAGTTTATTTTCTGAAATTAAAGCAGCATAATGTTCTTTAGGAACGAATATTGTCCAATTCCCCAAAATGTATTTCAATAACTGGTATTTGAACAAGCAGGATCTATGGCACATTACGCTTTGTACACAAAAACATTTGAATTCATTTTAATGAGTTTAAACTGGTGAGATCACAACAAAAACATCAATTTAGGACATTTGACAGAAAAGCAAAGAGGTTTGATTCAGTTCTGTTCAGATCGTCTCCAGTAAGAATTAATTACTTTTACAGATAAAATTACTTTTGAAGTGAAAATATAACAAAGTTCTCATAGAATCATAATTATATCTTGATAGTTTTGTCATATTTTGCTGATTTACTTTACTGGTGCCTCAGGATGTAATGCATTTGAAAAAGTTAGATAGCTTATTAAATTTAAATCTCAAATTCCGACAGTTAAAGAACAAAATTCAGCTTTTAAAGATGAATAGAAGTAGAATAGAATAGAGTGTTTGGAATTAAAATATAAAGAAATAAGGAAAGAATTTCAAAAATACTGACAGTTCCGCTTGTGCTTGTGTTAATTTGGTTTCATTTACAATGCACTAATAAAAAACATCTGAAAATGTATTACAAATGTTCAAAGTTAGCAAAAAGCTTATAACTCAGCTTTTTCAACGTCTTAGTTTCATCTTAATGAGGGTAAATAACCTCAAGCTGAGTTATAAGCTTTTTGCCTAACTGTGAGCATTTGTAATAAATTTTCAGAATTAAAAAAAAATTTTTTAGTGATTATTTAAATAACCTGTTTTCTGGCTCCTGAACTGTTTTGTAGCAGATTATTTAACTTATAACAAGACATTGTTCTCATGTTATAAGTTAATTTATCTGCCAATAGAACAAGTAAATTTATATCAATATTAAGGAATTATCTACTTAAAACAAAACAAGCCTCTTGCTGAAAAGTTACTTTAAAGTTAGTTAGTCTTATTTTTAGTGTAATGAGATATTTGCACTAGAAACTGGACTAAGAATACTTGGTAAGAGTTTGTGTTTTTACAGTGGACTGACAGGAAATTATTTGAATCATCATTATTCCCTTCGTGTTTTTTTCACTGTGTTTGCTGTTGTGCTTTTCTGTTGCAGGTACATGTAATAAATGCCCACCCTGCTGTTTTAAGGGGACAGAAGAGGTCTCAGGGGAAATCATGAAGTGTTATGAGCAGAAACCAGGACCAGCCTGTGCTAACCATTTCTATGTGTGAGTAGAAAACAGATTCATCCTTCCATATTCATCCATTCTCCTTCAGCTTTGAGCTCTGATCAGTTTTCCTGTAGGTGTTAACACAAGCGCCACCTGGTGGTGTAATTTTATAACAGTAACACCTGGAGAAATGAACATAAAATTACAAAAATATTGCAGGACATTTATTTACCAGCTAATTTATAAGAACATAAAACTGAACTAAATGCTCAGTCTGTTTGTTGTGTCATCTAATTTTAAATGTTTATTTTTGCGCTTCATACAGGAATAATTAAATTGTCCAACTGTTTTGTTTCTATCTGCAGTGTTGAGGACAAACGGGGGAAACATTTTTGCATCAACCCGAATTCCCAATGGCTGCAAAACAAGAGAAACCAGGTGAGTCTCAGCTAAAAAATCAGTAAGTCAGTCAAAAACAATTTCAATTTAATTTTAATTTCTCCACTGCTTCCACATATAAACCACATATAAACAACGTCAGGATGAAAAAGGTTTAGACCAATTTCTAATTATATTCTCATATAACATTTGAGTTAACTCTGTATTTAAGTGATTGGATATTTTTTTAACTCAATCAGTCCAGAGAAGTAATAGATGAGGCCAAATTGTAAAAATGTGCTCAGTTATACTATCAATGCAGCTTCTAGAAAACACCCACTGTTCTTGATTAAATTATAACTTTTGATGGTGCAAACATTTACAAATGACTATCTGTGCATCAATTACTGGAAACAATATACACAACTATGAGGGCTAAAAATGTGTAAGTTTTCTGTTTTACAAAACATATGTAAATATTTGCTTTTTTCTGTTTCTCATCACAGGAAGGGTTAAGCTGCAAGCTAATCTGACAAGCATCATCGGCACAAATTCAATTTTGGAGCAAAACAATTTTGTATGACTGTTGTCAAATGTTCATCTGAACCAGCAGGTCATTTTGAAAGACTATAGGGAAACTGTGCCGTAGTCAATAAAAATTCAAATACACATTGTATGTTATTGTAATTATTATTATTTATTTATTTCTATTGCTGTATGTGTTTATAAGTTACAAGTTGCATCAGAATAACTGAATTTTGACAAACTCTTGTCCCAACGTTAGTAAACTTTGGACACAGACTCTTTATGGGCTTTTGATTGGCACATACACGACCATATTTGACATTCCTGTAACCTGTAGCTCCTAATTTAAATCCAGTAGAACCTTTTCATGTCAAAAAGCAACTATAAAGCTAAGCTGAATCAAATTATCTGCGGAGTTCATCAAGGTCCCGTCCTCGGTCCTCTTACATCAGGGGTGTCCAAACTTTTTGCAAAGAGGGCACATTTTTTAATTTCTGATTTTTAACAAAACAATGAGCACCATACATAGACATTCAAGTCATACTTTAGACAGTACTTTGGAGAATAAACATAAACTAATAAATGTCAAGACAAGAACCAAAAATAGAACAAGACACATACAAACAAAAATCCAGCAATTAATTCCTAAGTACATGGATACAAAGTAGATAACTAAAAAATAAACAAGCAGAGATAACAGAAAGAAAATCAAATATAAATTAAACAGAAAACAACTAAACAGGGCACTTCAAGGTCTTAATGTATTCTGTGCTACTAAAATTGTTATAAGACTTAGACAAAGGTTGTATACCATTACATCTGGTAAGTAATGGGAGCACCACTCATGGGGTCACATCGAGTGTCAAAGACCTGACATGGTCCAGAAACGGTGACCAGATTCTTGAAAATGTGATTTCAGAGCCTTTGACAGTATACCTAATTTTTTCCAGTTTCATGAACGAAAGGGCATCTTTTATCCAATGAGAATGTGAGGGTGGGAGAGGATTCTTCCAATGCATCAGTATGATACGTCTAGCCAGTAGCGTGAGGAAGGCCACAAGGTCAGCATGATGGGTTGGCAGTAACAGGTTTTTGGGGAGAACCCCAAATAAAGCAGTGAGTGGAGAGGGCTGTACTGTGGTCGAGGTGATTACAGAAAGTGAGTCAAAAACAGATTTCCAAAATTGAAATAGGGAGGAACAAGTCCAAAACATATGACCGAGAGTGGCTGGGCCCAAACCACACTTCACACAGCTTGAATCCATGTCTGGAAAGATTCGAGCCAGTTTGCTTTTGGACCAGTGTACTCTGTGGACGACTTTACATTGAATAATTCTATGTCGGGCACAAATTGATGAGGTGTGAATGCCTTCTAGAATATTTTGCCACATTTCATTATCAATCTCTGTGTTAAGATCATCAAACCAAGTAGCTTGAAGATGGCCAAGCCCAGGAGTCAAATTGGATGTTAAGAGGTTGTATATTTTTGATATTGTATCCTTTGGAGTGGGACTAATTTCTAGCAGTTGATCAACCATATTGGGGGCAAGAATTATTGGAAAACCTGGGAAATGATGACGAATAAAGTCTCTAACTTGTAGAAATCTAAAAAAGTGGGCAGCTGGTAAGTTCACATTTGAAGATAATTGAGCAAATGAGGCAAAAGTACCATCTACAGTAAGTATATATCTTTCAGAGAAAAAAGCCTGTGGCTTTCCCAAACTGAAAAAGTTTTATCAATGAGTGAAGGTGGAAATAGAGGATTAGAGTTTAGTGGTGATAAAAGAGATATTCTCTGGAACCCAAAATGATACATAATCTGAGCCCATATTCTAAGGCAGTTCTTAACAATTATATTCTTTGTGTAAGTTATAGGAGATGTTGCAGTGGGAAGGCATAAAAGAGAGTGCAAGGAAGCAGAGCTACATGAGGCCTCTTCTATCGGTAACCATTTGGGAGTCTCACAGTTTGCATTGCACCAAAATAACATTGTACGAATATTATAAGACCAATAATAGCATAAGAAATTTGGTGTGGCAAGCCCTCCCAATTCCTTACTTTTCTGTAGGATACTCTTTCGTATTCTAGGAGGTTTTCTGTTCCATATGAAATGAAAAACTGAAGCATTGAGTGTCCTAAAAATATTTTTGGGGATAAATACTGGTAAACACTGGAAGAGGTACAAGAATTTCGGCAAAACATTCATCTTGATACAGCTGATGCTGCCTGCTAAAGAAAGTGGCAGCATGGACCTGAGTCAGCTGTTCAAGTAAGGGAGTGGAATTAGCTTTAAAAAGTTGTGAATAATTCTTAGTTACATTGATTCCCAGGTATTTAAATGCTTGCAGAGAGATCTTGAATGGTAAGGTAGTTAGTGGGTAGGCCATAGCTGCATCATTAATAGGAAATAATTCACTTTTATTAAAGTTCAATTTATATCCAGATATTTGTCCAAACTTTTCAAGCAGGTCTAATAGTGGAGGCATTGAGGTCTCTGGGTCTGAGAGAAAAAGTAACAGGTCATCAGCATATAAAGAGACTTTATAGTACAGACCACCTCTTGTGATGCCGTGCATGGGACTGGATCTAAGGGCTGCAGACAGAGGCTCTATAGCAATTGCAAACAAAAGAGGGGAGAGTGGACAGCCCTGGCGAATTCCACGGCCTAGGTGAAAATATTCTGAGTGGTCATTATTTGTGCGGACACTGGCTAATGGAGAAGTATATAACAGTTTGACCCAGGAAATAAAGGAACAGCCAAAACCAAAACGTCGCAAGGTGTAAAACAAATAGGACCACTCTACTCGATCAAAAGCTTTTTCAGCATCCATTGAGATAATCACTTCTGGGGTATCAGCTGATGTAGGTGAATATATTATATTTAGCAACCGCCTAATATTATGAAAGGAGCGTCTGTTTTTAATAAAGCCTGTCTGGTCAGGGTTGATGATTTTGGTCATGATTACCTCCAGACGTTTTGCCAACATCTTTGCCAAAATCTTGACATCTGTACAGAGCAATGAAATTGGCCGGTAGTTGTTGCTGACTCGTGAATCTTCATCTTTCTTTAGGAGAAGGGAGACAGTAGCTTGTCGCATTGTGAGAGGGAGAAAACCAAATTCATATGCTTCTTTAAGCATGTTAAGCAGAAGGGGAGATAGTTTGTCTGAAAAGACCTTATGGAATTCTGATGGAAAGCCATCAGGTCCAGGGCATTTCCCTGGACCTGATCAAAGAAACTTTCATAGTGAGCTTGATCGGGTGAACACTCTGAACTGTATAAAGTGGAATAGAAGTCTCTAAACTGATTGTTAATAGTTTGTGGATTAATAGAAGAGATGTTCATTTCAGCGATGTGCTGGTTTGAAGCTCTCTGCCGAATCTGATGAGCAAGAATTTTGCTGGGCTTGTCACCAAACTCATAATAACTATAACGGCTTTTTAATAATAGTGCCGCAGCTGCGTCAGAGGCTAGAGTGTCAAATTCAGCCTTTTTAATCAACAAACCTTTTATAAGGTCTGGAGCAGGGGACACTGCACATTTTGTTTGCAAGTCAGATATAGCACTAGACATGATAAGCCGTTTTTGTGTGGTTGTTTTTCTAAGATATGCCCAGTAAGCTATTATCTCCTCCCGTAAATATGCCTTACATGTCTCCCAAACAGTCGCTGGAGATACATCTGGAGTAACATTAGAGGAGACAAACAGGTCTAAACGGTCATTCATAGTTTTGACAAAAACGGGATCACTGAATAAAACTGAATTAAAACGCCACGGAGGCCGTGAAGCAGGTCTACTCGGGAGAGAGAGACCCAAGATGACAGGAGAATGGTCTGAGATTACGATGGGATTATAGCAACATGACCTAACTGAGGAAAGCAGTCTGTTATCCAGAAGAAAGAAGTCAATTCTAGAGAAAGTAGAATGCACTGGGGAGAAAAAGGAACATTTTCTGGTGTTAGGGTTGAAATAACGCCAAACGTCAGAGACTGCATATTGCTGTATAAATGTATGTAAAACTTTGGAAGTCTTAGAGCAGGGGTGTCAAACTCAATTTCACCGAGGGCCACTTCAGCATATTGGCCTCCCTCAACGGGCCACATTGACGGTGCAAATCAGGAGTGCCCAGGTGCAGTTCTCCAGACTGCAACTTTTACATGCATCCCTGCTAAAACACCCCAGACAAAAGGTTGACTTCCCTCATCAGCAGCAACTCAGTTCTGTGGAGGCTTATAATGAGTCAATGAACAAGGTGTGATGGAGAAGGAACGCATCTAAAGTTGCAGATGGTAGCTCTGGAAAACTAGACTTTGGCAGCCCTAGCATAAATGTATGAAAATACAATGTTAAAAATAGATTAAACACCTCATATTGTTAAATAACGCTTTGGAGCGTCTGGTTAGGAAGCGCATTCAAAACCTTTGGTTGAAATGGCGCGTTAAATTCAAGTCTCCATTACAGACTAGATAAAACTAAAGAGAATGCAACGTTGTGTTAATCCATTTGAGGAGCCGGGAGTTTATCTTGAGGAAATAAATGACGACGCAGAAGTTAATTAGACTGTAACATGCGCAGTCCGCTGCTCAACCACTGCGGACGCGGCTGCGAAGAATTAAAAACCGCTGGAAGTAACTCAACAAATGGAGCCTTCTTGGTGCACATTACCCAGGAGAGCGGAGTTCTGGAGGAGCGCTGCTGCAGACGTAACATCTGTCCGTTTCGGAGAAGCGAAAACACGCAAAACAACAACAAAAAATCCTGGTAAAAGCGCAAACCGGACTGCGCACAGGGCAAAACACTCAGAGTTCAGTTGATCTGTTTGGATCAGACAGATCCAACTGACTGATGAATTAGCGCAGATTTTTCTGCAGGAGAGGAAATGCGTTCAGACCCCCGCGGGTGAAGTGATGCTAATTTAAGTGAAGTCGCTTAATTTATTTTATTAAAAGTTATTGAGGCCTCAGTCAGAGGTTTTTGTCACTACGGAGAAAAATGTAGATACATTTACCTGCTTAATTTGTGATGGGATCTGGATTCACGGTGAATATCAACTAAACCGCATAAAATGCGGCTAAATAGCCGATGTTAATATGATTGTAATTTCACGGATAAAAATAGTACATGAACGATTTTTTTATGTTGTCGGTCAAGATAACGGATAACAAAAAAAGTCTAGCGCCACCTGCCGCCCTGACACCAACTCACACACATCTTCATTCACAGTCTTGTAAATCGATGTTTCTTTTCTTGGACATTTTGACGTTAGCTTGTGATGTCTCAGTTTTATTCGCTGGGAAAATCAATAAGCAGCTTGAGGTGACTCTGCTGCTCTCTAGTGGCGAGAAGCCATAATGTTGGCTGGTAACAATCGGAAGGCATTATGGGAGATGTAGTTTGTAGTCAATTCGTGCTGAAAACCTATTTTAAGTCAATCATGGACCTATAAAACGCTGGGGGGGCCACATAAAATGACATGGCGGGCCACATGTGGCCCGCGGGCCTTGAGTTTGACACATGTGTCTTAGAGCATGAATATGACTTGCTTGAGGAACGGTCAAGCAAAGGGTCAAGGCAGCAGTTAAAGTCACCCCCAAGAATGAGGTGGCTATTATTCAATCAGGAAGTGAGAAGAAAATGTTTTTGAAAAAGTCCTCATCATCCCAATTCGGACCATATATGTTTACTAATATAACACATAACACCCTAGCAGTGGCGGAGCCAGAGGGGGGCCCAGTGCCCCCCCTGATGATTGACATGTAACAGCACCAGGTTATTCCTGTACATTATTTGGAATCATTCTAAGCCAACCTAATATCTAAAAAAGAAAAACAATAATAAATATATGAAAAGAAAATGTATAAAACTTTATATAAGTCCATGTGACATAAATAAATAGATTTTTATCAGGCGCGATACCAGCCACCTTTATACTCAGAAAAACAAGCTGATATTCTTCTCCTGGGTGTTTCAGTTATGCTGCGCTGTGGTGCAATTCAAAGGCTAAAGCACTTCATACATGGTGGTGATGGTAAAACGCCAATAAGTTATTTATTGATCCTCCGCAAAAAAGAGAAAAAACTGAAGAGGGGCCAACAATGTTCGTAGTTTGGAGCAGAGGTTGTGCTAGAGATTTTTCGTTGTCCGTCAAAGAAAAAAATCATTTTATTTCCAATTTGTAGTTATCAAACGAAACATTTATTTCTCTGCGAGAACGTTTTTGAAATCAGGTAACATTTCACAAAATGATGTTATTAGAAGACGACAGAACTCTGATCGTTTCCTGATCCCGCACTCACTTCCCTCAGCGGGAGAAAAACCCAGCAGAAGCGGATCAGCTGCGCTGGTCGCTCCAAAGCCTCTGGTCCGTTAAAGGGTCCAGATCAGAGATGATTCTCTGACAGATACTGTATTGTTCTTAGTCTGATTAATAATGAGCTCCACGATGTTCTCTGTGCGTAAAGTTGAAACTGTCTGCGCACCAAGTGGTCAGCTGCCCTTGATGACATTCTGGACAGAAACCAGCGGACTGCTCTCTATTCTTATCAAGACGAGGGCAAGGAGGGAATCTGACATATTAACTCAGTTAAGTTTTTACTGGTTTTGTTTTTAAAACACCATTAACGTAAGCAGTGTGACTATATATTGTATATTTGGCGTTTATCATCTCATGTGTGATTAGTTGGAGTTTAACGGTGGAGCATTTATGCGCATTTATTGCCCAGCGCACTGCGCTTGTTTCTGCCTAACGGATCTGCACTTTAATTTCTTTCCTCTCTCAACAGTCAGCTGCTATTCCTCTATTTAAACTACAATAAGTAGATCATAACATTCTCTTTAGGTTTTTTCTGTGTGCTCCAAACTCATTAAAAGCCAGAGCCACCATCAGGCAAATAATTCTGGTCTGACCTGGACTATTTTTACCTGTCCAAACAGAGCTTCCTAACCAAGGTGTCCATAACTCTTCAACACGCTGTCAGCTCCCGGTCAGAAAGACGCATTTAGTTCAGTGTCCATGGGAAAGATCTTTTATTTGATTAATTTTAGTTGCCTCTGCGATGAGATGAGCTCTTTGCAAAGTATATCATGTTTCCATGTGCGCCAGTCAAAGGTGTTATTTATAACATGTCAAATGACAGAGGGACTTAAAAAATAACCAAATATATATATATATATATATATATATATATATATATATATATATATATATATATATATATATATATTTTTTTTTTTTTTTTTTTTTTTTTTTTTTTTAATTCCCTTCTCACCCTCCGCGGGTGGTCTGTTTCATCCTCTGAGCTCGGGTCCTCTACCAGAGGCCTGGGAGCTTGAGGGTTCTGCGCAGTATCTTGGCTGTGCCTAGAACTGCACATTTCTGGACTGAGATGTCTGATGTTGTTCCTGGGATCTGTTTGAGCCACTGCTCCAGTTTGGGGGTGACTGCCCCGAGGGCCCCAATGACCACAGGCACCACTGTGGTCTTCACCTTCCAGGTCTTTTCCAGTTCCTCCCTGAGGCTCTGGTATTTCTCCAATTTCTCATGCTCCTTTTTCCTGATGTTGTAGTCACTTGGTATTGCTACATCCACCACAACGGCTTTCCTCTGTCCTTTATCCACCACCACAATGTCCGGTTGGTTCGTCATTACCATCTTGTCTGTCTGGATCTGGAAGTCCCACAGGATCTTAGCTCGGTCATTCTCCACCACTTTTGGGGGTGTTCCCCACTTTGATCTCGGGGCTTCCAGTCCATATTCTGCATCTTATATATATATATATATATACACACATTTAAAATTTTGCCCCCCCAGAGGTAGTCCTGCCCCCCCCAACTTTAAAAGTCTAGCTCCGCCACTGCACTGATAGATATGAAAAAGACAGTGAGCTATGAACTGTAGCACATATGTAATGAGTAGCACCGATACATGCAGATAAGGAAGACCCGCAAAACACACGTATAAAAAGAGGAAAGAAAAAACAACAATAAAAATAAAAAGTCGCAAAAGGCAGGCACCAGAAGTCTGATAAACCTATCAGCATATTTTAATACTTCCTTTTTCCTAAATCCCAACTACTTGCAACCGCATTATGGAAAAACAGATAGATTAGAACCCCACTTCTTATATCTTAGAGTGATAAAGCTGTGTATATGTAATGTAAATAGCTACAGTATTATTCACTAACAAATGGACCGAACAAGCCGCACTGAATTAGGGAAATAATTAAACGCAATTGAAAAAAGAAAGGAAAAAATTTTAGATTTCCAAGGCAACAAAGAATGTTACTGTTTTTTTTATTATTTAATCCTTACCCAAATTCTGGACGAATTTAGCCGCAACCGCGGTCGACCGGACCACTTCTTATCTTCGTTCAGGAGTGTGATGCGTAACTTCGCAGGAACGTGATATGTCATAGTAGAGTTGATGCTGTCCAGTGTGGAGTTCAGAGACTCAAAAGACAACTTGAACTCCGCAGACAGGGCCTCTTTATGACAGTCAAGGAGCGAGCTAATGTCCGCGATTGTTATGCTAGCGGTAGCCGCCGGCGCTTCTCTTTCTCCTTCAGAGGATTTTCCTTTGTCCTTGGACATGACGAAGTAAGCTTGAATATTAACAACAGCAACAAAGAAAAACTGTAATCTTTATAAAGAATATGGGGTTCTAAGAAGGTATAAAAAGAACAAATATAGCAGCAGTCCAAGCGTGCGTCCACTCCTCACGCATTCCAATCGGAAGTCCATCGTTTTATAAAATCTTTATTGGAAATGGCACACTACTCATGTCTTCACACAGAGTAGTTTGTTTTTTGATTTTGTTAAAGTCAGTATGACTTTTGTACTATGAATTAAAAGTATGTGCGAAAATATTAATTCTGGAAAGATTCAACATATATGGGTTCATCTGAAACATGGCATTTTATCCACTTGTAAGTGCTCACTATGAACTTCTAAATTCAAAATGCAAACAGGAACATATTAACAGTAATAGTACTTTGAAGTACAAAACACAGAAGGTCATCTGCATCATTATATGGTCCTTACAGGGGGCTGCGTTTCATTGGCGAATGCCCATTTTACATCACAGCGCACATGCGTGACAGTCTCACAAACACAAACACATGCTAATGTACATTGTGGACTAGTAGATCGGCAGAAAGTTTTCGCGTCAGGACTCGAAAAAGAATGGTTCTCCACCGTCAGTGGGGTATCTGTTCAGGCGATGTCAGGTATCCTGATCGTATTTGTGGAACTAAAATTCACAGATTTCCAAAATCTGAAACGGAAAGCCTTGCTTGGATCAAAGCTTGTGCACGACCGCATTTGCAGCTCGACCGTCATAGGATCAATAAGAACAAAGTGTCTGCTGGCGTAAGTATTATTGCTTTGCTTTCTTTGTGTTTAGTGACTGAAAAAAATAAAGTCGATAATAAACACATACATTATGAAAGCCTTTTAACCAAGTACAGCACAGCTTAATGGCAGTACCGATACAACTTCTACACCTTGAAGCTTGTCTGTTACACAGTCTTACGTTAGCTGAACAGATCAATATGCAATGTGTACCGTATCTGACATACATTAAAGATTTTATTTCACCTGAAAAGGCTTTTTACTAAACTGTAATCGTGTTAGCCACGCTAGCACAGAGTACCGTGTATCAGGCCCCGGCACACTCAATCATTTGCCACAGAAATCCTCAAAACCATGAATGCCCGACTTACCCAGCCTTGCAAGAACAATAGGCATCAGTGATCTTGTCCACAGCTACATTGATGCTGAGGGTGTGAGGATCTGCTGTTTTCCTCATCAACCGGTAGCATTTAGCTGTGACACGCACAATGTTGGAGGCATCGCGTGGCTCAAACACCTTGATGTCGTCCAAAAACGATAACATGAACTTGTTGGTTCACCTGTCCATTGTTGTGGCTGATATTTTATGAAAATCCGGCATAAATGCTACACTAATCGACTCAGAAATACTCTGCAGAGTCAGTCAAAATGAAATGCGCCATGTTTACACATAGAAACTAAGCACAGTGAGTCTTTGTTTGTGAGACATGTAGCCATGTGGGACTTTCGAGGTGCGTTTTGGGCGGCGCTTGGTAAGGTCCATTACTTATCAGAAACGAGAGAAGCAGTGTTAGATTATTTCAACGTTAGACTCTTATAAAATACATATATCGAGAAAAATGCACAGACTTCAAACAACTTTTTAAGTGCAAGATAGTAAACTAATAATAGAACTCATCTGGCTAATTGATATTTTCAGGCTGATACAGAAAAAGATAAGAAAATGCATTTTCCATCTGGATTCCTTGGTCCAGTCATCTTAGGTTTCAACAGTTCATAAGAGAAAAATACAACTAATTAAACAAAAAAATCTGACTGGAGATAACAATACTGTTGTTGATTATTTAGTTAATAAAGTGAACTTAAAATCCATAGAACAAATTATACACAGAATAAAACGAATAGATGCATATTCAAAAGTGGTTTTGATCGCCACAGAAAAATAAAATCCTTGCCTGCTCTAATGTGAAGGATGATACTGAGATCTCGACTGCATTATACAGTATGAGCCAAATCTGGTTCAAAAGCAGTGGTTTTGATGCGCAAGATGTCACGTAGGTGAGAGTCAGTTAGTCTCGTCCTCATGCTGTTCTTGTTTATGTTCATGACTGAAAATGTTTTCTCACACAAGTATGTGGAGCCGAACAAGCTCAGCATTTTTTTTAGCAAATGTTCGAATCTTTCGGAGCCTGTCTTTGTCCAGCTGGCAGTAAAAGTCGACAAGAGGGAACAAGAGGGAGGTGTTGGTGCCTACTGCGACTCTCTGCATCACACTGCAGTTCAATAAGTGCCAGCTGCAGGTCGTGTGGGGCGTCATCAGGGACCACGGAGAAAGGAGCGGAAAAAATTGTGATCTCTTTTTCAAAAGTCGCAAAATCCCGAAAGCGCTGCTGAAATTCCTCAGCCAAAGATGGGATGTCTGCTGCATACCTCCTTATTTGCGCACTGATGTCGTTCTGTGGGAAACGAGTCATAATTTCCTGCAGCGATGGGAAGTGTGTGGTAGTGGGCTGTGTTTGGGACAGGTGTCTTTGAAAAAGCAGCAACTTGGCTGAAATGCTCTAATGTGTGAATACGGTAAATAATGACATTCCTCTAAAAAGCAAAGGTTTGCATGTAATACCAGTAAAAAAATAAAAGAAAATTAAGATAAAATGAAAGAAAACAAACCATCTTGTAAGAATATTTTAGCTATTCTTCTTTTTCCACTTTTACATTTAAAATAGAAAGAATTTGTTCTGGAAACAACGACTTCAGGTGACGTGTAATGTAAAAATAATAATAAAAAAAAATACATGATGAAAAGTCTTTAGTAATCAGAATAATTGTAAGATCACTGACATGTTAATACTACTACTATTACTGATAATAATAATAGAGGTATGCAGCTGTCTGAGTGGGTTGCTAATGAATAATGGAAAAAAGGCAATGTAAGACTAAAGGGTGGTTTAACAAGACGAAAGAAAGTATCGTTGGCGCAAAATGATGCATCAGAATGTAAAATTATCAAAAAGGCATAGAGTCACAAGACTCCCAACCTGCTTTCCCTTAAAAAAATAAAGCTTATACAGGCATTTATGAGGTACTAATAATAAAAATCTGCAGACAGTAGCTGTTGCATACTTGTTTTAGTGATCGCCATTTTATGTTTCTGAAGAATCTCAGTGTTTTCTATAGAGTAATCAAGTCATCATAAATTATACTTGTATAGCCACATATCAAGCTCAGAAGACCCCAAAGTGCTTCACACTGCATTCAGTCATTCACCCATTCATGCACACATTCACATACTGATGGTGGCTAAGCTATATCACACACAACTGGATGGTTTCCTTATGGTAAACAAGGATTTTTGGTCAACCTTGTCATTTAACCAGTGTAAATAAGTTAATCTGACGATATGCATAATATAGATGTTCTTCTGGACTGCTTTAAAATGAGTGGGAAGTTCATTTTTGCAGCAGTAAAACAAAAAAGCTCATTTGTGGGTGTGTTTGTTATTGGTGTTCTAAACCAGCTGGTGGCCCTTCAACGCTGCAAGATGTCATTTTTACTCCTGAAAATCGCACATGTTTAAGGACCCAGACCCTAAATCAATCCTGTGCTTTCGAAGCATAAATAACTCCTGCAGAACTGTCTACTTCATCCCTCATGCTGCTCCTCAACCGCATTGCGTATCTGCACGTGACCACATAATCAGCGAGTTCCCATCACTGTCACATATGTAAGACCTCATTGCCTGCAACCAGACTCACCGCTCTTGGCTCCCATTCATCTGGAGAGGAGATGGAAAAAAACAGTTTTTTTTTCTTCTCTCCTCCACAATAACTGTTAACATTCCTCCACAAAAATTGTGAGGCACTCAGTGAAACGCCACCGCAGTGGAATGAAAATGACGCTCATCCACTCTTGTGTTCTGCTGAGGCGAAGTGCAAAACAAGCAGCTCACTGGGGAGACGAGAAGTAGCATTAATCAAGCGAGAGCGTTATTAACTTTTGCTGAGAACCATTATGCATGATGACATCTTCTTTCATCAGGTGTGATGTTTGAACATGCCCTGATTGGCTTGAACAC
Source organism: Poecilia reticulata (assembly GCF_904066995.2). Classification (NCBI taxonomy): domain Eukaryota; kingdom Metazoa; phylum Chordata; class Actinopteri; order Cyprinodontiformes; family Poeciliidae; genus Poecilia; species Poecilia reticulata. Next base: position 12,977,712 of record NC_088836.1, on the reverse strand, counting down.
CTCTGAGTTCCCTTTGGGCACGTATGTGTGGGTCTGACTGACAAGCTCAATTTCTAAAGAGCAAATCTTAATCTTTTTATTGTACCTAGAAAACATACTTCCACTGCAGTTGTTTGTTAGTCAAGTTAATGACGCTGTAGTTTCAATTTTTTTTCTTTATATGTATTATTTCTTTATCGCTACTGAGAATTTAAGGTGTTTTTGACTAGCAGAACAGTTTTTTATTTTTTGCAAATAATACAGATACATCTATGTCAAACACTCATCAACCTAAGTAATAAAGTCACCAAAAACAAAACAAGTTCTTACGCTTAGGGCAAAAAATTATTTCACAGCTTATGGTTGCGATAACTGTCCCCTCTTGCTTTCAGGAATGTATAAGTTGTTTCTTTCTTGGAAACTATAATCAGCTACTTTAAGTTCTCTCTGCACAGACGTTGTAGAAACCACACTGGAAATGTAGATTTTAACATTATCATGATGATTGTAATGATGATAATTAGCATGGTAAGAGATGTTAGAAACAACTAATTGATGGATACAAGCATATGACAACAGTTTAAATGTGAGCAGTACAAATGGGAACGTTTCACATTCCGTGCTTGAACGAAGCTAGTTTTTGCATGTTAGTCTCTGTCCCTCAGGTCAGATCAGATGCACTTCTTGCATTGTGAGGAATTTGTTGAGCACAATTCAATTCTCTGGTGTTTGATTCTTCAGAAAGATGACCGAGGAACCCTGCAAAATCCAAACCTTTAGGGGTTTATCACAAATGCTGTTCTCCGTTGATCCATTGTCCAAACAGGCTCGCCCTTGCAGGATCGCTGGTTGTCATCGGGCAACAGGCGGCATACACACTGGACAGATCGCCATCGCAGAGAAAAACAGACAGGCAGGACAAGCGACCATACATGCACACACTCTCACCTAAGGACAATTTAGAGAGATCAATTAACACAACAGTAAGACATATGCACAGATAGAACATGTAAACTCCATGCAGAAGGATCCCACGCTGGGATTCAAACCCAGGACCTTCTTGCTGTAAGGCAGTGGTCCCCAAACTTTTTCCTGTGAGGGCCACATAACTTTTCCCTTCTCTGGTGGGGGGCCGGAGTCAGTTTGTAACAGAAAAAGTGTTACACGTTAATCACCTGCGCTGCCGGAAATTGTTGACAGGGGGAGGGGGGTTGAAGGTTGAAATTGTTCAACTGGGGGGAGAGGGGGCGTTTCTCGATTGATTTTTACCCAGAAAGCATATGGGCAAAAACCGTTAGTGAAACGGTCACTGGGTCTGACTACTATATATTTCATTGAGGGAAACTTGGAATGCGGCGTTCATAACAAACACGTATGTTCATCTGCTCTACCGCTAGCAAACAACCATACTGATTAAATAACATAAAAGTCAAGCAGTTCCCTAAAAGTCCAACAGATGGCAGCAATGCACCATGCAAAACAAAACACCCACAGCTTACAGGACACACCTCCTGCCAAAGAGCCCCCTGGTGGTTGAAGAAAAATCCACATATAAACCGGAAAATAAAATATATGAAAAAAAAATCTGAATGCTCTCTGGTATTGTTCAGGGGGCCGGACAAAATGTGGCAGCGGGCCGTAGCTTGGGGACCACTGCTGTAAGGCAACATTGCCACAAACGGTAACACTGGTGTTCTAGAAAGCAAATGTTACTGTGTTGTGTTTCATTTCCAATTATCTTCCCATGAGAAACACATTTTGGTTTATGGTTGGCTTTATGAATCCTGTTCCCTCTGACTAATTTCTTTCAGTTCCCTCGCAAACATTGACTCCCATTTCTGCCCGTTTTTCCTCAAACCTTTTGTTTGACATTTTCAACTTTCAAACCACAAGACTTTGAGGTTTCTCTTCTATAGATTGAATGTCTTTGTTAATATACTTCTATTTTTTCTTCCCTTTCACAACCTCGCCCTTTTTTATAATTGCTCCAAACACCAGACGCAGCTAACTAAGTACAACAATCATATTTTGCCCCTCCACATGCTGATTTATGTTTTTCGAAGACTTTTATAATCCTCCACATTGTTTTAAATGGCAGTTGTTTTGGTGAAACCATGTTTCCTGATAATCAGCCGTGGAATATCAACTCTGATTATCAGATTACCATTCTTTTTTTTTTACAAATTACAAGTTGAACCTGTGAGGATTTTTTCTAAATGATTTGAACAAAAAAAGGCTCAAAACTATATACAAAGCTGTGTGCATTTGTTTAGATTTTGCAATATGTTTTAAAAAGCCATGTTTTTTCCCCAGGCATGTTTGGGATTAATGTGATTCAAGTTGGAAGGAGGCAAATAGGGCAGAGGAGAGAAATAAAAAAACACTGATAACATGTCGAAATCATCACAACACATAAAAGGCAGCTGAGAGACTCCTGAAATCTGTGTCAGAGAATGACCAAATATTTGTCAGGTTCATGAACCAGAGGAGTAGATTTGAAAATAATGATCAGATGTGGCATACATTGAGATAGATGCAAAATGTTTCCACGTCTGCTAGCCAGATGCTATATCCAGCGCATTGCAGTTCTCTGAAGAGACAGCTCACTGGGATGTCGTGTTCATTGACTTGAATATGGATAAGAATGTGGTTCACATAATTTTTTTAATGACTTTACATTAATTGGTCATTTGAACACTAAGATATCAACCTAAATATATATATTTTTTACAAGTTAGTGTTACACTGAGGATGTTGAAATTTAAAGTGAGGTTTTGCAGTATTGATTGTCACGTTACACATAGAAATATAAACGCTACAGTTCTTTCTTCAAGTTAGTACAGTTCAGATTTTTCTTTTGTGAGTTTTCTTGGTTTCTGCAGTGTTGTTGCGCAACACCTCCCTCTCCTTCTCTCTCTCTCTACTTCCCCTTCTCAGAGGAGGGAGATGTGCAGCCAGCTCTCCATCTAACGGGTAATTTGAGTTTTCTAAATCTAATGGGATTTTACCCTGTTCAGAACTGAGTAAACTCTGTTTAAGCTGGCATCGAGAAAGACTAGCCTGGTTTCTAACGACCTCCTTCCAGATGTCCCACCCTTTTTCACCCTGTGAATTAGCCAGATTGAGCAGCCAGCAACCAGCTAGCTTCACAGAGCACACCTGTTAACGGTCGCTCTTTCTCTTTTTTACAACTTGCACTTGTTACTGAACCAGGTTGGTTTTAGTGACTCGGGCGAGTCCCAAGGGTGTTGTTTTAGTTTTGGCTAAAAGCAACCTATAAAACATTTCTACTTTTTCCTCCCAGAATCAAACTTCATAGGTATTTCACAACCATCAAAGAACTTTAAGGTGACTCATTAATTGAATGTCCACAACATCTTTTAGATTTTCTTAATGCTAATTATTTTATTAGTAAGGCAATTTTGCAAGGGTAAGTACAGCTTAATTCAGTAGCAGAAATAATCAAATAAGTAAAATCAATAATCTAGCCTATCTTTCCCTAATGCTGACACTGAGAACTAAAAAAGGGAAACTTTGAGAGAGACGGACAGAGTTTGGCATTTTGAACCCCAGAACTGGCCTGATGATGAAGAAGGTGTTGCAGCAGCAGGAGGTTCCCAGTACAGGAAGAGTACTGACTTAGAGCGGCAGGTCTCGGGCCTCAGGGTGACTTCCTCATGCGCGTAGCGGTACTCAGCTTCTTGTCTTGCAGCTCTGGAGCTCCCTTCTTCTCGTCTCACGATCTTCCTGGTCCCACGGAAGGAACACACCAGTTCTTCCTCTTTGCCTTTGTTCTTTGCCTTTGTCTTTATCTTTGTCTTTGTCTTTATCTTCATCTTTGCCTTGGTCTTTGTCTTTGGGGGTCTAAACCCAGCTGTTGAGAGAAGTGCGATTTGAAGCCACATGTTGCGGGGCTAACGGGTTGGTCCCCATGTGCAGAACAGTCTTCGGTTCTGTGGCCCCGGCTCTTCTTCAGCTGCAGAGTTCTTTGTCCATCTCCGTCTTGGCTCGAAGCTGCCTGAAGGATCCAACCAATGATTCCTCTTTTGCACCCACCTTATAAAGGGTTTATCCACCTTTTGGTGCGTTTGCATTGGCTAGCTTTGTTGCTGTGCCTGTCTCATTGGCTGACTGCTTGGACAGATGATCTCATATCCATCACCTTGGAGAAGTTATGTCCTGATGTCTGTTCTCTTTTCTTAGAAAAGTTGAAGTTCTAGCAATAAGGCCTTGGTCATCTCCGCTCTCCCATCAGTTCCTCTTTACCCCTGACTTTTCACCTACCATCTACCTCTGACACAACATCAGTGACCTTTAATTACAGTTACAACATTTTACACCTTTTCAAGTTCAATGTCAAAATCACATTTATAACCTTTTAGTTTCTTTGATTTAACATTCATTCATAATGTTATAATAACCATAACTTATTAGTTACTCTTATTATAATCATAATGTGAGTTCTTACAGACATTTCTGACAAGAAACCAAGAATACCCATTATTCTAATTATCCGATACCATGTTACAGTTTCTTGTTTCACCTTTAAGTACTTCCACAAGTGTGAGAGTAAGTGTAAATATTCTTATAATCAAACCAACATCAACCACTGGTTAAATATTAATTATTGGCCCAATTATAAGTCATTAATTTAAGTATTTTACTCTGGGTTTTATCCAATCTCTCAAAATGTTTAGATTTTATTCTTTAAAAACCTTTAATGCTTTAAAATAAGGAATGGTCTGAACTATTTTTAGCCTGATGCAAGATAGAAACTTCCCCTTTTCTTCAGGAAACCAGCTCTTCCTGTTTCATGACTCTCTTTCTGCCTGACTTTGATTTTTTATGATTAAATAGAAAAAAGTAGAATTAAAACAAAGTTTGCAGGACACAATAACAACACACACAACCAGATTAATTTTATTACAGTCTGACTCTATTGTTGGGTCTTGATGTCACCTGTGTAATTAATTTTAAGGTAATTTTATTTATTATTACTATTAAACTAAAATCTCCAGCATGGGGAAGTGGGATGAGCTCGACTTTTCTCGACAGCAGCCTCAAAACAAAAACTAGCTGAAAATCATATTTTAAAGTCTTGTTGGTCTTATTTGAAGAATGTTTAAAAAATTGTCACACAGATGAAAGAATAAACCTCGGACAAAACTATGTTTTACTTTGCAAGCAAATTTTGGCATGGAATTCAGTCAAGTTTCTCATTTTATCAATTTTATCTGCTGATTGGAAAGCTCAGATATCCATCAGTACATACTGCCTTATTCTTATTTAGATTATTGCTGAGTAACCTCAGGAGTTTACTCGATTAATTTATTATCTGTTGGTGGAAGAGTTTTGGGCCTACTCCCTGTGGAGCACTACATAAATAACTGTCACTCAAAAACTATTTAAAAATTGTGATACAGAGAAGCGGCTCAGCAGGTCTTTTAATCATCTACAGCTATAATTCAATAGGACAGACTGCAATAAATCACACAGTTTACTGCTTTTACGTTACACTTGTCGAGGCTGCTTTCGTCACCTTTATGTTTGCAAAACCCAGCTTGGAACTTTAATAGACAGCTGCAACATCTATCACAAAATGCAAAAAATATTTGAGGGAAAAACACCCACATCAGCGTACAACAGCTGGAGAGAATGTTTTGTTCTTCATGTGCGGAACAGACGGAAACCACTTTTGAGTAGGTTAGATAGGTTTCTAGTTCAGATTTAACCAAAAGCATATATATGTATATATATATGCCTGTGTAGTGCAAATAAAACAAATATGGATTAATTGTCAAATTGTTCATAATGGTTATGAGACATGTGATTACTATTGTACAAGATTACAACATTTCTAAATTAAAGTTACTAGTTAAGCCTTTCTGAACACACAATCAAACTCACTTTAGATAAATCTTTCCAAATAAAAAAGAGTATGTTAAGGTTAGTTATTTTTGCCATAAATTAATCTATACCTGAAATCTAAACTGCGCAAAGCAAGTTTCTATGTCCACTATTATTTAGTGTTCTGTGTAACTACAGCTGTTTCTCAGAAAGGTTTGGTAACGCTTAATAAAACGCTTAAAAGTCATTTGTGAGGAATTCGGGCTGACAGCACTGCCTCAAAAGTTTTGTCAAAGATCAGCAGTTTTAGCCAAAAAATGTTAGGCACTGGTCAGTAGGTTCCCTTAAGATGAATTTGAATGATCGCAAAGCAAATGTGCAACAAGCCCAGTCCCACCTGTTGCCCAGAGCCTGCAGTGCAAAACAAAAGAAAGAAGAAAAAAAAACAGTTTCCCCCTAAGACATTTCAAATGTTTCATATCATCAAACAAGGTAAAATATCAGACAAAATTAAGCAGACTAAATCATTCTGGCCCTGTGCGAAAAAGTAATCCCCCCTTAAGCCTAAATTGTTATAAATGATTTTCTGGGTTTTTTGTGATTTCCTGGCTGAAGTTTCCTCTTAGAGTAATTTTGGTTGGCAAGGCGAGCCACTGCTGTATGTTTTCTGTTTTGTGAATAATTGCTCTCACTGCTGTTCACTGGAGTCCCAGAGCCTAAGACATGGCTATGTTGCCTGCTCCAGACTGATAAATGTCAATCTTGTCTGTTCTTTAGATTTGAGCATGAGCACATTTAGACACATTCTAGTCAAAGCATTTCCTGATCGTACTGGTCTGAAAGCGAATAGGCCTGGGTGTGGTGGCTTGTGCATATTTTTTCTCTTAGTAGATGAAATCAGCATTTGAAAAACATATTTTGAATTTACTCAGGTAATCATTTAAGTATGACCAAAAAAAAAAAGCTAAACCAAAGAAATTTTTCATAGCACTGTGCATTCCTCTGTAGTACACTCTGTACCAAGATCATTATTCCTTTTTTCATCGGTGGAAGAAAAATATTGACATAATCCGAAACACTGAAGATTTTGGGAATAAATAAAATAGTACGATTTTTAGCCTGCATGCATTGTCACTGTACAGGAAAATCATGAAACACTATAAGGTGAGACAAGCAGAATACAAAATGTACTTGTTTTACAAGAGGCTATTATGCACTTAGACCATCCATTCATCCATTATCTAGCACGCCTATCTTTGCAGGGTAGCGAGGCCAATGGCCAGTGGTCAATGGACAAGAGGTGTGGTACATCCTGAAGGGGTCGCCAGTCCGTCGCAGACACCCAAGCCATTCAGGAGTGAAAAGAAAGCGGATCTCAGTTCTGAAGGCAATTTTTCCGTTTTGATCCTTTGCCTTAATGTTGTCATCTACAGTAGTATAAATTTTATTGGCATAATGGCTGCTGGCTTCAAAGTCTGCTGCAAGCATATAAGAGCTAACCCATTGTAACTCATAGGTTTCAAATCTGTGGTGTAACTCAAAATATACTCACTCTTCACAAGGTTTACTCATTAGAAATACGTTTTGAAAGTTACTGAACAATAATTTCAAGATTGTGTATCTCTGACATTTAATCCCCAACACAGTGCAGTGAAATCGTGTTTTGTTTTAAATTACAGTTATAATATTAATACATTTTGTCCCCAAATGGAAGTGGAATGACTGCAGACTCAGTTTGTTTTAATTTGTCACATATGTAAGGACTAATTCTACCTGCAAGACACATAATACACCAAATTTGGAGATTATTCACATCACGTCACGGTGAAAATGCTCGTGTGACCAGGAAACCCAAGTAAAAAAAAGTATGCTTTAGTATACTAAATTTGAACATACTTTAACATACTTTGATTGATGTACTTAAACTGTACTATTTTGGAACAACTAATTTTGTACTTAGTATAAAATTACAACTTTTAGTATACTTCACCGTACTTTGTTGGAACAACTTCAAATTGCACTTAGTATACTTAAAGTATACTTTTAAATGTAATATTCAACAGCTTCATTTTTATATTGAGTGTACTAATTCTGTCATAGAATTATATTAAAAATATACTTTTATTTTAAATATACTACTACTAATATATAAGTAATGTTAAATTACACTTAATTTTTATTTTTGATTTATTGTTATTGCTAATAAAGTACAATTTTAATTACTCATAAGTCTTGTTAATCTAACTTTATTCATACTTTGTACATGACATGCATAACTACACTACAGGACTTACATTGTTTTAGGCTACAATTACATGGAAAGATTAATTACACAAGATGCCCAAGGTAATTTAAATATTTTGTTTTATTACTGACATTTTAAAATTGTCCAATTTTACTCACAACTTTATGAACTTTACATAAATTATCAGTTTACACATCAAAAGTGAACACATGAACATGAAAATTTAAGTGTGACAATAAAAAATGAAAGTGAGGATCAACGACAGAACATTCTCGTTCACTGCACCTTACAGAAGCTTACAAAAAAGAACAATAGAGCAATTAAACAGAGAAAGCATTTGTATTTAAAGAGAACAGAAAAATGGCAAATAAAAAAATAATACAATTTTAAGACATGGACTCGCCATGTATGTGGCATCATAAGAATTGATGATGATTGGGACCGGATGCCTGGGGTGGAAAAACATTTCTGGGTGTCTTCTTTGCCTGTTTATGTTAGAACACATGTGTCAAACTCAAGGCCCGCGGGCCACATGTGGCCCGCCATGTCATTTTATGTGGCCCCCCCAGCGTTTTATAGGTCCATGATTGACTTAAAATAGGTTTTCAGCACAAATTGACTACAAACTACATCTCCCATAATGCCTTCCGATTGTTACCAGCCAACATTATGGCTTCTCGCCACTAGAGAGCAGCAGAGTCACCTCAAGCTGAGACATCACAAGCTAACGTCAAAATGTCCAAGAAAAGAAACATCGATTTACAAGACTGTGAATGAAGATGTGTGTGAGTTGGTGTCAGGGCGGCAGGTGGCGCTAGACTTTTTTTGTTATCCGTTATCTTGACCGACAACATAAAAAAAATCGTTCATGTACTATTTTTATCCGTGAAATTACAATCATATTAACATCGGCTATTTAGCCGCATTTTATGCGGTTTAGTTGATATTCACCGTGAATCCAGATCCCATCACAAATTAAGCAGGTAAATGTATCTACATTTTTCTCCGTAGTGACAAAAACCTCTGACTGAGGCCTCAATAACTTTTAATAAAATAAATTAAGCGACTTCACTTAAATTAGCATCACTTCACCCGCGGGGTCTGAACGCATTTCCTCTCTGCAGAAAAATCTGCGCTAATTCATCAGTCAGTTGGATCTGTCTGGTCCAAACAGATCAACTGAACTCTGAGTGTTTTGCCCTGTGCGCGTCCGGTTTGCGCTTTTACCAGGATTTTTTTTGTTGTTTTGCGTGTTTTCGCTTCTCCGAAACGGACAGATGTTACGTCTGCAGCTCCTCCAGAACTCCGCTCTCCTGGGTAATGTGCACCAAGAAGGCTCCATTTGTTGAGTTACTTCCAGCGGTTTTTAATTCTAGCCGCGTCCGCAGTGGTTGAGCAGCGGACTGCGCATGTTACAGTCTAATTAACTTCTGCGTCGTCATTTATTTCCTCAAGATAAACTCCGGCTCCTCAAACGGATTAACACAACGTTGCATTCTCTTTAGTTTTATCTAGTCTGTAATGGAGACTTGAATTTAACGCGCCATTTCAACCAAAGGTTTTGAATGCGCTTCCTAACCAGACGCTCCAAAGCGTTATTTAACAATATGAGGTGTTTAATCTATTTTTAACATTGTATTTTCATACATTTATGCTAGGGCTGCCAAGTCTAGTTTTCCAGAGCTACCATCTGCAACTTTAGATGCGTTCCTTCTCCATCACCCTGATCAGTGACTCATTATAAGCCTCCACAGAACTGAGTTGCTGCTGATGAGGGAAGTCAACCTTTTGTCTGGGGTGTTTTAGCAGGGATGCATGTAAAAGTTGCAGTCTGGAGAACTGCACCTGGGCACTCCTGATTTGCACCGTCAATGTGGGCCGTTGAGGGAGGCCAATATGCTGAAGTGGCCCTCGGTGAAATTGAGTTTGACACCCCTGTGTTAGAAGTAGAAAAAAATAGTCAGCAATATCATAGAATCAGTTGATGTTGCCATTAACTATGAAGCTGTTTTAAGTGTGGACTTAAGGAGACAAACTACCTTAAAATCTTTCCATCCATGATCTGAACACACTGATCCTTGCAGGGTGGTGAGGGGGGCTGGTGGTGCCCATCTCCAGCAGCCATCAGATGAGAGGCAGGGTTCACCCTGGACAGGTCACCAGTCCATCACAGTGCCCTGAAAGTCAACAACAAATAAAAAAATGAAAGATAAATGTTAGATTAACAAGAAAGAAAATTTTCCAGTTGCCTTTAAACGAAATCATGTTTATTAAGAACTTGGTGTTGGTAACACAGCAGTTTTGTTGTTGAAAATGTAGCTAGCCGCATTGAAAAACAAACTTACATCATGAAGACAATGTGGAGGTTCATCTTCAGAGCTGGTTGGTGATCTGGTGGAGTCAGAGCTTCTTCTGAGACAGAAAGTCTTTAGGTTTTCTAACACCTGATTTCTCTGACTTCTTCTTTCATCTCCATTTGCTTAGCTAGACTGCAAACATATGTTGATGATAAAATCATTGATGAACGAGTTAGAACAACAACCACATCACAATATCAAAGTCTCTCTGTCTTATGGAGCTTAATTAAAACCAGGTTAGTTTATGAATTAAAGTATAAGTCGCAACAAACAACCTCCATGCAGTTATAACATGAAGCTGAATGATTCCTATAGTAATAATCATAAAAGTCACAATAAAATTGATAAAATAGTTATTTATGAAACCAACATAAGTTATATATCTTTACTGCACTGTTTATAATTAAATGAAGATAATTAATAAGCAAACTTACCGCCAGCTAGCAACACTTAGCAGCCTTCATCCCCCGGGCTCCTTTTGTGACACACATTTCATTTCCACGGGTTGTTGTCCCGTTGTGTTGTCGTCTAACTCGGACTAGGACGTCACCAGTTAGAATTTACCAAAATTAGTAATATTGTCATGGTCCTCTCTACTTTTAGACAATATTATGCGAGTAAAAATGGCGAATTTGAACAGCTTATCTTCCCTGCGTTGAAGTTCTTTCCTCTCTTTGTGGCGTTTTCTAAATAAATGAAAGTGTGCATTACCTCCACCATCTGGTCTGGAGTATGAACTGGAGCTAATGCCGTCGATTATAAGGTTTTACATCACATCTGAAAATTGATTGGATACTTTCTTAAAAATTACATCATGATTATAATTTTTTTATTGTATGCAATTTTAATAAATAGTAAAAGATTATTAAGGCTCTTAAAAATTCATACATATTCATTCATATTTAGTTCACTTAAATTATACTTTTATTTAATATATTAAAAGCGTATTTTGGTACAATTATGTTTAAGTGTGTTTAAAGTTATAATTTCGAAATTGGTACAAGTGTATTTTTAGTATACTTCAGATATACTTATAGGTAGTACACTTAATAATTAGTATACTTAAAGTGTACTTTCACAAATTTAAGTATGTTTGAAATATGCTAAAGTATACTTTTTTTTCACCTGGGAAGTCCTTCAATGCCTTTCATTTGCTAGTGGCTAGTACATATTAGCTGTGCCGCACAAAGAATCTATTCATTTACAAGTCTAGAGTTCAAACAACAGCCTTTAAGCCAGAGTGGGGGCCCTGAACCTGCCACTGCGTGGTCAGGATGTCTGCTTACAGGTATTTCCCATGGTGTGCTGTGGGAATGAGGCCTTTCTGACTGGAGAGGGTTTAGCCCGAGGCTCCAGGGAAGGCTTATTTAGGCTGGACATAGTGAAACATTCCGAAAAATTTAACGGTATTAGTATTTCAAAGGCTGACAGTAGCGTATGTTATGTATCTGAAAGGGAAAAGCTGTTTGTAAGGCAAACAATAATCAAAATATACATTCCAAAGGCAAACAGCAAGATTTGGAAATGTCTAGTACGTATTATGCATTTTTCTTCTTAATATCTCAAGAAAACATGTTTGCCAATGCACAGAGTAAAAAAAAAAGAAAAGAAAGTTTGTCTTTGAGTAAATATTTCTTTTCTTTTTTGTTTTGTTTTGTTTTGGTAAAATAAAAGAGCATTTCTCAAATTAATTAGAAAAAAAAACTCTGTTACATGAAAACAATATTATTTGTGAATTTAAAATAAAGTTACACAGAATTAGTTCAGGATTAAAATACTTTCCTGCCTCAAGATTACAAGATAAACAGGTGATGGGCGGAAATTCCAGCCACAGTTTATTTTTGCAGCATAGCTTTTCTACAAATGCCTGCCTGCCTGTATTGTTTTATTATTGGCCTTTAGCACATATACAGATAATGTTGAGGCTAATATCTGTTTTTACTTAATTTAATAGTAAAATAATTACATACAATTAAATTAGGCTATTGAGTTTGAGAGCTGAAGTAATTTGCAGGATTCTTGACATGAAGCAATTTACTACTCACAATGTGACCACAAGCTTATCTGAAGTTTTATCAGTACGTATTATGCATTTTTCTTCTTAGTATTATTCTGTGGATCCAACTGACGAATAACGGCAGCAAACCGTAGGAAAAAAAACAATATATGGGTATTTTTTTTAATGTTCAAACACATGCACATTGTGTAAATTGTTTTAAAAGTTATCCAACTCAGTTGCACATCCCTTAGATCTTGAGTGAAATATTCCTATTTCTAATAACTGCAGGGTATTTTCTGTTATAGTTACCTACAGTATATTATTATTGATACTGTTATTGCTGATATCATTAATCTTGTTTTGATATATTGTTTTTAATATCTGATGCTGCTGTTACACCTGAATATTCTATTTTTGGGATAACAAAAACAGTTTATAATCTAGTCAAAAAAAATAAATGCTTAATATATTTATACATGTTTCTGCAGATGAATATTCTCACAAAATGTGGCGAAATAATAAAACATCTTTAGCTACAGTTGTTGCATACTTCTTTTTCACATTGACTAAGGAAGGTCAATATAAACCCATGCAAATGTTTTTCCTGTGTGCACATCTGAGAGCAATAATAACGCTTTCGAATAGACTGTCAAAAAAAAAAAGAAAGAAATTATTTATTACAAGATGAGATGCAGGAAAACAATAACAAATAAGATTCTAGCAACGTGTTTTAACAAGAGAGTAAGATAATTAATTTACCTTTAACTCACAGTCTGTTCCAACAATGAAAACTGTTCGACTGGCTAGACAAATTAGTGGAATCTTCAAATCACAATCATTGATCATTATTCAATTAGCATCATCCCGGTATACGTGATATTGCATTGGTATGTATGAATACAGCAATCTGAAATGTACATACAAGTTATGCATACACATTATACATGCTATACATAGTTTACAAAATAATAAAATAACTGCTTGTGGAAATTCTTGGGGATTAAACTGGATTCTTTTGTAAACATGGGGATAATCCCTATGTCTTTAATTTTACAGAATGCAACATTCACAAGTCCACTGTTATTTTTCTTTAAGGCTGATGTTCCTTCCAACTAACTATAGAAGATTTCTGTAGTAGGGATGGTGTGCATTTCATGTCATGTCCAAAGTTATAGACAAACTAAACACTCATAAAGCTTAACATTATAGTCATGTGTCTGTTAGTATTTTGGTCTGCTTTTGCTGCTGAAAACACCCCGATCCGTCAAAGGATGAACTCCACAAGAATGCTGAAGGTGCACTGTAATATCTAGCGCCAACATATTTTAGCAGATCTTTTAAGTCTTGTGAGATCCAAGGATGGGGTCTCTGTGATTTGGACTTATTTATCCAGCACATCCCAAACATCAGAATCAGAATCAGAATGCTTTGTATTGGTTTTGTACAGAAGCACAACAAAATTCATTTCATTCATAGAAGACAATAAACAGACAAAGGCAAGGAAGACAGGTGCCTGACCTCCTCAATTTAATCAACATGCTTGATTGAATTGAGATTGTCTGGAAGTCCACACCTCAAACTTGTTGCCATCTCTAATCCTGGAAAAAGAAGATGTATCTATAAGGAAATATTGTATCCACTGGCCAGCAGGTATGCTATGACATATACTAAATCACATTGTGTACTTGGACATGTTTGTGTCAGAAACACCATTAACTTCAACTATTTGAGTGTTAGGTCTGACCACATGGGCCAACCACGACAGACCAGAAACACCAAAGCATCAGTAAACCTTGGTTGACCATGACCCTATAGTTGTCTCTTCTTGGACTACTTTAGGAAACACTGACCACGACAGACCAGAAACACCAAAACTGCGGTTTTAGAGATGCTTTGAAAATCTGAATCACGTTCAATTTTGTTAAATCCTTACACTTGCCCATTTCTCCTGATTCAATCACGATGTTTGAGGACAAACAGTTTCACTTCCTGCTGTATAAATACATGTTTTTCAAAGAATAATCAGGGTGACCTGAAAACATAATGCCAATGGACATTTCTATGTAACATAGGACTGTCTTACATAAAAATCAGAGGTGGTATTATTCATGAATGAATGAATGTAGTGTGAAGTGCTTTGGGGTCCTCTGGACCTGATAAAACGCTATACAAATACAGACCATTTACCACATAAGACCATTTTCTATACCAGCTCACCATGTCAGAGTTTAAGTAATGTTAGATTACTGGCTTATGGTTATATTCAAGTCACGATTGAGTACAGTTCATGCAGCTCTACTCTACCTGTTCGTGTCAATCTTTATTGCCCAAATGACTAACAACTACATCCAAGGAATGCCACCTTTGAATGTAAAACTCTTCAAAACTTGCAGTAGGTGAGCAACAGCAGCATAAAACCACATCAGAAACCACTCTGAAGTTACCATTCATCCATGCTTACCAACACTGAACAGTAGCAAACTACAAAACTGTTGTTGTTTTGTATGGTCAGGTAAGTAGCAATGTTGATGCATCATTTAGATGATAGGGTCAGAGTTTGGATTAAATATCTGCAGAGTATGAGTCCATCCGGCCATCAACAGTTCTGACCAGTGTAGGTGCTGTTATAGTATGGGGAATATTTCTGGCACTATTTGGGTTCCTTAGTACCAACTGTGCGAAATTTGAATGCCACACCCCACCTGAGTCACAAATCTGAAATAACCTCAGACTTGTTACTTGATGTAAGGCACATTTTGCGGAATCTTTGCAGCAAAGAATCAGAGCAGCTCTGAAGGGAAGTAAGAATACATTACAAGTAAGGTGTGCTCATAAATTGGGCTGTCAGTGTCTTTCCTATCAATGATTAATAATTTGGAAAAGATTACATTAAAACAGTATGTTCAGTACTTTTGCGCTCCAACTTCCAGCCTTTGTTTCCCTATTTTTATGGCAAGCCCTCACCCCAATATTCCCTGTTTCTATTTTCCTTGATTTCTTTGGACATTTATTGCTTTGTGGCCTGTTCTGCGGAACAAACCATCTCATATACTTTTATAAGCTTATATGTTGGTCTAGACAAAACAAATTTTGAGAGTTACAGTCGACAGCAAATAAACCAAAACCAAAGAGTTGGTCTGGTCAAGCTTGACATAAGCAAGGTCACTTGCTATTGCATTGATATTATGGTGAAAACAATCCCTTTGGTTCTCTCAAAAAGGTAGCAAAAAGTAAGAATAGCCCCAAGAGGTCTGCATCAAATTTTTGTGATGACTTCTTGAAACCTGTTGGCCTGATGGAACTTGTTCCAAGAGTTTTGATGCAGAGGAATGTTGGCAGTAAGCAACTCAGAAGTTCTTCCTTTTCACAGTTTGTATCTGGGAGTCAAGGAGCCAAACGGAGGTCAAAGGGAAGTGGGTGAAGGGGAGCGGAAAGATCCATTGACCTAGGAAGGAACAGCAGAAGATGGATGGTTGTTGTGGCATCATCCAAGTCAGGGGACTCTGTGGGGACTCCTGGATAGTTGAGTCTGATGTGGGCTTTAAAGAGAAAATTTTGGTATTAGGAACATTCCCTCAAATTAGTCTTGCATTAACCAATAGTTGTGACAAAAACATAGAAAACGAGGATATGGGTTTATGTGAAACATAGTCCCGTACATTTATGAGTAACCACAGACCTTAAACCAGTAATCATGCCACATTGTTTAGGAGAAACACTCCTCAGCAGAGATGACAAGGCTGGTTTAGTTTACCCAACAAGAACAAAGACGGGAGGAATTTTTTAATATTAATTTTAGACC
The DNA here is from genome assembly GCF_904066995.2 of Poecilia reticulata. Lineage (NCBI taxonomy): Eukaryota > Metazoa > Chordata > Actinopteri > Cyprinodontiformes > Poeciliidae > Poecilia > Poecilia reticulata. The sequence goes on along the minus strand of NC_088836.1, from coordinate 12,961,483 downwards.
TCTGCCAAGAGTACAAGAGCTCTGTGGATTTAGGCCAATTATATGCTCAAGATGAGAAACCAAGATGCCCAAACATAATGCTTTATTCCGGCAAAATGTCTGAATACGTATAAGCAAACATGATAAAGTTTACCAATTTGAGAGGCACAGTTAAAGATAACACTGTGATCAATACCAGATACCGCCAGTCATGTCCTATGCAGGACATTTACTCATTTAAATAGTGAAGCTTTAAGCTCTTCTGCAATAAAATAAAAGAGGACATTAAAAGATACAATTGCATACCAATCCTAGGATTGGTGTCACGTTTCGATAAAATTAAGATTAATATTTTGCTTGAGATGCTTTATTTGTTCCAAACATTTCCAATTAAAATAACAAATGAACTGTTTTATGAATGGGACAAGCTAATTTTTTTTATCAATTTTGCAGGGGGAAAGACCAAGCTTAAGGAATCAATCAGCTTAAGGAAAAAAGGAGGGCTGCTCAATTTAGGACTCTAGTTTGTTGGTGTAAAGCTGATATTCCATCTTTCCAAGCAAGATGGAAAGATGGGAAGAAGTAGCTACTTCAAGAGATTGTCCAATTCAGGCAAAATTAGGGGATTAAAAATGTTTAAGAAATTATTTGAACAAGATAATCAGTTGATTAAATCACCATTGAAACTTTGATAAGACTTAACAAGAATGACTACAATGAAGAGCTAAGGGTTTTGAGATGGCACACTCACGATCTCGACTTCTTACCCATTAAATTAGGTCCGACCTAAAAAACTCATGCAAAATCAAATTTAACAGCACACTGCACTTTTTTTCGACAAGAAAATTTTGAAAGATCTTTAGTCAATAAAGTGTCAGTACCAATTAAGAAATTTAGATTTTTACAGATATCCAGCATAATGTGCTGTCAATTTTTGTTGGAGCCCAGGGAGTAAAACATTTTCATTTGTTTTGGTCATAGCCACTGATCAATCATTTATGGACAAATATTCATTTAGATATGTAAGTAATCTATAGGCTTTGGTGCTAAAAAAAATGCACTCAAATTTAAATTTGGATTTTTCCACATTGTTCAATGTTCAAAAGTGAATTTAATTTAAGGTGTTTTACTGCTTACCACTAATGGCAATAATTATAGTGGTTCATATGCATCTTTGGCATCTGGTGGAACCACTTTGATATTTACTCTTAATTACCTTTAGTAATGCAAACACATCATTTTCCAGAGCTTTTGCTAGCTGGAGTAAGGCGTACCTTGACAGACAGAAGCGTTGACACCCAGAGTCTGCATCTGTCACAGCACAGATACAGCGACGTGTCTGAGTTCGGCCACCTTCAGGCGCTGGTGCTGCAGCAGCATCACGTCTCCTTCTCTTTGGTCCTCTGTAGTTAGACATACCATAAGGCACAGTGCGCCTAAGATAAAGTGCAAACAAACACCTCGATTCAGCGGCGAAGGACCGAAGTTCAAAATGATGTGCTATGTTTAGTAGAAAGCAAGAGCCTGAAACTCATTTTCATTTTGAGCCATATTGCGGCCGTGAATGTCCTTAAAGGTGGCAGAATGTATTGATAAAACTTCAGATTAAAATTTCAAAATATCAATAAATCGATATCTCTGTATTCATTGAGCATATCTTAAAATGAAATGTGGCAGTATACAGATAAAAACAGCTAGATTTGATTAATAAAATAACATTTAGGCACACAACTATTATCTTGAATGTTCCATTTATGGAGCCCTCAAGAGTCTAGAGGGCCACATAAAAAACTATAGTGGATTTGGCTGAACTAAAATATAATAACATGGTGTGATACGACTGGATCCATTTTGCATAACTGACGTTTTTGAGGAGTTTGATCACTATTAACACTGCCAATAGGAATAAGTCGGATGAAAAATGGCAGCCATACCAGAGAAGCAGGTGAAACATATAACATCTGACATATGACTTCTATCAATCCACTTCACAACAGTAATTCAAAGAGTCTTTAACGATACTGTCGGTTCAAGCCAATTTGTCTATCTGGATAGCAATTCTTGTGCTGTCAGATTGCCCTTTTTCTCTTTTGTCTCATCTGTTTTCAACTGTCTTGACAATCATTTTATTTGAAAAAAAAAAAGAGGCATAAGTGATTGTGGCGTAAAGACTCAAAGGTAAAAAAAAACACAATCCATACTGTTCCACAAACAGACTTGGGTGAAGGAGGCTAGTCATGAAAAGTGAAAAGATTCATTGAAAAATAAATTACTTTCCCTCCTTTACTTGTTAGAATATGCCAAACTGCCTGTGTCTTACTGAATATCTGCAGTGTAACAGACATGTCTCCCATTGCTTCCACTTTGCAGTTCTCGCCTCCTCCTTTGTCTGCCAGTTTGCAACTGATTGCCCTTAGGCTAAAAGACTCTTCAGTGTGAATTGGCAGCTGTGCGTCAAGAGTTACGGTTTAATATAAAAACAAATGGTTCTGAAAATGCTAGCATGAGCTGGTGAGGAGGGAATTGCTTTGAGGCAGCGTACCCCCTTTTGTTTCACGTTTGGGAGATAAGGAGTCTCCACTTTCACGTACAACAGCATTAAACTTGGAAATTATTTGCAGCCACACCTTTGTAAGTACGACTAAAAAGTAGCCTCACTAAAGCATTACTGAAGCTGTGTTTAATACATTGTCATGCCAATCTAACTACACATCTTGAGCCTTATTCACCTTTTGTATTTTATTATAATTTAATAAACCAACAGAGTACTTCAGATTTATGAACTGAAAGTGGAATCCTATTGAACAAATTAAAGTCTGAAAACAAGTGTTGATTTGTCCTCAGCCTACTTTACTCTGATAAAAAATAAACTGCAACCAACTGGATTTCAGAGTTGGAGTCCTTTCCAACTCTGTGTCAATGTCAGTATGCGAGCAACTCATAAGTATCTTAAAGGTCCATGGTAGGTATGGAGGAGCTGCAGACATCCACAGTTAGGCAGGAGAATCTGTGAACAGGACAACTAATAATATTGTGTAAATGAAAAGGTGGCAATAAGAAAGCCGTAAGAAGTCCTTCTTGATGTTCCACGTGCCATACGTCATGTTAGAAGACTGTATTGCATTCAGACGAGACTGAAATTCAAGTTGTTGACCTTTACGTAAAATACGGCGCGTGCAGAAAACAAACACACCATATGTTCGCGTGTCGTTGAGAATATTTTTTCTTCTAATACGTAACGTGAAATTAGCCATAGCTCAAAGGACAATGGATGGCTCTAGATGGGCAACAATGGGGAAATTACAAACTGCTGTAAAAACTTGACTGGGGCAAATGTTCACCTTCCAGCAAAACAGCAGCTCTGCGCATACAGTTGAAAAGTCTGTAAGACTTTTCACAGATCTGTTTAAGAAAGATTGACTTTCTCGTCCTGGTTTTGTATTATTTATTCAGAGATTTCCATACAAAAACAAAAAACAAATTCTCCCATAGTTTTGTTGTTTTCCATTTCGTTGCTTCATTCAGTATTTGAAGTATGTCTGTTTGTCCTGACATGCTTTGAAGTAATAAATTTAGTTGTTTATCTGAGACAGCCTTTGACAATCTTGGCACCAGAAGGCAGGAAGAAAAAAAATGGGTGGTTGCTTTATTTCTTTCTTGGGATGTGGTATGAAGATGTCAATACTGAATGTGTTGAAATTTATATTTTAACACACTGATTGTAATCTGTGGTTTGACTGCCTTTATGCTGAGGGCAATTTTCCTCAGTTTGACATAGAAAAGAAAAAAAAACACACTGCAGGAAGATACGGTTGAGATATTTAAGTTTCCCTACATGCTGAAATGCATGTATCACCGCCCCTGTTTAAGGCTTCTGTTTATCGCTTTTAGCGATTGAAATGTGACGGTTCTGTGGTAACAGAGTAAAATGTCAACCACCAAAGAAAACCCCATCATTTTTCTGCCAATGTTTGTTGCTTTATCAAAAACAATAAAGCTGAAATAACTATCAGTCTAAATTTAGCATGATTAGATAGCAACATTTCATGCCACCACCAAACCAAAGAACAACATTGGCAGCAACATTTTAAAATGAACTGTGAAAAAAGTTATGAGCTGACTTAAATGTGCATTCCATTGGTATCTCTATCTCTATACGTTTGGGTCATCAGTGGCTACAGTGCTAACACATGAACATGTTTCCATCTAAAGTATTCCATTCTACCTGTAGGGTTGTGTTTTGGGTCACTGAAGGGAACCTCCCTCCACTTCCTCAAGTCCTTCTCTACCTCTAGCAGGATTTCTTTGAGGTTTGCCCTGTATTTCGCTCCATCCATCTTCTCGTCAACTAAGACCAGCTTCCCCGTCCGTGATGAAGAACAGATCCCCACAGCGTGACAAAGTCATACTTCACAGCGAGTTCATGTTTTCATTTTGATGTGAAGGGTTAGTTTCCCACCACACAAAGTTTGTAAAATACAGGCAAGGCATTCTCGTCCCTTTGCTTTACAACTGTGCACTTCTTTGTGATATCAATTGCAGAAGAATTGTGATTATTATTACCATGAGAGAACTATCTCAGTGCTTCAAACCTTTGGTAGCTACACCTTTTTGTACTTTTTCCACATGGTTACCCTTGGTTTGTCTTTTTTTAATTTTCCGTAAAGCACTTTGTGTCACCTTCACTGTGCTCTATAAATAAAGATTGAACGGGTGCAGTTTGACAGAATGTAAAAAAAAAAAAAACTTCAAAGACAATGAATACTTTTGCAAGGTGGTGTTCATCCAGAATTAAAGTCCTGCTTTAATACAAAAAAAAAAAACCTTGAAAGTTTTTGACCTTGGTGCAATGGAAATGGTGCTGGTTAATGATGATGTTCTTCCTATTGTTTTGTTCCAGATCTTCCCAGTTTCACAGAGTCAGAGTTTATTTTAACCTTGTTCAATATAATTACACCATAAAACACACTGCTGTCTCTTCAGGCTTTTATTTTCGTAACATTAAGCTTTAGCAAAATTACCTTTGCTCTGGCTCCTGCAAAGTCGAATTACAATGAAAAAAGATGGTGAACGTCATTAAAACTATTAGACCCAGTTGAAGCTCTGAGAACACACTAATTCAGTAGAAAAGCGTGTGTGGTGCAAGCTCTACTAGACAATACTTCAGAGACTTAGCATGTGAATTTAAACCGGGGTAAGACGAGAAGTCTCTTTCGGGCTTGTTATCACTTGAACTAAAACTGCGTGGCCTTGGGGGAATATGACTGGGTGTAACTTGACAATAGCATGTTCCCTAAATATAAATGATTCCTCTCTCTTAGTTGCATAAACCCACCGCAAGCCAATCGGCAGATCGCTTCCTTCACTCTGTCCTCACCCACATATGGCAGGATCCTGTCTAGAGACGCTTGCAGAAACCATGCGACACGTTCTACACTGTTATCCTGCACCTTCACAAATGTATTCAAACATCTGGCGGTATATCCATATTTTTTTGTGCTAAAATAACAGACTTCGATGTGTTTTATTGGATTTTATGTTATAGTTACTCACACAATGCATAGTAAGTAACTGTGAGGAAAAGAATACATTTTAATTTTCCTTCTACAGATCAAAAGCTGGAGCATGCACATCTAATAAACCTCTTTGAATCTGACACACTCAAATCATATCCATTGCAAACGACTTCCTTTATAAGTTACGCAGCCGTATAGTCTGTTTGTGTGTAAACTAACATCAGGGCAAGCAGCTGCCAAGAGGCACACGGTGACTCTGGAGGAGCTGTGTGTGGCGGTACACAAGGGCCTGAACAAAGCAGTAGAGATGTGAAGCATGGTGGTGGGAGCATTATGCTGTGGGGAGGCTTTGGTTAAGCAGGGACAAGGGAAGCAGGCCAGAGTGGAAGGGAACGCAAACAGAGCTAAACAACACAGGGTAATGCTGTCACAAGTTGCAAAACAGGAAAATGACTAGACATTTTGCTTCTGGATGCACAAAGCAGATGCCCAAAAAGCTTCTGTGGACGGTGGTTTTGCAAAGCTCTGACTCAGGGAAAGGGGGGTTAAATACCTCACTTTTTTAAACGATGCACATTTTACTCTCCAAAATTATGAGCTGCATTCATTGTATTAGACTTGTAACAGATACATTGTGAGCAAATCAGTTATTTTGAGAATCCTATCTTACTCAGGAGTATTAATCCAGATGATGTCCAGGTGGCAGTAATAGACGCACTCTTTGTCCGTGTAGGAATAACAGGTGCAGCGCTTTTGTCTGGACCTTGAGGTCTCAGACGGCTCGGAAGCCTCGGATCCCGTGGAGCCCATCACCTTGGAGTCCCGCACACTGCTGGGGTCGCTCTCGGATTTCACGTGGGACATCAAAACGCCTTTATTAAAAGGACGTGAAACAATATGTGAAATAAGTACAAAAAAGAAAAAAAAGAAAGAAAAGAAAAACCAAGGCGACTACTGTCTAATTATATTTTAAACAATATATATATATATATATATATTTTTTTTAATTTATTTTATTTATTTTTTTATTTAAAATAAAAACTTACCTTGAAAAACAATCAGAACCAGTATTCGGAAAAGCATCATACTTGTGTGAAAGGGCAGCATTTGAGCTGCGTCAGACTCTCCAAAACTGAATCATAGTAAGATGAGAAAGTACATCCATTAAGTTTGCCGTAAATCCTCGTAACTCACATGGTCCGGACAGACAGCGGGACGGCTTTCAAGCTTTCCACTCGATGAAATTAAGTCATAAATCTAATCCCAAGCAAGAGCATTGAGGTGGATTTAATATTTTCCCGTCTTAATCTCAACTGCAAACGTGCCTGTGTCTCAATAAAACGACGTCCGCAAAGTGCGGTGCGATGATCCACAATGTTACTTCTCCTAAAAAGCCCAAATCAAAGGTGTGGGGCTGTGGAGAGGCAGAGGTCCACGCCCACACCTCTCCTAACGCCCTTACGCAACAGGAGACTGCAGAGCACATGCGATACTGAAGACTCACAAGTTGTATAATATATATTTAGGCCTAACTTGATTCATTGATTCTCATTTGCCATTAATAAAAATGTAGAAGACTTCTAATAAGAAGTCAGTGAAACGACAATTAAGCGTATTTTGGAGCTTATCGCCAAGGCAAAAAAAAAAAAAAAAAAAAAAAATAAACAACAATTAAAAAAGTCCATTTTGTGTCAGTGTTGAGGCTGCTGTCTATAAGATGCCGATTTTTTTCTAGAGCTTGTTTGGAAACAACAGAACATGGCATAAGTGTTTCATAACTAGATAAACAAGACAAAACACTTGAAAAAAATTTGCACAAATAATACAAATAAGTAAATAAGTGAGTACAAAATAATACAATTATTTGCTATAAAATCATTGTGGGATCACATACTTTAGATTTGCAGCTGAAGATATTCAGCCTCTTGCAAATAGGATAATGGGCAAAACTGAAAACTGTTCACGTGTTACACATGAATACACTGGGAACAAAATTAACTAATTATGAGGTTTTGATCCAAATGAATGACTAACTTCTACTTTTAATGGCCGTTTCAGTATTAGAATTATTAAAATACCTGAACAGAATATTTCACAGTGTGGATCAGGCGTACCTGAGGCAATCCATCGAAGACATGATGGCTGCATCAGGTATGTTTAAGATACAACTCCAAAACACCTGGAGCGTTTGCGGTGAGAAGAACATGATCTAAAAAAAAAAAGGAACATCCATATAGCAAAGAAGCAAGGCAGTGTCCAGTAATGTTTTGCTTCCACTGACACTAAGAACCTGCAAAAATGCCATCTGTGAGGAAGGACAAATTTGCAAGAAAGGCATTCAAATAATTTTGTGTCGTATTTGAAGAAAGCGCTTGTGTTATTGCTTTTGTTCAGTTATTTAAATTGTTCTTCTCTGATTTGTTTAGTGTAAAAAAAATCGCAAGTTTGCATATTTTACTAATAAATCTAATCTGCAGTGGGGATGGGATAATATTTTAAATAGTTTTTTTTGGCGGTTATGATAACCTTTACAAAAAACTGCATGTTTTATTGAATGATTTATTGAACATTATCTATGAAATCAATTATTTTTAGTTGAGTAATGTCATCTGTGAAAGGTGTGTGCCAAAGAAAGTCATATTTCTGTTGCTGCAATATTATGTAAAACATAAGATAGCTTCTAGTAATTGTAATCATATGTGTTACACCAAGATTGATGGATGTGAAACTCACCAAAAAAGAAAAAAACCCCCAAAAAAAACACTCAGAGGTGACAAATGTACAGGAGCACATTTTTAATGAAAGGCAGTGATGCAGGTGGTGGAAGTAGAAATGAGTCACACTGCTGGAGCACCGATTGGGTGACTTTTAAGTGGAGGTTGCTCCAAATCAGTGTTATTAAAACAAACTTTACTCAGTGAGCCTGCAAGTCCAATTTCCCTTTAGTTGCTTGGACCCTGCTAGGTGTTTATTACGCTCAGATATTGGGCTGCCAGACAGACTGAAACAGAATAACAAAGAGGAAAGCTACAGAGTTATTTGGATTTAATTATTTTTTTTCTTTTAATAACTATGTCTGAAGGCACTGTCTCACTTGTGGAAATAATTACCTGAAGATGAAAGAAACAGACCAAAACCCAAGGGCAAACATAGAAATGCATGAACAGAACACTGACATGAACCAAAGGCATAAGCTCCTGAAAGAATTAAACTCTTGTTTGTTTAATAATCTACCACCTCTCAAACTATTTACTTCCTTAGTCCCAGTATTAGACACATTAACTGTCCTACTGAAGCATCCTCTGAAGCCAAATCTGTCTGACTCATGACTGCCCTCTGGTCTCCTTCCAAATTCCCTAAGGCTAAGGTTTTGTGCCATACCCAAGTCCTCTGGCACAATCCCCAAGCTGGGAAACGGAGAGAATTCCAGATAAATTAAGACCATATTCTGTTTTCTTTCTCCTCAACCCAGTTGTGGAGACAGAGCGCTATCAGGAAAGCTGGCTGTGTGTGGTTTGGCGGTTTCAGGATGTGTGCATGCTGCAAAAGACCTTGTACATTCTGATCTATTCAGTCTGCTTTTTTTTCAGTGTGGATTCATTGTTAGTTATTTACCATAAGTGGGGAGTTAGAGCTAAACAAAACGGGAACACAATCTCCTTGATTAACATGTTTTGGCATTGCTAATTAAGGCAATAAAATGAGGCAGAGAGCAGTAAACGTACGTACCTCAATTAAATCTCCCTCCTTGTGCTGTGTAACACATTTAGGAGTCTGAATTGTATTTTGCAACGTAGCTCATTATGACAGTCTTTAAACTTCAGATGTTATCCATAGAGTTAAGCTCGACATAGTCCTTTATTCTTTTCATTTTATCAGGGCATTAACTCGACAGGTTAGTCTTTGCTTTAGCACAATACGCTATGTTCAGTTTGACAATAGCCTTGCTGCCTTTGCTCATGTTGTGGCTTTCGGCAGAAGAAAACATTCACAAACGTCAGCAAGAACAAGGAGACATTAAGGAATGCGTTAAATTGCAGAGGTATTTCAGATCCCACTTTGACCTGTTATTCTGGGCTTTCACGTGTTTTATTAGAAAACATGTTTGTGTGCAGCACCCAGGGATTTGCATTTCGTTGTTGTTGCTTCTAAGGTAGTAAGCAGAGAAGCAATAAACAGGTGGGACTCATATTTGAGTCTAAAAACATGTCAAATATTTTGGACTTATTGTGAAAAAAAAGAATGTCCCCTTTTAGGGGAGAGGAGATCAGATTAGATTTTTTTTGTTGACATGATTTTGTCTCGTGGTTGGTGATGGTAAACTGGATAAAGGTTTTAAATGATGCTCTGAATGGGTCTCCGTTATAATCCAGTAATTTACAATAAACCTCTTATCACAATGTCCGCTTGAATGGTTGTGACAAGAGGGATTGTCATAAATGTATTTGTGTCGTTCAAAGACGTGTACGTTTTGTCTTGTCACAACCCCAAACTTCATCTTATTTTATTTGATTGAACTACACATTATTGTGGAAAGGATGGCAAAAATATCTTGCAAGATTACCACATATACTGAGTTCTGTCCAGTTAGCTTTCCTTTCACCGCTGAAGAAAATATCCCCACAAATCCTCCACCAGATTTCACTGCATGAAACAAGTAATCAGTGGGATGTGGGATGTTTGGCTTCCTCCACAAGTGAAGCTTTATGGGGTAAAAACGTCAGAACTGGTCTAAGCTGATTGCTGTGTCACCTCTATGGGAGGTGGCAAACTGCAGACTGGCCTTTCTTTGTACAATGGTTTTGTTTGGGGACTGTGTGACTTCTTCCTGATTTTCATTTTTGAACAATTCTTCCACTAGATCTCTGCAGCTCCTCCAGAGTTACCATCCGCAGCCACTTAGCTGTTAGTTTAGGGGAATATCCATGTCTTGTTAGGATTACAGCTATGCCATACTCGTTTCATTTTCAGATTATGGTTGGAACAGTGCTCTCTCAGAAGTTCAAGGCTTAGAATATTTTTTTTATAGCCTAAACCTGTTTTAAACATATTCAAACATCTTGATCTGTTTACTTTAATCCCTAGTTTATGTGATGATGTTTGTTTGCCAGAATTCCCTAACAATCATCTGACGCCTTGGCAGAACATCTAGATTTATAACTGTGATTACTGACATATTTACCCAATTATCCAATTTGTTTACTTCTGGAGGCAGTTGACTGCACTGGAATTAATTTAGGGTTGTGTAAGTAAAGGGAGGTACACACAAAATTTTATTAGCAAATAAATAATTAAAAATGTGCAGATTTTTTATTCCAATTCTGTGCAACATTGTTTTATTACATGAAATTTGTCTTAAAGGTGATTTTTGTTGCTCATAAATCCCCACTACACTGATAGGCACTGAATATTCTCTGTTATCTAACCTAAAACAATTGAATACTTTGGTATTTTTTTAATTATATTCTTATTACTGACCTAAAGGATTCAAAACAAACTTGTTTGCCAAAAGCTTGCAGTACTTACTCATCTACCAAAGCAGTATATTTCTAAGGAGAACAGCTATAGAGGCACTATAATGTAGGCAGCGTAACTCAAAGACAGATAGCAGTTTATACCCTGAATCCCACAAGTTTCTTACTTTGTGGTTTAGCTGCTGAGGAGCATACGGTTCACAAGGACTGATGACTTTCACCTTCTGGAAAATGTATGGTCTGTGGGATACCTCACAGTAATTGGTGAAGATTTATGCAAAACCCCAACAGCGATGAGGCCAGCACTGTCAGACTGAGGCAAACATAAAATCTGTGCAAAAGGAAATTCAATATTGGATATGACAATTTAAATTGGACAATAAAGCTGGAATTCAATTCGACTTCCTCAGAAAACACAGGCTGCATGTCTGAAAGTGACAAGCCCATTGTGGGTTGGTCCTCAAAAACAATCTTTATTCCAAGATACCGGTGAAAATAACGTTTACATTTTTTCTCGTGTTGCATAAGTACAAGTGGTCAGCCAAAATTATATGCATACCATATAACAGCTGCGACAAGAGACAGATAGCAGTTCCCTGGAGGGAGGGATGCCAAACCTAAAAATTTTCACTTAAAACAAGTCCAGATAATCTGTCTCCATAAAAACTAAATATCGCTCAGAGATTGATCTTTGCGAGGCACCTATGTTTCAACTGACTGTTGTGCCTAAGAACCAAAGTTTTCTGTTGGCAACTGAAGAAGTAATGCGCTCTAAATCTAATAAAAGGCTGAACATGAGAATGGGAAAGCCAGCGCTGCTGTGGTCATAGAAATGGAAACTTGTGGCTAAAGGCAAACTTTGATCTTTAAAGTCACAGACCTATAAAATGGAGGAAACTATTTATTTGAAGATTCTCTGTTCAAAAACAACATGTTTTTTTTGGATGAAAGAAAAGGTCAACCTACATTATTGTGAAAAAAAATATTGTGATAAACAAAAACGTTTAAACTGATTTAAAAAAAACAAAACGTTTTTTCCTACAAGTCAACAAAGATAGAAATCTAGATAGCAAGATAGCTAAGTAGTTAGATAGCTAGCTAGCGAGCTTGAGATAGATAGATAGATAGATAGATAGATAGATAGATAGATAGATAGATAGATAGATAGATAGATAGATAGATAGATAGATAGATAGATAGATAGATAGATAGATAGATAGATAGATAGATAGATAGATAGATAGATAGATAGATAGATAGATAGATAGATAGATAGATAGATAGATAGATAGATTCTCATGTGAAATTGTCTTATGTGTCTGAACAGATTGAAGCCCATGGGCTTTCCAAATGCATTTGCAAAATAATTTTTAGTAATTTTTACTAGAGGCTCCAGTCCAGGATTTTGATGAGACTATATTCCCACCGAACGGGAGATCGACAGGCGGATTGGGGCAGCGTCTACTGTGAAGCGGGCGCTGTACCGGTCCGTCGTGGTGAAGAGAGAGCTGAGCCAAAAAGCGAAGCTCTCGATTTACCGGTCGATCTACGTTCCTACCCTCATCTATGGTCATGAGCTTTGGGTCATGACCGAAAGAACGAGATCACGGATACAAGCGGCCGAAATGGGTTTCCTCCGCAGGGTGGCTGGGCTCTCCCTTAGAGATAGGGTGAGAAGCTTGGTCATCCGGGAGGAACTCAGAGTAGAGCCGCTGCTCCTCCACGTCGAGAGGAGCCAGTTGAGGTAGCTCGGGCATCTGGTAAGGATGCCTTCTGGACGCCTCCCTGGTGAGGTGTTCCGGGCACGTCCCACCGGGAGGAGGCCTCGGGGAAGACCCAGGACACGCTGGAGAGATTACGTCTCTCGGCTGGCCTGGGAACGCCTTGGGATTCCCCCAGAGGAGCTGGAAGAAGTGGCTGGGGAGAGGGAAGTCTGGGCCTCCCTTCTGAAGCTGCTACCCCCGCGACCCGACCCCGGATAAGCGGAAGAAAATGGATGGATGGATATATTCCCACCATTATTTTTGATTTAAAATATTTCATTTTCTTTTACCATATCTTATTTTGCTTTATCTTCAGTGTTGCTAACAATAAAATAAATTCTGAATAATACAATGCACGATAAAAGATATGTTCCCCAAACTCTGATGTTCATAAAATGACACAAAAAAATTATATTGTAATTCTTCCACTCAGTGAGAACATTGTGAAACTAATCTTTGGCACAGATGTTTGCCTTGTGTTGCTTTCCAGTTGAGACACTGCTGTAGCTGACCACCCACATTCTAATTTTACTGAAAGTCATTTTCATTGTGGGCTAACCTGATTTTTTCATTAGTTTTCAATATGGAAGATCATTTATTGATGCTGCATAGCTGAGATTGAGGTTCTAGCCTATTATTGATCTTTCCACAAGAATCTAAGCCAGATATAAGCTATTTTTACATTACCGACTACAATGTGTTAAAAACAATAATCGTCACTGTTTTATGAGCTGGACAGCGCACAGGCTTCAGAGGCAGGATAAACAGTACACCCAAAGCCGCCTTTTTCTGATCTTACAAAGAAAAACAAAATGATCAGCAAAACCAGAATCTGCAAGGTGTGCTAAACAGAGGGAAAACAGAATGTCTTAGTCACAAAATAAATATAGATTTGTTCAAATCCATTGGTCTTAGCAGACTTAGAGAGGGAATATGAAGAAAATGGTGTTTTCTCAATAAGCAGAGCAGGATTTTAATCTTTTGGCATGAACGAAAGATCAAAGTGCAAACCAGGTGACTCGAAACAGGATCGTTTGATTTTTAAAGTTCTTGCTTACTAAACAGCACTTATTATTCAATAGAACCGTTGTCCTACATAAAATAAAATAAAAAAAATGCTAGACTCTGCAATGAACTATTTCAAATCACAAAATATATTGATATATAAATTATTTGACAGGTTTGGCTTGTTTTAAAGGGTATTTGCAAATGTTTCAAAATTTAATGTTGAGAAAAAAACCAAAAAAACTCTATATTACTTATTTGAGGTTTTGGTGCCCCCGTGTGGTTATCAGATGGTAAATAGCACAGAGAGACAAAACTGGAAATCAACTTTCATTTCTAAATATTTATTTATGACATCCATTTCAAGTTAATTTCAATAGGAGATCTAACTGATGATTGTTTTATTCTTTCTTCACATTATATTTTCAGTTGCATTTCGACAGTTCAAAGCTAATCAGTTCGGTAAAGGTAAGTCCGCCCAAATAAATAAATAAATAAATAAATAAATAAATAAATAAATAAATAAATAAATCTATATAATACTTACAAACAAACGTATTTTCTCGAGGACACTACGGCAAGCTCTTTGGGACAATATCCCCACGCTGGTTGGTTTCTCGGTAGTCATGACAACAACTGTTCCAACACTCTTGTGGACGTCCTTTCAGATAATGTAGCTTTCTCCATACAAATACCTCAATAGAGAGTTCCGAAGCCTGCTGCTGCTACTTCGTGGTGAACGGGTCTATGTCGAAGCACAAGGTAAACAAGTAACATGAATACAAAATAACAAATTCGGGCAGAAGGAACACTTTTTCAATTTGTTTTTAGCATCCTACCTAATGTTAGAACACGGTACAGTTCTTCAAATGAAAATATGTAATGCTTAATGTAACTTCACTTGATCTCCAAATCGCTCGGAAAGAAGTGGCACCTAAACATGCACTTTATGTGTGTCTATTTCCGTACATTCTCTATGTTCAGCGAAGTGATATTGAAGTAGCCAGAAATTTTACTCAAGTAAGAGTAACGATACTTAATAAATAATATTAATCAAGTAAAAGTAGGGTGGAACAATAAAAGTCTCTGAAGATTCGACATCAACCTAAATTGTCTAAGAATATTTGAATGTCCTAAGATGAGTATTGTGTTTGACTGTCAATATGATTTTTTTTTTCTTCTAAAATGTATTTAGTTTAGCACCAAAAGTTCCCTTTTTCTTTCATCAGTCCACACAATCCTTTCGCAAGAGTTCTTGTGATAAGAAAACAATTTTGGGGGTTTGGGGAAGCAAACCGGAGACATCTCTTCCTCTGGGTGATTTTAGTCTAAAGCCACCATCACAGAACACTTTTGGCCAGTTTTTCCTTTCTCTCTTTTCTGTTAATTTTATTGCTCTCTTAGCCTTCAATAATTGCCAACTTAATGTGAAGGATGCCAGAGAGCGAGCAATAAATGGATCAGAGTCAAACCGAGAACATGGGGATCCAGAAACGGCTTGGTAAACAAAATAGCAAAGACTGATGAGATGTCAATTATTTTGTTTGTCATTTGTTCTTTATTTCACTTTTTTTAAGATCGAGTCATGACATATTTATTTTTGAGATCAGTTAGCCCAGTTCATGTTGTCAAATATATTTTTTTGTATGGTTAGAAAGCGCTGGTTCTCCTTTACAAAACAAGAAAAGAGCTTTAATTAAATATTAAAGTTTTCTTTCCTTACTTTTGCAGACATCTGGAAACAAAGCCTCAAATGATAGTGGCAAAAGTGAGGAACGGTGGGTGTTTTGTCTAAACTGGCTAATGTGTAGCTGATAAATTAGCTGCTGGAAACTGTGATATTGTTGCTGCTTCTCCTCAGGGAAGGAAGAAGTTGCGTGCGTTATAAATGCGGCTTACCGACCACCATCCAAGATGTCCTGAAACAAAGACCAAACTGGGTTGAAGTCAAAGAGTGAGTTCAGGGATATATTGGGGCGGGGGGGACCTTTGCAGTAAGGCAGGTCATTAGGCAAAAAGACCTTAGCATCTTTCTCTTCATTATTCTTTGTTTTGATTTGTTTTCTCCCATTTCCAGTGATGGAGAGTGGGACTTCAACTGGTGTGATGTGGGTTGGCTTAGGGAGAATTTTGACCACTCATACATGGACGAACACGTCAGAATAAATCACTTTCGTAACCATTACGAGGTGAGATCTCTTCAATTCTGGTGCCTTATGATGATAAACTAAAACATTTTTCTTTTTTCTTATTTTTTTAGCAGAAAGTACAAATCTGTGTTGTTGTTTTTTTTTCTCGTATTTTTAAAACAGCTGTCCCGCAAAAATCTTATGGTCAAAAACCTCAAAAGGTACCAGAAGAATCTGGAAAAGGAAGTTGGCCGCGAGGAAGCCTCTAAATGTGACTTTTTCCCCTGCACCTTTGTCCTGCCCAGCGAGTATCATCTCTTTGTAGAGGAGTTCAATCGAAACCCTGGCAGCATCTGGATCATGAAACCGGTGAGCTAAAACAGACCACAGAAAAGACCCTATGCAAAAAATACAAATAATAAAAAAAAAATTATACTTCTATTCTCAGTTTGGAAGATCCAAGAGACAAGAATGCATTTAACTTTGAAACTGTCTGGTGTTTTTCAGGTAGCAAAATCGCAGGGCAAAGGGATTTTCCTGTTCAGGAAACTGAAAGATATTATAGACTGGAAGAAGGTAACGTTTATTCCTTTTATGAAAAAAAGTTATAGTACTTGCAATTACAAAATTTTACTGATATGTCTTGTATTTCACAGGAAAGCTCTCACTCAGAAGAGCAGAAGGATGCAGCACCTGTGGAAAACTATGTGGCACAGCGATATATAGAGAACCCTTACCTTATTAATGGTAATCAGCTGAAATACTGATATAATATAATATAGTATCAATATAAGACATGGCATTATTATATGTATACATATGTTGTAAATCCTCACTTGACATGTTTTTTTATTATCACAGGGAGAAAATTTGATTTGAGGGTTTACGTCCTGGTCACGTCAGTATGTAGCAAGAAGTCATTCGTTTTTATTTAAGTTGTCAACACTGCTGTTATATCTGCACATTGTATATACCGTATTTTTTGTTTTTGTTTTTGTTTTTCAGTATGTTCCCTTAAAGGCATGGTTATACAGAGACGGTTTCGCTCGCTTCTCAGGAACTCGCTTTTCGCTCAGCACCATCGACGACAAGTGTATCCCTTTCTTTTTTTACCTGCCAGTGTTTGAAGGTATAAAGAATAATCCACAGCACAAGTGTGGCTGAAATAATCCCATATTGTCAGGCTGCTGTCCACTGAGATTTCTGAGTTGTCCTTAGTGTTTATTTCAGACATGCATCTCACTAATGTGTCTGTTCAAAAAACAGCTCCAAACTATAATCATGAAAAGGTATGTATCCAAAATAATAATAATTAGTGCAAAAAGTACTCTTTTTTATTTATTTGTTTATTTTTTTCTTGCATGAATAATGTGGAAGTAGACTAACAATGAAGTATGGCGGTGGCAGCATCATTCTGTGTGAGGATGTTTTGTTTATTAAGTTCAAAGGTGATGGAAAAATAAATTCAGCTTGATAATTCAAAGTCTTGAAAAAAAACTGTTAAATGGTCCAAACTACTTGAAACTGTTGCTATTTTATCCACCCAAACGATGCAATATTGTTAAACTGTGATACATGTAGCATTAGCATAACTAGCGCTACCCTTACTCAGAAAAATTTTTGACACCAATTATTTACAAATCAAACTAGGTAAAACTTTTTAAAAATCAACTGTATAGTTAAAATATTGGGATAACCAGATATCAGTCATATATGAGTGATTCAACCATGCTGCAATCAAGTGAAAACTGCTTGAAAAATAAATCCAGAGGTATTTAGCAATGCATTTTGAGAACTCCTGTCGTAGCTGAGGTGAGCGACCATAGACCTGGAACAAATGGCAGATGCTTCTCATGCAGCACCTGTTGAGTCTCTGAGCCTCCAGTTGGCTCCACAAACTCCACATCTGAATCTAATCAACGACCTACAGCAAGACTTTAAAAGTACTTTTCCCAGATGCTCTTCATCCAACCTGACCGCACATTATTTTCAAGGAAATGTGCTAAGAAACCAATCGTGGCTCCTTAGGATATTGCAAAATGAAAAAAAAAACATAAAAAAATTTAATTTTCAGTTTCCACAATTTTAAATTAAATTGTTGTGATTTATCACATAATCTCAAGTTTGAAGTCCGTAATGTGACAAAATTCAAGGATATAAAAAAAAGAAAGTATTATTACTTTACGAGGCGTTGTACATGTCTGACATTTTGAAAACGTATGTCATGCTATTTGCTGTTGTAGGTACAATATGTCACTGTTTTGTTTTATATGCAAATAGGGATGCAAATGGCAGATGCAACAGCTTCGGAGATACCTGACTGCCAAACATGGTAGGGAGTCGATTGACATCCTCTTCAAACAGATGGATAACATCTTTATTCGAAGTCTGCAGAGTGTCCAAAAGGTCATTATAAATGACAAACATTGCTTTGAGCTCTACGGTTACGACATACTGCTGGACGAGAATCTCAAGCCGTAAGTGCTTTACCAATGTGAGCCTTTGTTTTACAATCCCTCTGTTCTTCTCGCTCTGAAAACAAATTACAGACTGACATGGAACGTGACGTACTTGTCTAAAAAAAAAAACCCCAAAAAACAAATAAATTTGCTATTATAATTTTAAATGTAGCTAAAGCTCCACAGCAGGCCTTATGCCATGCAAAGGTATCATGTTGAGGTTTTCTGTCACTCTAGCTCCGAATGCCACCTTCCATCTCCTCACAGGTGGTTAATTGAGGTGAATGCATCTCCATCTAACTCCCCCAGCAGTCGGGAGGATTACGAGATGAAGTTCAGACTACTGGAGGACACTTTGAATGTTGTTGACATGGAGGGAAGGTAAAAGGCGTCGTTATCACTATTACACTTGGACATGAGCAAACTACATGTGGGGGACTTCCTGTCTTTGTATTAAACGCAGAGTTCAAAAAGAATGGCTTTCACCATCTCTTAAAGCACGTAATATCGAATAATTGTATGGTATGAATGAACATGCTACAGAGGTAAAGATGGACTAGCATGTAATTAGACTTCCAAGATAAAGTCTGTCCAGGGGATGATAGGCACTCTAATGGATTGTTTTCTTTCTCGTTAGGCTGACTGGCAAGGAGAAAAGAGTGGGAGGCTATGATCTCATGTGGAACAATGGGCCTGTCTATAGAGAGGATATCTACCTACAAACATTTGGCAGTTCATGTTTCACTGCCAACACATACTTGGGTAACTTAGCAGCAAAGTTAATGCAATCTTAATAAGGAAGAAAAAAAAGATGACTCATTTTTTTTGGTTTTGAAAGTGATCCGCTAATCTATTATTACCATTTTGTTTATAGGGGTGTGATTTACGGTCTGAATCGCTCTATTAATAATGACCCTCTGGTTTTGCCCGTTCTTCATTGCAGGGTGTCTGAATGACAGAGAGAAGCAGCTTCGCCATCTTTTTAAACCATTCCCATTTCAGAAGAGGACCTAATTGTGTCCGGAATCTCCAACATGGCTTCACTTTTCTTTTTTTTTGTGTGTGGTAAAAGACGCCAACCCAGTTTCCCCCAATGTTTTCTGCATGTAAAAACAACATTTCAACCAATTTTGGACGTGCAACAAGCAGGTTGATTTAACGAGACGGGAACAGACCGTCATGTCTTGTTTATACAAATAAAATCCGAAATGCGTCATGTGCATTTGTGTTCAATCCCCCTTTACTCTGATGCCCTAAATAAATTCCAGAGCAACTCATTTTCTTAAGAATCTACCTGTGTCGAAATATAAATACAGCTACAACAGAATGGTTTAATCCACATGTGTTATAGAAACCCAGTCCAACCCCAACTTTTGCAATTCCCTGTATGCTGGTCTGTGCCAACTTGACAAATAACCGCATGACAAGTTTTCTTGCGTCCAAAACATTTATTTCTATGCCTTACAAATACTCGTGTCCAACACTGAAAAAAATACCACAATCTTTCAACGTAGTGTATAGTGTACACATGAACAATATTTGTCTGTCCCGGCCCCTTCACTATGGCTTTGACATTTTACATAAATATATACTTAGTGAGTGCAGTCATAGTACGTCACATCTACATTAATTTTAGTGCTCTGAACATTTAAATCAAACTATAAAACAGACAAAGCGCTGCAATATTAACATTGCTCTACAGACATTAAGTATGTAGTGGAATGTGGAGGTGATTTGTCCACCATCACCCAGTTTACAGCCCAGCGGCCATGATATGTCAAAGCTCTGTTCAAATCATTGGGATGACTGCAGAGGCCAGAGAAATTACATTCAGCTCTTCTACAAAACAATTCCTTTTTCTTTATTCTTTTTTAAGATTAGTCACAATGTAAACATGTAGATGACAAAAAAATAAATAAGTCGACCACAACGACGTCTCATAAATATAGCTATGGTATAGAAATTCTGGAAAAATACGCATTTACATTCGTAGCAAACAATCCACCGCCTTCAGTGACGAGACGAACTCAGCGCTATGCAAAATACATCAAGTTAATTTAAACTACAATTCAAGCTTTTCGACAGTGCAAAGCCCTTGTAACAAAAAAAAAACAAAAAACGAAGAGAGTGGTGAAAAAAACAGTACATCTCAAAAAAGTCACAAGATGATCCAGTGCGTATCTTTTTGCTGAAGAGACGCTTAAACGTTTCAAACACGAGTCACAAAAGAATTATAATTTTAAAAAAACAATGACATTAAACAAAAATACATTCAAACATCAAAAGCTGCTTGAGTATTTTAAGAAATGCTATGACTTGTATTAAATATCGTTATGCATTATGGATGCTCGTATCTGTTTTCATTTATCCTATCTCTATTTTAACATTAGTAGAGAACGGAGGGATGACAGTGCAGTGCATTAAAATTCAGAGCGGTCTCTATGTTGATACTGAACCAGATGTTTAAGCAGAGCTCAGCTTTACGCTTTTAATTCAAAAATTTTTTTAAACAAATGCCAAAAATACAGAAGCCTCTCAATAAAATTAGAATATCGCTGGAGAGTTTATTTATGTCCGTTTTATACGCGTGAAACTCATGATGATGAGAGATTGTGGCTTACAACTCATGAAAGCTCAAAATTCAGTTTCTCACAGGATCTGAATATTATCTAAGGAAAATATTTCTAAATAGACGCCCATGGATGACACAATCATGGGTAAGCCCACCGACTGGACAATTGTCCAGCAGAAAGTCCACCAGAAGTACCGCCTTCTGGGTAAGACGCAAAAGGAAAATTATGTGGAAGGAAAGAACACCATTTGAAAATGTATGTAATCTGTCATTAATCTTTATAAAATAAGTTTTCTTTCTAAATTTGTGAAATAAATAATTTGAGGATATTAAAATTCATTATTACACACCTACTATTATTTACTAGTTGATGAATGACAGACCATGTCTACGGTTTAAAGGCTGTGTGCATCCTGCTTTATAAGGGTTAGAGCATGTTAGTTTTACACAGATTTTACACAAAGCAAGCATAGGTTTAGGATTTTTTTTTTTACCAAGTAACCTCTAACTAAAGCAATATACTTCAGGCCTATAGGGGTTACTTAGCAACAAAGTGCACATTTTTTGTTTTGCCATTTTGTTTAGGAATGCTGTGGCTGCTAGGTGGAGCTTTGGATAGACTCGCTGGGTCTTTAGCAGCTCTTTTCGTGGCAGTTTTAGAGGCCTGACTTCCCGCCTCGGCCCTCTGACAGTCCCTCTCGTCTCTCTTGGAAGCGATGAGCTCTCTCTTGCTTCCGGGATGTCCCCGTTTCTCGGCGGCCGAGCCTTTGACCCCACTGGGCTCCTTCTTCACATCTGTCTCGGAGTTGGCTCTGACGCGGCTTTTCCTCACCTGCCCTCTGCCCTTTTGGTTAGTGCCGGCTTCCTGGGGTTGTTTCCGGGCGTTGCCCGCAGACTGCATGTGCCTGAGATGACTCCTCCCAGCTGAGGGGCTAACTGGTGTTCGGGCCCCTCCGCCTTGTGCTCCAGGGCTCCTACCTTCAGAGGAGGCGGCTCGGGTCTCGCTGCTGCTCCGCTTTGCCGCCGCTCCTGGGTGCGCCCTGCGCTCAAGCAATGGGCTGAGCCGCGAGTGGCGCTGGTAAGCGTAGGCAGAACAGCTGCCGTTGCAGAGAGGGTAGCGCATATGACAATGCGGACACACTGGAAAGCGGGAGAGCTGTTGCTGGGCTGAGGCAGGCGACGGCGGGTTATTAACAGGTGTGAAAGGGAAGGCTCGCGAGCCGTGCCGCAGCCCTTTGGGGGAGTTGAGTCGGGAAGATGGCGCGGTGTGAGGTCTGGCCGAGTGTGCAGCTGTGGAAGACGGGAAGCTCTGCGGTCTTGTGCGACCCCCGGGGGGGCGGCTGCTCTCTGCTTGCACCGTTTGGATTTGAAGCCACTCCAGCTGCAGCAGCTTCTCCAGGTACTTCTCTAAGGGCCCCACAGGCTTGGGTCGGGGGGCGCCGCGACCCTCTGTGTGAAGAAACACCGCCAGCTGTCTCAGGCTCCAGCAGTTGAAGGGAGGAGGCAGGAAATCAGAGTATGTGTACGCAGGTTTCTCACTCTCCTCTTCGTCCCCTGCCATCCCATGGGGTCCTGGAATATCCGGGAGGAAGTCGTTAGTGTTAATGATCTCCGCCCGCAGGTTGAGGTGGGGCGGGGTGCACGGGGTGCACGGTGAGGGCAAAACGGGGAGCCGCTCAGAGTCTGACAGATCGCTAGCACTGTCAGAGTCGACCTCCTTGTTGTTGTAGTGCTGCTGCAGTGCTTCTGGGGTCGGAGCTGGGGAATGCATTAGCGGGTGGGATGGCGACATCCGTAGCCCTGATATTGGAGAAATAGGCAGAGAGAGCGCTCGACGGTTTTTTCCCATCCCCTGGCGATTCGGGAGGAGCTCGGTGCCGCACGGAGACAGCCGCTGATTCTCTCGTTTCTCCTCTTTCCTGTGTGCAGATGACTGCTTGCGAAGTTGAGGCCTAAACTCAACTTCTGCTTCAGGGCTGAGAAAAGACAGATGGATTTAGAGAGTGGGGGAGAAGTCGTTGGAGGATTTAGGGATTTAATGTATCTGAAGGAAAGCACTTAGAAATAATACACGCCACTTTTAGCTCTTACCTTGAGAGTTTGCTTGCATTTTGAGACGCACCTGACTTCATCCTGCCACTCTTAGACTGAGCACTCTGCAGAAAAGTAATTACAATGCAAAATCATTTTCAGTTTACAATAAAGTAATATGCCAAATTCCAAATAACTCAAGAGTACTGTTCAATCCATTATCAGAAAATTAAAAGAGTACGGTTCAATTCCAAACATACCAAGACAGGGTTGTCCACCTACACTGACACACCAGACAAGGAGAGCACTAATCAAACAAGCAGAAAGATTTACATGGAGGAGAAAAAAGAGATCTGCTGCTCAGGTTGGAGAATTTGTAGACAGGTGAACAGTTATGTGTGCACTCTAAAAATAGTAATTGTTGATACAAAACCACAAGAAGTTGTGTACTCAGTTTGCCACAAGCCATGTAGGAGACACATCAAACATGTGGAACAAGCAATTCCCAAACATACAGTCTGAACCACAATTAAATGTTTAAGGTCAAAGGTTGTTCATGTAAATAAATAAAGAATCTGTGGTGGAACTTTCCACTGAACCGGACTGATTTTTAATTATATGACAAGGAAGAGTCACCAGATCTATCAAATCAATCACTAGATGTGCAAAACTGGTAGAATGTGGATAATCTTACTTTCACTTCACATGCAAGTGTGAAGTGGAAGTTCACCCTTATGTTTATAACATAACCCCCACCAAAACCTACATTAAGTTTTCTGATTGTAAAATGAGGAAACGTGAATTGGTTCAAGCAGTGCGGCTACACTATGCACTACTCAGATGTCGTTCATGCTGAAGGGATCCCACCTGTGCCTGGCCTCACACAGGCTTCTTTAATGAGAGCCCTGGTGACCTGACTTAATACAACCAACTCAGCAAAGCCAGTAGGAAACCCTTAGGTGGGTGTCAAACAGGTCAGTTCTAATTGTACAACACATCTAAGCTTACTTTTTACCCAGTGCTGTGCTGAATCAAAGGTGTAACTTTTGGACAGTCTATTCTGGCCCATTACTACTGGGTAGTAGTAACAGTAGTAACCTGTGGTATTAATACCTATTGCATATTAATTAGTCACGGTGCCAGTCACATACCCTCTGTAGGGCTGCTGTGTCCTTATCCTTATCTGGTCCCGGGAGACCATTTTTCATTTGGCTCATTGCTTTCGTGGTCTTGTTACATTTCTTTGAGCTATGAAACAGAAAATAGCATCAGGCATGTCTTTTAAAAAAAAAAAAATACAATCCATAGCATAACGTTCAGTCCCATTAATGTAGAAAATGCCTACCTGGTAAGTGACCCGCTATTTTCGGTATTCTTAACTCGTATCTTCTCCTTGGAAACGACGCGCTTCAGTGTTGTGGAAGCCGTGCGCTCCTGCATGATGGGGCCCATGTTGCACCACATGGGACGCTGCGTCTGGAGTCCAGCACGGATCTTGTCTTGCACGGTAGCTAAAGAAGCCAGCCGACATCTCTAATCAGACAGTCTAGTCTGAGAATACGGCTAAAATCGCCCATTTTCTCCGAGGTGCTGCAATGCATCATGTGAAGACACCAGCCTCTCCTCTTCTGCTGCAGGTTTAACACACGAACTACTGTTTTGGTCGTCGACGCTACGTCGCTGCTCAAACGCAATTCCGCTTTTTTTGTAATTGTAATTAACCTGTGACAAGAAAAGGCATATCTAATTCTACTGTCATCCTTTTCATCATTACGAATGCAACGAAGCAAAAGCAGCGCAGACGCTTTGTTTCCCTGTGAGATGGGTTTGTTTACCTGCTGCTGACTGGCTCGCTGCCTGTGCCTCAGTGAGGCGCCGGAGTGCATCATGGGACTTGAAGTGCAAGCGTCAGTAATCGAGATTTAAACCCACCAAAGGCGCTGTTTAAAAGAGTCCAGGTTTTAAATTATCACTTTAAAACACTGGAGATGCAACAAATCTTATTTTGAGGCCCCATAATAGATGCAGGAAGTGAAAAGCAAGATACACACTTTTGGCAATCAGCTTTGAATTACTCAATCACCCAGGCAACATCAGTGGGCGCGTTTCTTAACAGTCAGCCGGCGAATCACTCGGCTAGAAGAAATAACGGGACGGTTTGGGCGGAGGTTTCTCTAAAGTGAAGGTCAGGTAAGGATCTGTCTGAAGGATCTTGGTTGATAGCATCATTAATAGCTGACAGGATAAATGTGCAGCAGTAACATAAACTAAACTACTAGGTTTCACCTGCTTGTTGATACACACACATCAAATTCTTTATTGATTAATTATTGTGTTATGCAAAAGGAAAAAAGAAATAGAAAAAAACTGCTATGTTTATTACCGTCACGTGGTAGAAGTGGACATTTGCGAGTCATTTGAGAAGAGTATGCCTTCTGACACTATCTGGCAAAGCTCTAGTGACAGATGGAGAAACTTCTGCCATAAATAGGAAACACACCAAATCAGTAGTACGGTGGTGGCGGTAGGAGGTCGTCCTGTAATCTATGGAGTTTAGCCCCTTCGCCATCCATCTCCGTCATTGTGTCCTTGTTGTGTCCTTAAAGACCTGCCTCGTCCACTGGTGGTAGTCAGAGGGCCAAGCAGCACCGGTGCTTCTGTGGCTACAATGTGTCGTGTGAAATGCTTTGGATTCCTCTGGATTTTATAACATGTTATACAAGTATTTGCCAGTTGGGTCTGGTTCCTTGCTGGTTCATGCTTTCTTTTCTGGTGTCTCTCTTCCTAGTGTACATTTCGATATTCAACTGTCTTAGGACCTGGTCTGAAGGAGACATCATGATGGCCTGATCAACCAATGGGAACTGTACATGAAGGAAATTGGATTCTATTTTATTCTACTCTATTCTTCAGAAGAGAGTAACAAGCTACTGGAATTTTGTAAATTAAACTGTCTCCAGAATCTGCAATTTGTTTGAAGTGTGCAATTCAAACAAATTGCACACTTTAAGTGTATGCAATTTGTTTGAATGAGAACACAAAATTTTGCTAACAAAGAGTGCTTTTAAATTTTTTTTATTAGTTAAATTATTTACTTAAGAGATGCAATAACATATATTAATACGTTACTTCCGAGCAAATGACATTCCAAAGTCATGAAAATTTTTAGATTTTTAAGATTTAGGAAATGACCCATGTGCGACGAAAGGGTGCTATGACAAACCTGTAAGGTGCACATATTAATGATCTTTAAGGTACTTGAGGAGAAGCATGTAAGATGTGAATTCCTGCTCATAAAACAATATTTACTGTTCATAAAACAAACAAACAAACAAAAAAACAAGACACTTTCTTTATGTACCAGAAACAAAGGGTTTCTGGCACAATATTGCAGCTAATTTGGTCCCAGATAGTCTTCATCTATTTAAATGAATTGGTGCTCGTTGTTTTTCTGTACAGGCAGGACTTGCTTCCGTTTCTCTGGTGGAGCCCTTAAAAGCAGATGCTTAAAAGCATGTATATCTTTATAACTGAGAGATACATAAACAAAGACATCAGTCTATGCAGTTATATTTGTGCATGCACGTACAAATATAACTGCATGATGTATTCCCACATACATCATCTACATATATATATAAGTTATTCGAAGCTAGAATCATGTTTTGCAGTTCCAATCCAACCCATTTTGAGAGTGCATACTGGAAAAGAGAATCAGTTATAATATAATTGTTATAATATAATTGTTCAATGTCTTTAAAAAAAAATTACCTTGTAAACATTAAAATCAAGAAGTTTATGATTTGTTTGAAATTTTCCCAGGCCACGCCCACCTTGGCACCGTTTTCCATGCCAGCTGACAAATGGTGCGCACCCAATGAGTCTGTGTACTGTACATTTCCTCCTAACTGCGCGCTTGTTAGCCGATCTCCATCGACTTTACGCTGGGTTTGTGCGAACTGTTAGAGTTCATAAGTCTGGGTTCATGCTTGAAATCATTCTCGCAGTCTAAACGACGTAGTTCCGCCACACGTTGCTTTATATGGAGGATCGAGCAAGGACCTACAGTGTTTCTGCAGCCTGCATGCAACACGCTTCGTATCTGTGTATGTTGAGGTGAGCTCAAAGTTTGCTTGTTTGATGCACGTTTGCTTATTTGATGCTAATTAATTAAGGGCATTTTCAGTATGGCTGCAGCTGTTCAGACAGACTGTGCAGTCGGGCACGTACTACCAGCATACACGCCCACTCGAAGTTTCTGGCAGTACAGTTTCATGAAAAGGCTGTGCATTTTCTTTCTTAATAAAGAAAGTTTCATTTCGATCCTAAACACTTTGCTTAGAGCAGATTCATAAACTTAATGTGACATGCTAAGTGATTATGCTTCGAAGCTCATTTTAATGTGTATTTATATAGGTCAGAAGGGCCAGCAGACAACATGGAAAGAGGGTGGTTCCTCGGACATGAGAGGATACTCCCCCCCAAATCTCAACAGCCATTGTCTAGCTGCAGCGGTGGGTCCAGGCCCTTCTTGACTGTAAACGTGAACGAAATGCTTCGAGCTGACAAGCCCAACACCGTCAGGAAGCCTGTCCCAATCCGCCCGCCAAGTCCCAGAGTTACTCGGCCAAAAGGACAAGACTCCCACAGCTTCCTGACCTGCGAGCCTACGCCGAAGCCCATCATCCGACAAAGGTCACGCTCTCTGCCTTCTGAGACCCAGAACAAAAAGAAACAAAGCAGAGGTGTTGGCGTGAGGTTTGTCGACTCTCTTGGGCTGGACCTGGAAGACGTCAGGGTGTTTAAATCAGGCGAAGACCCATTTGTGCCACAACATGTTACCTTCCGACTCCTGATGGGTGCCGAGATGACAGATGGAAAGCATCTTGAGATTAACTTGCCATACCTAAAGCCGGTTTTTGCCCAACAGCCCGGTGACCAGCCGGAGTTCCTGCGGCGTCTCCATGAACAGAAAGTGTGTCTGGAGAGGGTCTTGTGCTTCGAACTGGGCATTATCGGCATCACCCAAGTCCTAAATTTAGACTTTGAGAAAGAAGTTGAAGTTCGGTATTCGTTTACGGAGTGGAAAAGTTCTGCGGAAACCAAGGCTTCCTGGGTCTCCACTGTCACCAAAACCTGCGATGGAGTAGGAAGAAGAGGGCAGGAATTTAGTTGTGATACATTTCGTTTCCACCTAACAGTCCCTCCCTCCCTTCGACCAGGAGCGCAGCTGGAGTTTGCTATCCAATACAAAGTTTGTGGGGCTGAATACTGGGACAACAACGATGGAAAGAATTATAAATTAGTCTGCCAAAACTACAAGCTAACAGTGCCTAAAGAATGTGAAGACAGCATGGTGCATTTCATTTAGGATGCAGACTACATGGGGGGAAAAAAATGCAATGTGAGCACTTTAAATCTAGTAGCAATACATATTGAGAATACCTACAGAGGATATGTTGCTTAAGCACTGCTAGCAAAATTATGCTTAGCAACAGAATCTACGAGCACTTTTATAGATGAGAGGAGATCTAGCACTAAGGCATTTGTAGTTTTAAAAATTGCACTAAATAAAGAAATAAATAAATAATATGTATACACGCCACAAAGGGACACTTTAAAAAGGGGAGGTCACCCTGCTTGATATCTGATGGAATAAAGGATTTCATGCAAAATTTGTTGCCCAATATTCTCTCAGTATACATTTTTACTCGGCTACTATTAAATATGATGTCCAGAGCATTTTCCAAATAAAAACAATTTAATAAAAAATGTAGGTGTTTTATTTAGAGATGCAACAGTCATCTTTTTCCTGTTCAATGCAGATTTTCAGTTTTCTATTAAATCTTTTTTTTGTTGTTCTAACCACAAAAAAGTAACTGATGAAAGAGAAAAAAAGTGCTTCAAGTTTTCTGATTGAAGTGTCAAAGCGTTTGTCTGTATATGTTTAATGAAATTCTAATCAGTGCACCAGATTATGACTTGGTGGATAGTAAATGAAACTAAATGCCAATCAGAGATAATCAAAGGAAAATATTGACAGAATGCAATCTCTCGGTGATTGATTGGTCCATCTGTAGTTATAATTAATCCCATCATTTCTGATTTGTAGTAATGAAATGTGCATTACATTTTAATATAATATGCAAAAAAATGAAGGTTAATAAGATCAGTGTTATAAAGGGTTGTTTTTTTTCCAATACTTTCTTTTCATATTTACTGATTAAACATGCTGTCTGTGTTTGCCTTGAAAAATATTATTCAGTCAAAGATGATGGTGCTTCCTAAATGTATCCCCTAAAAACTGACACTCAGTGTAAGAATGAATTCTGCATGAACAACTGGATTGGATATTGGTATTGTGAGTGACACTTTGATAAATACATTAAAAACCTATATAAGGGAATTCTGCTTTGATGTTATTAGATCACAACTAACCATTTTATTCTCATTTTAACCCACAAAATAAGACCATCAGTGATAAGATATCACTTTAAATCTACTTAGTTGGACCTTTTTTCTTAATTAGAAGAATCAACTCTTTAATAATAACAATGATGCAAGTATATGTACTATATTGCTCTAATATAAAAAAATAGTTTGATGCTGTCGGGCTCAGAGTTTGAGTCTTTTCCTTTATCAAACAATTTTTTTTCCCTCTTATTTAGTGGAAATTTTGATGTTGATGAGACTTAATGATAACCTTTTTCAACCTTTAGAGCTCCACTGTTGAAAATGAGAAGCTAACATTCACAAATGACAGTGACATAAAATCCAGTGCAACATCTGGTTTGAGGTGATACTTCTGGAACCTGTTGGAGGAAAAATATCCCAACTTCAGAAGATGAGCTTTAACTTAACAGAGCTCTGTGGTTCCTCCTATCAATCAGTATGAGAGTCGGTGTGAGGAGGCGCCATGTTAGGAAGATGAAATGGAAGCTGAAAGATCTTCAGAACAAACAGGTCATGATTCGGAATTACTGATTATTCCTCTTTCAGGACACAAGATCAATATAACCAGTTTAAAAGCTAAAATTAATGGTTATATGTCAGACATGGGAAAGTGGGGTGCTCTCCATGCCATGATGTTCAGAATTTAGGTCTCGTGGCATCTCAAGGCGTCAACATTGCAGCCAGTGGGCTGAGGGAAATACAGCCTTATTTTGTAGCAATTCAAGAGCTACTCAGCTTTTATCGCTTTGCAAAAACGTTAATCAGCACAGAAGCTCCAAAGCTATATATATTTATTTATTTTTGTCATCGTACCCCCAAGATTTTAAAACTACTTTCACCCCTGCCTGTATGTAAATGAGAACAATCAGAGGCAGATCATTATCAGGTTATTGCTTTTACTGAGGGCAATCTGTGTCATGTGACTAAGCTTTAATAGTAACATGACATGTGATGTAGCTATATAATGTAGATATGAGGATATAGATATTCACATTTACCTCACAGTATTTTTAGACTGTGTATGAATGTTGGTCCCTGTAATAATTTGGTCTTTTTCGTGTCAATTTCTGTAAACCTGAAAATTCATCAGATATAAATGTTCTCTCTCTCTTAGTAAGGGAGCGAGTTCATCATCAGCTCATATAAAGCTGGTAAAAGTTTATTTTATTTGAGATGTTTCACTTTGACAAGTTGTACACAACAAGATTAAAAAGGAACAGGAGCAACATTCAAGTCAGCTCGTCATTGATGACGTGATCCTCAGGAAGCATATTCAAAGCCCGAATCACACGTCACAGATTGACGTCAATGAAGGACTGAACCAGAGTCCTTGAATGTAGGTATTCTACCATCATTTGGTCACTAAACTTCTTTTCGTCTTGCAGAACGAACCAGTTAGACAGGTTCTCAGGAGTTTCTCCTTCCTGTCTTGAAGGTTCAGTGTTCCCACACAAGACGACAAAGAACTGGCGCTCTGCAGGATGGGGGGCGGAGGAGTTGCCCCTCCTGCAGTCGCGCCAGGCCCGGCGACATGGGCTGCCTTTGGCGCCCTGCGGGATGGGGGGCGGAGGAGTTGCCCCTCCTGCGGTCGCCCCGGGCCCGGCGGCATGGGCTGGCATTGGGGGGGCATTGCCCCCCCTCAGAGTCAGCCTTGCCCGCCCTTTTTTTTTTTTTAAACCTCAGAGTGGCCAAAACTTTCTTTTCTTTTTTTCCTATCTCCATTGGTCAGTCATACAAATCAACCAATCATGACAGGCCAACTGAAAATAAAAAGGTGCGATCCCTTACGTCACTTATTCATATATTCATGTTTATCTTCACGAAGAGACCTGCGTTTGTTCGTGCAGCATGGCTATTCGGACTTATTTAAAAACTAAGAATCGGAGGACAAAAGGTAACAAATATGCTTTTTTTTTGTAGGCTTTGTCTTTAAAAACATCCCCAAAAACTTACACCTTCCCGCATGACGCGTAAGGTAGGAAATTGGCGCTTTGCGGGGTGGGGGAGGAGGAGTTGCCAATGCTGCTGCTGTGGCGCTGCACGTCCTTGAGGGCAGACCTGCATGCAGGGGTGAAAGTAATGGGGTACGGTAGGGGACTGCGTACCCCTAAGATTTAGCGGGGTAAGTAGTACCTGCAAAAGATGGGAGAGGCTGTCTGCTATAAAAAAAATATCAATGGTTTCACTGTGCAGCCGTGAGTGCACCCACTAATCACAACTAAATCAGTTAATAAATAACTTTTCCCACTTCATGTTGTTTCTGAACTGTTGGTGCTTTACTAGAGAGCAGCGGTGCAATACGTCGATCGTGGAAGGTTTTGAGTCGATCTCGGCGTTAGGTGACACACTGAACGCCGCCAGGAGGCTGATACCCGCACGTCCTCCTCTGATTGGCTTATCAAAATGTCCGTAACTTTATTAAAAAACAACAACAAAAAAAGTGTTCAAATTAAGGTTCGTTTCGGTTCCATTACCAAAATAACTAGCAGAACAGGAGCTTAAAATTAACTAATCATCCACCGCTGTGTTCATAAGAGCGCTTATTAATAATCGCAAAATAAATACCAAGACTGAATATTATGGATCGGATTGTCTCTGCCGTTGCCATGGCATGAGGTTGCCATGGCAACGGATTGTGCTTAAATGACAGAGACGGAGAATAAAACGGTGCGAGTGGTTTAGAGTTGATCACCTGTTCAGGTTGTTTTGTTTACCTTTGCCTTGGTGCATCACAGCCGCTGTAGTTTCTGAGCGTTCAATAAACGACAAACTTGGACTAATTACCTCGTTCTGTGTGAGTATACATCATTTACAACAAACATCAAACACGGTAAATATGTTTCATTAAGTATTTAACAAACAAATGGCTTCTACCGTGATAATTATGTGAAATTAATTTAATTGTCTAATATAAAAAAATAGTTTGATGCTGTCTGGCTCAGAGTTTGAGTCTTTTCCTTCATCAAACAATTTTTTTCCCTCTTATTTAGTGGAAATGTTGATGAGACTTAATGAAAACCTTTTTCAACCTTTAGAGCTCCACTGTTGAAAATGAGAAGCTAACATTCACAAATGACAGTGGCATAAAATCCAGTGCAACATCTGGTTTGAGGTGATACTTCTGGAACCTGTTGGAGGAAAAATATCCCAACTTCAGAAGATGAGCTTTAACTTAACAGAGCTCTGTGGTTCCTCCTATCAATCAGTATGAGAGTCGGTGTGAGGAGGCGCCATGTTAGGAAGATGAAATGGAAGCTGAAGGATCTTCAGAACAAACAGGTCATGATTCTGAATTACTGATTATTCCTCTTTCTGGACACAAGATCAATATAACCAGTTTAAAAGCTAAAATTAATGGTTATATGCCAGACATGGGAAAGTGGGATGTACTCCATCACTGCAAAAAGTCCCCGTTCAAAAACAAGAAAAAAAAGTACAAAAATAGGGTATAATTTTCTTAAAATAAGAAAAAATATCTGCCAACAGAACAAGAAAATTTATCTTGTCAAGATTTTCTAAAACAAGAAAAAATATCTAACCAAGATAAACCTACAAATATCTTAAAATTAGTGTATTTGTACTTAAAACAAGCCAATTTTACTTATAAGATATTTTTTCTTATTTTAAGAAAATTGTAACACGAGGGAAAGAACCCGGATTGTGACTGAGGACGTGGCTCTAAAGCCAACTGGTAGACCACTGAAATATCAAGTGGCCTAGAGTTTCCCTATTAATAATACCCAGGTAGGTCTGGCTGAGAATGATGAAACAGAAATAGTATACAAAATATATTTTTATTTATACATTCTCTTACAATGTTAAAAGTTGACTTTATTATTCTAATTAAAAACTCAAAGCTCAACCCCAGGACAAGACTAGAAGCAATTGGAATCAAAACAAATACAAACCAAATTAGTAGAACACAAAATAATGTTAGACAAAAGAAAAACAAATCCCACATTTCCCCAACCCAGTCCTAAGGCTGTGCCCATAATCTAATAAAATAAGGAGCTATAAACTATTCTGGTTCTGCACTGTTCGTGCTACAACTCCATCCCTAAAAGATGACCTATTCTTTAAGAGCATCTAACTACAAAACCCATGCACTGGTGGAGCACAATAGCAACAGCAGCAATCTGCAATACCAAAAGAAAAAAATAACGCATCTGCTGACAATAATAGACAGGCAGGGTAGTGACATCAAATCCATGTCCTACCAGTATCAAATGTCCACGATCCGAACACTCTCCAGCAACCCGATGAGCACGGCGCCAGCGCTCATCTGACTGAGAGCCAACTGCAACACAACGGACCCGACAAACACACTCAGATTGGCGTGCACACCCGGTGCCTATATACACTAATGAGCCCGGCAAGGCTGCAACCGGAAGTGAAGGTGGGGAGCGTGGCCCAGATGTGTTCAAGGGCCAAAAACGGGTGGGAATTTACAACCAATGGAAGTAAACTATGTTTTCCAGTAAAACCACCCGGTTACATAAGAAAAATTATCTCAAGAAAATGTTACTTGACACTGAATTTCTTGAAATCAGCGTAAAATTTTCTTATTTTAAGAAAAATGTTTTATGTATTAAGAAAATAAATCTCATATATTCTATTTATATTACTAAAATGGGCTTGTTTTAAGTACAAATACACTAATTTTAAGATATTTGGAAAATCTTGACAAGATAAATTTTCTTGTTCTGTTGGCAGATAATTTTTATTTTAAGAAAATTATACCCTATTTTTGTACTTTTTTTTCTCCTTGTTTTTGAAAGGGGATTTTTTGCAGCGATATACCTAAAACTAGTTTATTTTTGTTGCATAGGATTAAAATATATATTTTGTCATAGCCTTACTCAAGGTTCTTATGCTAAGACAAAAATCCAAAAATTGATCCTGTGAATACTGGAACAAGAGATGTTATTGGCTAGCTGAAATGAAGACATGAGTTCAATTACTTTTAACATCTTTATTACATTTAAGTTTCACATAAACACAATAAAACATGACTACTGGTCAGAATTTAAAGTCTGGATGGGCATCTGATTCTGAAACAATCCTGTAAAATGACAGAACAATGACGATCTGACACATCTGCCGCACTCATAAGATGCCCTAAGAGTCAAGCAAACCAAATTGTCCAAAGCAAAAAAAAATCTTGGGATTAGATGTCAACAATAGGAGCTTCCTCCGCAATGAACTTCTTCCAATAAGCCATAGCCTTTTATATGTGGAAGTCTTGCCTCAGTTACGGACGGCGTTCTCAAGACGTCTGTCAGCAGCACAGAGAGGAGTGGTCCCACACACGGATGCTGAAAGGTGTAGTAGCTGTGATGTCCTCCTTTCAGAAGATCAGGGCAGGCATGGTTCCAATGGCCAGTAGAAAGTTGGTTTCACGATCACCACAGAGCTGAAAAGTGATCTTGTTTGAAGTTGTTGGGTCATCTGCTAATTGGAGCACAGACAGAAAAACAATCACAAAACAAACCACGTTTTAGGGACTAATCAGTGTAATGATGAATCAGTATCATAAATTTCTTACCTCAAGAATGTGAAGGACGCCGTCACTTGCAATTCCCAAAGTTTCTTGTAGATGGTGCAATACGTGATTGGAGACTTGTCTGGCATAGACTTCACCATGGCAACAGTTTGGTTTACTTGAAAAATAAAACAAGTCTTATTTTAGTTCATTTGCTCAATTACAATATTACATGAATTCAAGATGGCAAGAAAGTCATTTTAATTAAATCAAACTAGGACTACTTAAATTCACCAATTAAAAATAGTGTTTAAAATATCCTGGTAACAGTGTGGAATATCTAACCTAGGCTGTTAGACTCATTGCATTTAAGTTTTTAATTACAGCACATCAAACACCCTCAGTTAGTGAAATACTAGGCGGAATTGCCCTTTAACCATTTCCCGAATCAGAAGCTATATGAGAAGCCACCTTAGCTATGTTAAAAAACGGAAGCTACCAAGAACTCGTGTCGATATTATTTTTAAGCCACATCTATTGTGGTTAATGACTGTTCAAAGCTCATATTCACAAGAGCGGCTCTTTAACCGCGGATGAAAATTGGTATATCACGACATGCTAGCTAGCTTCAGTTAGCTTATCTTAGAAAGACAGACTTTAAACTTACCTCTGAGTACAGCAGCTGTAGGGTCTATACACGTAAAAAAGTCCTCCATCTTCATTCATGTCCAACCGAGATTAGAGAATTTGCCAAAAGAAAATCTTATAAAAGTACAGTAGATAAAAGCTTAGTTAGGCTGTTACAACTGAATTAACCGTTAATCAGGGCAGTTAAATGATCTCTCGCGTTGCCATTAGTGATGTGCGGATTGATACTGAAATATCGATTCTTCCGATACCAGAACTTAATTCTTTAAAATCTATTGTTAGATCCAAGGATCAATACTTTCAACACTTTAGTAATTTGAGATAATGTAGATTAACAAGAGCACGTTAGAAAGTAACTAAATTATTGAGATCTTGCCTAAATAAAACGTTGTTAATGGGAACTACTTTTTCTTCCGCCTGGTAAGTATGTAATGTGTAAGGACGTAATGCCCATGCGCAGCGTGCTGCTGACGCTCACTCACTCAGAAATGAACATGTTGACAGATTATTATAAAAGTGACATGGAGCTATTTCAGCTGTCATTTTATATTAGTTTTAATAATTAAACAAGGATGTATTTAGTAGGGTTATTACTTTACTAATTTTCTCTTTTTTAGTTTGCAACTCCATTTTCACATGTTTTGTATATTTCTGTTGAATTAAAATAGTTTATAGTAAACGAGATTGTTCTCAATGTCCTTCTGAGTGTAAAATGAGTCCATCAGAGTACATTGTGTTCTTTTTATGAAGCCAAGATATGGATTACA
Organism: Poecilia reticulata; assembly: GCF_904066995.2. Taxonomy (NCBI): domain Eukaryota; kingdom Metazoa; phylum Chordata; class Actinopteri; order Cyprinodontiformes; family Poeciliidae; genus Poecilia; species Poecilia reticulata. Next base: position 12,925,205 of record NC_088836.1, on the reverse strand, counting down.
TCTATTTTTTATTTAGTTAAGAAACAAATTAACTGTCTTTGCACAAAGTATGGGATCTGTATTGCCAATACCAGCTTAAATTTTACTCGGTATTGGATCGGAAAGAAAATCTGTTGTATCAAACATTAATACTATCTCACTGACATTTTGGGCGCTTTCCCATTTGGATTGTATGATGTCATAAAAGGGGTTACAAACATGATGAATAAAATATTGTTCAAACTAATATTAGTAACTTATAAAGTAAGAATTTGAAATATAAACCAAAAGTTCAAATATTTATCATGACATTGAGCTAATCAATATTGTTCATTCTAATCTCATTGTGTGGAATACCAGCCATTTCAAATCACACATCAATAGAAATGTCATGACATGTCAGTAAAAGGTCCCACATCTTGCATCAAGAAGATCAGATTAAGGTCCACAGCAGACGGAAACATGCCAAGAATTATCTTGATATATAAACTGATATTGTCTCTGAAATTGTTGTGTTAAATGTCAACCGTTTAAATATTAAATTATAATTTCCAGTACACTCTGCCAACTTATACAAGAGTATAAGTTCATGTTTTTTTTTATTTTTCATTGCCAATAACACAAATGATTCCATTTGGACATAGTCTGTTTTAATTATCTGAAGACATTTCATTAAGTATGTGATTTCATTTTCTGTGCTTGAAATAAGAAATTTTTAATTATATAAAATAAGTTCTAGACTTGAAGTTTGATTGGTAAATATTGATATTCTAGATTCTGAATTACTGATTATTCCTCTTTCTGGATACAGGATCAATATAACCAGTTTAAAAGCTAAAATTAATGGTTATATGTCAGACATGGGAAAGTGGGATGCACTCCATGCCATGATGTTCAGAATTTAGGTCTCGTGGCATCTCAAGGTGTCAACATTGCAGCCAGTGGGCTGAGGGAAATACAGCCTTATTTTGTAGCAATTCAAGAGCTACTCAGCTTTTATCGCTTTGCAAAAACGTTAATCAGCACAGAAGCTCCAAAGCTATATATATATATTTATTTATTTATTTTTGTCATCGTACCCCCAAGATTTTAAAACTACTTTCACCCCTGCCTGTATGTAAATGAGAACAATCAGAGGCAGGTCATTATCAGGTTATTGCTTTTACTGAGGGCAATCTGTGTCATGTGACTAAGCTTTAATAGTAACATGACATGTGATGTAGCTATATAATGTAGATATGAGGATATAGATATTCACATTTACCTCACAGTATTTTTAGACTGTGTATGAATGTTGGTCCCTGTAATAATTTGGTCTTTTTCGTGTCAATTTCTGTAAACCTGAAAATTCATCAGATATAAATGTTCTCTCTCTCTTAGTAAGGGAGCGAGTTCATCATCAGCTCATATAAAGCTGGTAAAAGTTTATTTTATTTGAGATGTTTCACTTTGACAAGTTGTACACAACAAGATTAAAAAGGAACAGGAGCAACATTCAAGTCAGCTCGTCATTGATGACGTGATCCTCAGGAAGCATATTCAAAGCCCGAATCACACGTCACAGATTGACGTCAATGAAGGACTGAACCAGAGTCCTTGAATGTAGGTATTCTACCATCATTTGGTCACTAAACTTCTTTTCGTCTTGCAGAACGAACCAGTTAGACAGGTTCTCAGGAGTTTCTCCTTCCTGTCTTGAAGGTTCAGTGTTCCCACACAAGACGACAAAGAACTGGCGCTCAGCAGGATGGGGGGCGGAGGAGTTGCCCCTCCTGCAGTCGCGCCAGGCCCGGCGACATGGGCTGCCTTTGGCGCCCTGCGGGATGGGGGGCGGAGGAGTTGCCCCTCCTGCGGTCGCCCCGGGCCCGGCGGCATGGGCTGGCATTGGGGGGGCATTGCCCCCCCTCAGAGTCAGCCTTGCCCGCCCTTTTTTTTTTTTTAAACCTCAGAGTGGCCAAAACTTTCTTTTCTTTTTTTCCTATCTCCATTGGTCAGTCATACAAATCAACCAATCATGACAGGCCAACTGAAAATAAAAAGGTGCGATCCCTTACGTCACTTATTCATATATTCATGTTTATCTTCACGAAGAGACCTGCGTTTGTTCGTGCAGCATGGCTATTCGGACTTATTTAAAAACTAAGAATCGGAGGACAAAAGGTAACAAATATTGTTACGGAGTGAAGCTTCTTCAAACAAAACGGAGGCTCGTATGTCTTTTACTGAACCTTTCTGTTCAGTTCCTTTATTGAAGAGAGAAAAAGGCGACAGCTGATAACGGCAACAGCTGCACTGTAAAAAAAGTCCGTAAAATCAACAGTAAAAATCTGTGAAATCATGACAGAAAAATGTTGTAAAGAAAAACACAATTATATTTTGTTCATTTACCAGTATGATGTTGTATAACGTAGAACAGAAAATTATTGTAAATTTTAAAATGTGAAATTGTAAATAATATTGTATTTAGTTGTAGAAAACACAAATTTTGTATTGTTAATGAAAAAAGTTGGATCCTTCACAACATTTCAGCAGTGTAAAACTAACATTTACATTCTGTGATGATTAAATCCAAATGAATTGGAAGCTAGCTTACCATTTTTTTGCTAGGGAGAAATAAGTTTGGGCTTCCCTGTTTAAGCTGTTGCCCCTGAGACCCAACTCCAGATAAGTAGAAGATGGACGGATGGATGGATAATGAAATAAATGAATAAATTAATAGATTTGGAAATTAATGTGGAATTAAGTAATTATGATTCCACATTGTTTACTTCCAATTTTGTTCACTAGTTATCTATTTATATTCACTTGTATTTTCCCACTTCTTTAGATTGTCATTTCCTCTTTAATTCATTTACTTATTCTCTGTCAATTTTGATTGGATCATTTCTTCATATTTCACGTCTAACGTGGAGGAAACATATGAATCAACAAGGAAGTCATGTACCTGCTTATTGGTACATGTATTTTATTTTTATTTATTATTTTTGCTAACACTGGATTTTTTACCTTCACCGTTGCCATTATAAGCTCAAAGTTCGGCTACTGCGAGAAAGACAGAGAACACCGCTTTGTGCTCAACTTCCGGTCTGTTCTGCTCTCTGATTGGTTCGCTTACCTGGCGCCTGAAAGCTGTTTTGAACAAGTTCGTACAACGGTTCTCATCTCAGAAGAAGCTGAATTGTGCTCAAACCTTGACAAAGAAAAGAGCGCTGTTTGGACCTCGTCAGCTTTCAGCAAATGTAAGTTAAGCTTTGTTTTCTTCAAACGTAACGGTAATTTGTGTTTCTGGGGAGATTACATTTTGTTTTTAAGGCGTCATATTGCTTCTTGGAACAATATGCAGTAGAATCATTTTTTGCTACACCTGCAACACGTGTAACTTGTTGGGTAGGTTGAAATTATTTAAACATGATTATATGTACATTTTGCTGTAAAACACTAGAATCATTGAGGGGCTATGTGTTGCATTGTAGAGTGCACAGAAACGAGCCCAGTTGTGTATTCAAATGCCTCGGCACAGAATGTAAGCGGACATTTTGTACATATGCAGCGTTTAAAACTCATTTTTACCGAGTTCACAACGTGGCTTCACAACCCGAATTAGCCAAAGTCATTGCTGCTAAATTGAAATGCACCATTTCATTGTGTGGGCACCAAAGCCAAACTGTGAAAGAAGTCGTTGCTCATTTAAAGGAGCATATAATGGAGGGGCGGCCGGTAGCATGTCCAGTAAAAGCCTGCAAAAAAGTTTTCAGCGTCAAATCATCATTCACAGCTCATATGTCCCGTAAACATAAGATAAACATAACGTAACACAGCATTGGTGGGTTTACTGAAAACTTTAGTACCTCTCAGTACTTTTGTAGGTGCTGTGAAATCACAAGAAAATACTTTCTTAATGATCCAAATGCTTGTGGTCCACAGCGAACCCCTGAAGCTTACAATTTGGCAGTCCATCATCGAGAGACTGGAAGCATTCAAGACATCAAAGGTGTCAAGGTAAACTCTGACTTCAACTCACTAAAGTCTTTTCATGTTTGCCAACCTGGTCTTCCGCCTTGCTTAGGCCATGACTTATTTGAGGATGTCGTGTCCTGTGATCTTGCACTATACTTGAAATATTTCGTTAAAACAAAGAAACGGTTTACATATTCCCAGTTCAACCGTAGAATCAAGCAATTCAAGTACAAAGAATCAGATGCTCTCACAAAGCCATGCCCTGTCAACTCTGAGGCAATCAGGCTTTCAGGTCAAGCTGTTCAAAACTGGAACTTGCTGAGATTGTTGCCAGTAATTATTGGTGACAAGATACCGGGAGAGAAGTTTGACTAAAAATTTAAGGATGTACATGAATAAAAAGTGTGAATCAGGCACGATATTTTGTTTGACACTAAGTATGACTCTCTTTAATTTGTACATAGAATACATGTTATATTACGGTGATCTTGTGTTTTTACCATTATTTTGTCTGATTTTATTCCAGAAATGGCTGAGCAAACATTTTTACGTAGTGCTATCAATGAAGTGTTGCCCGATCTTGCAGAGGCTTCAAAAGACATTTTCGAGGAGACTTTACAGTCAATTGGAGTAGAAACGTATGATGACTTCCAGTTCATTGTTGAGAAAGACTTGCTGTCTGTCAGCATTAAGACCAATTCAAGCCAGAAAGGCACTTGCTGCTTGGAAATTCAGATGTAAGTAAAATTCTAGAAAATCAACCATTAAACACTGATATTCAGTTCTGATAACTTATTTTTTGTTTTGTGTTTTTGAAGGCAGGACCCCTGAAACCAGCAGGTCCTCAAGTAATGCATCACGAGATACTCCTCCATCACAGCAGTCTTTGTCCCCGCTAAGTGTGTCATCAAACTCCTCCAGCAGCAACCAGACATCTGCAGCAGACTGGGTGGACACCTTTGAGATACCCTGGGAAAAGTTCTCAGAAGAACTGATGCAGGCATTAGAGTGTTAGAGTTGATGCTCTTACTTCTCTGCTACTTCAATGAAAATGAAGAAGCAGTGTTCTTCTGTGTGGAGGACACATGCCTAGCTGAAGAAGTACAGATGGAGAATGTCTCCTTGACTTCCACTATCATTGTGTGTGGTGAGTTCATTTTTGTTTTTCCAGTTTCTTTGACCTGTTGTCTTTTTGTTGTCTTGTCCCCTTTCTTTGCACTTTTGTCCATCTGACATTTTCTTTAATAGTTTTTTTTATTCCAATTATTTTCTTAAGCTTTTACTATACTAATATTATTTTTGTACTTTTTACTTAATTTGTTATTTTCTTATAAATGTCATTGTTTTGTTGTATCAGGAGTCTAAATGTATTTGTTCTTTCTCCTTAGGTCAATCCTGCTTCCATGCCAAACGATTCATGCTGAGTGTGGATCAACAGATTGGAAACAACAACATCTCCTGTTTTATTTCTGCCCTCTGCATGATGTTTGGGAGCTATTATTGTTTTAACATACATTATCTATCGGGGCTGGCATCTACACTGGAGTTTCTGCAGAGGTATGAGTTCTTGTTTCTTTGTTTGTTTGTTTTTTATTGTAGGCAGTTAAATTTGACTTTTGACAACTTTTATATCTTGAATAAAATGTTTATGTCTTTGTGAAGCACATTTTGATGTAGTTTTCTGTTTGTCCTCTTTATCTTAAGGTGTTTCTTCTCAATCAACCCAAACAAGGGCAGTAAGGTGGAAGAAACCCGTAAACCCAGACTGCATGTGAACCCCCGTGTCCTCACCTTGATCCAGGAACTTGCGGATCATGAGTGGCGTGATGTTTGAGAAAGGACTAAAGTCAGTGAGTTATCAAGACAGTGTTTAATCTTAACAGAGCTGAATAGATTTCTAAATGTATGTTGCATCTCACACAGTGTCTTCTGAAGTTAAGGAAGTAGAAAAGACATATTTATATTTGTTCAGTGGCTGAATTTTGTTCCATGTCAGAAAGGGCAAATGAGAATTTCATTGAAAATATGTTTTCAATTAAAATGTTTATTTGTTTCTAAAAAAATATATTGAATTATCATTATAGATACAGTTTATATTGGGGTTCCTTGTGTTTTTAATTTGCATTTAACTGGTAAATGTTTGTTGAAATTTGATTATTTATAGATATTTGAAAATAGAATTGCTTCTAAAAAAGGAAAACTTTTGAAGCAAACAAACATTATTATTAAAATGTATACTGGAAATAGAAATTTATTGTATGTTATAATCTTCAAGCCCCCCCCCCCTCCAAAAAAAGGGGGTGAAAGTTGGCTCTCATACTGTTTCTGATAAAGTTAAAAACGTTGAAGAAATTTATATGTATTCAGCAGGTGCATGTGCTTCATGATGTTCAGAAAAGACAAATGAGAACTTCATTGAAAATAAATATTTCAAAGGCATGCAAGTGTATGTTTATTTTTTTTAAGGTTATCATAGATACAATTTATATTGGGCTTCCTTGTGTTTTAAAGTTTCCTTTAAGTTAGAAATGTTTGTTGAAATTTCATGCTTATAGATATTTAAAGATATAATTCTTAGTAAAAAGTAAAAAATTAAAGCAAATTTCAGTTTTTCAGAAAGTATTAATAAAATGTTTTAAATTGACATTTTAACAGTTCTAATCCGTTATTTAAAGGTAATTTATCAGTAGGACTAAATGAAGTTTTTTGTACAACAAACAAAAACTGAGTAAATCTTACTGGAAAAAAAGTGTAAAATAACAGCATTATTATGATAATTCATCAGAAAAAGTTGGTTAAAATTACTTGATAAAACTGTTTTATTACCAAAATAAACCTTTTCAAATCACAGTTAAAATTTGTGCAAAACTATGGGATAATCTGTTTATTTCACAATTTAACACTGTTATAATTACTGTTTGGTCAGTAAAACGGTTTACATGTTCACTGTGTTTTCTACAGAATTATTCTGGCAACCACAGCTGCCAGATTTTTTTTTGTAAAAACAACAGAATTTTTTTTACAGTGTGTTCGTAACCAAGCCAACCAAAATATCAACAAAGCAAGATAGTGACAAAACAGAACCAGATACTTAAGCATTCTTCAAAATAAAAGACTTCTTCTATTCAAATAAATCATGTCTTGCACTTAAATATATTTCACTTCATCCTTGTAATTATATACAATCATGTTCAATTCAATTAATAATAATCATGTAATCTATGCTTAACATATAATTGTAAATCAGTCACTTATCATACTGAACAACATATAAGTGTAAAAAAGTCACAACATCCTCCCGCCCGATGAACAACTGTTCATGTGTATAAGATTTACCTTTCATTTAAAATACCTCTAAAGGATACAATAACTGAATAGGCCTGTGTAACAAGCCACCAGTCGAAGTACGAACATTGCATGAACGTATGAGACCATCCCTGCCTGGAAAGACCTCTACGATTCTACCCATTTTCCATGTCTGTCTGTGTGTATTGTCCTCTCCCAAGAGAACTACATCTCCTACTTTAAGTAGTGTTGGAGTAGGACTGTTCACCCTGTGGGCTGATTTCAAGTCCATCAAATAATCTCTGCGCCAGCGTTTGCAAAAGCCTATCAAAAGTTTCTGTTGGTATTTCCACCTTCTACCTAGCTGTTCACAGTTTGCAGTGAGTACCTGATTTAGGTGAGGTGAAGGAATAATCTTTGGTGGCAAGGAAGTTAAGCGTTTACCAACTAGGAAATGAGATGGGGTAAGTGGCTGGGGTTCCAATGCATCACTAGTTACATAGGACAGAGGCCTAGAGTTCAACACTGCCTCAACCTCAGTAAGAACAGTCGTGAGCTCCTCAAAGCTCAAGGATGCTTTCCCCAGTACCTTTCTTAAGCATGTTTTTACAGATCTCACAAGCCTTTCCCAGAATCCCCCCACCAAGCTGCTCGCTCAGCAATAAACTTCCATGTGATTCCCTTGTCAGTGAAAAACTCTGTGAGTGTCGATCCTTGGATATTTTGCCACAACTCTTTTAAATCTTTGTCCGCCCTTTTGAATGTTCTAGCATTGTCGGAGTAAATGACCCTACATAGACCTCGTCTTGCGATGAATCTCTTTAAGGCCAATAAGAAATTCTCTGTAGTCTGATCTGAGACCAACTCTAAATGTACTGCTCTTGTCACTGCACATGTAAACAGTGCTATATATGATTTTACAGACCCGTCCTTAGTTTTAACATATAAGGGTCCAGCAAAATCTACACCAGTAACTTCAAAAGGAGGTGATTCTATTACTCTGTCTCGAGGTAAGGGAGCAGTGATCTGTTGTGCTGCCTTAACTTTTAGTTTTTTGCAAATGTAACATTTTGATACAATGTGTCTTACAAGCTGTCTGCCTCTCAAAATCCAATATTGTTCTCTAACTTGAGTTAATGTGTCTCCTACACCAGAATGCATCACTCTTTCGTGACACGACTGAACTAATAGTTCAGAATACTTGTGATTTGTCGGTAGTATCCAAGGGTGTTGTTCTCTGAAACTAAGATCTGAATTATGCAGTCTTCACCCCACACTTAGTAGACCATTTTCATCTAAGAACGGTTTCAAATCTTTGATTTTAGAATCTACCTTCACATTTTGCTTTGACCTTAGCTGCACTATTTCAGAACTAAAACAATTCTCTTGTGTAGACTTAATCCAGTACATTTCAGCTGCACTAAGTTCTTCTGTACTTAACTCTCCCTGAACCTTCAGACAAGATCTTGTGTTAGTAAGAAACCGCTTTACCCATGCAGTGATTCTTAACATGGTCTTAAGCTTGCTGTACCTTTCTAAGTTTAACAGAGGTTCAGTTTGCTCAGTTCCAGTGAGCTGTACAACTGTCTCATACCCAGACCTCAGCTCTGCATTCACTTCATCTACTACATAGTCACTCCAAATGTTCAGTTCCTTCTCATCTGTAGACAGTGAAGTGGGTCCCTTCCACCACAGCTGGCTCTCAATAAGGCTCTGAGCATTGTGACCCCGCGTAAGCAGGTCGGCAGGGTTCATTTTGCCAGCACAGTGGGACCACAGTTCTGGATTTGTGATCCCTTGTATTTCTGCCACTCTGTTGCTCACAAATGGTTTCCATCGCCGTGATGAGTTGCGGATCCAGTGAAGCGTAATCATAGAGTCCGTCCACATGTTGAGCTGGTTTTTCTCCATGTTCAGTGGCTTAAGGAGGCTGTATCCTAATCTTGCTCCAATAAGTGCACCCATGAGCTCCAAGCGAGGTAATGTCATTTTTTTAATGGTGCTACTCGTGACTTGGAGGCCACAAAACTGGTAATAATCTCTCCTAGGTTGTTTTGTCCTTGAAGATATGCCACAGCACCGTAAGCCTTTTCACTTGCATCACAGTAGATATGTAACTTTACAGTGTGTGACTCTTTGTTTATCTCAGTGTGGTACCATCTGGGAATGGACACCAGGTGTAACAGTGGTAACTCCACACACCACTGCTCCCACTTCTTTGCCAAGTCAGTAGGTAAAGGTTCATCCCAGCTGAGCCCCCTTTCCCACATCTCTTGGAAAAGGCACTTTACTCGGACTGTAAAAGGAGTAAGAAACCCAATAGGGTCGAATATACGGGCTGATGTTTGTAGTACACTTCTCTTTGTATTTTCTCTGTCTTTCAAAATGTCCAGTAACCCCTTTTGATCAAACACAAATTCATCGTTTTCCGGTCTCCAAACCAGTCCAAGTACCTTAAGCACATTTCCACTGGACCCTGTATCACCAGTGAGCTCTACTCCATTCTCTTTCCACATGGCTCTCAGATTAGTTGAGTTAGTAACCCATTTGCAGAAGATCAGGCCTGCCTGAGAGAGAATGTCCTTTGCTGCAGTTGTCATGTGAAGAGCATCCTGCACAGTAGGTGAGCTTGAAATAAAGTCATCTACATACATAGAGTCTCTGAGAGCCTGTACTACTCTTGGCTGTTCTCTTTCAAATTGTTTGAGGTGTTTTCTGATGGTGGCGGCAAGCAGGAATGGGCTGGGAGTCACTCCAAAAACAACTCTTTTCATCCTCAGGACACGCACCTCATTTTTACAGTCCTTAGTTAAAGGTCCGTGCATCCACAAGAACCTGACAGCGTCTCTGTCCTTTTCTGCGAGTGAGATTTGAAGAAAAGCCTTAGTTATATCAACAGTAAATGCTATCTTGTGCAATCTGAACATTATGAGCACATCTAGCAGGTTTGGGTTCAGGTTAGGTCCAGTGTGCAGACAGTCGTTGAGTGATGGACTGTTTGTCTCATGTGAGGATGCATCAAATACCACTCTAAGTTTGGTTGTGGCCTTTTCTTCTCTTACTACAGCATGATGGGGCATGTAATATTTCACAGTCTGTTGATTCATTTCTGGTTTTCTATCTGCAACCTCTTCACAGATACCATTTTGAAGATAGTCCTCTATTACATCGTTGTATCTGGCAAATAAATTTGCATCAGTCTTCAGCCTTCTTGTTAGATTCTCAAAGCGTTTCTTTGCTACCCTGAAGTTGTCTGGAAGGAGGTCTTTGTCACATTGCCAGGGTAACTCAACTTGGTACCTTCCGTTTTCAAATGTTGTTGTTTGTTCAAAATGTTGCATAACTTCTGAATCCTCTGGATTTTCTGATTGTTTATTTACAATACCCAGGGACTCCACCTCCCAGAATGCATGTAACTGCTTAGACAGCTGGGTGTCTTCGGTCAAACTAATGTACATACATGTGGTGTCTGATAGGTATTTTCCTAGAACCTACATAAAAGAACCACAGACAACGTATATGAATTTTATGACTAAACTTTTGCAAAAGGAAAATACTCTGTCAACTGCTCCTCCGAGCCGTTCACAGAGCATGTCTTTTATTTTCAAACTTCAAAGAGGGAGGATAGGCAAGATAGACAGCAGAGGAAACAGCAGAGGTCGTAAAACATTGTACCCAAACACAGCAAAGGTCGTAAAACATTTTAACATCTGACCCATGATCTGAGCCCGGTTCAAATCTCGGTCAAACTGTTTCACATGAAGATAACAGGCAGCTGTGACCTCCAGGTCAGTTCACACATACAGTTTAAAGAAGAGAACACTTTAAACTGACTAACATTAAACTGAATATGAACTAAAGTAACAACAAAATGATAATACCAAAAAATCTCTATCAGTGTCTGTAACACTGGAGGTCGTCACTGGTCCCTGTAAAGCCCATCCAAAAAGGGTTTCAACTGCCACTAATGAATTTGTAACCCTTTGGACCTTTCCAGTAACTGCCTGCCAGTAGTAATCTGCTCCAATTAACACCTGCAACTCCTGTTCATTAGCACCCTCTAGTGGAAAGTCTCCAAGCTGCAGCCCTCTTTTCTTAATCTCTGCTTGAATGGGCTCACTTGGTACCTTTATTACAGCAGTGCACACCTCAGGGGTCTCTACAGCCTCTATTTCGATTTTCCGTTCAGTGTTCCACACATTTTCAAGTTGAACTCTCACTATGTTGCGTTTCTCTGTTACAGGAGAGGTGGAACCAAAAACATGGAGGTTTAGTGTCTCTTGCCTCACAACTGGCAGTCCTAGGGCTCGGACAATGTTTCTGTGAACAAAACTGCACTGGCTGCCTCCATCTACCAGACAGCGAATTATTTTTCTCTCTTTTGGTCCTACAGCCCATGCCTTACCCATTTGGAGCAATACTGTTTTCTGGGTATTAGTCTTCACTTTGACTGAGCTGGTCAACGAAGACAACACAGCCTCTGCATTTTCACTATTGCTGGTACTGTCGACTTCTGGTTTAGCTGCAGATTGTTCACAAACTGACAAGTGGTGTTTTCGATTGCACTGCCTGCACAAATTCTTCACTCTGCAGTATTTCGCAATATGTTTTGGACCCAGGCAGACAAAACACCGTCCAAGCCTTTTCAGCTTCTCCCTGCGTGCACTTATTGTGAAGTCAGGACAGTTCTCTGGTTTATGGTCATTACTGTCACAAAACACACAGGTTCGCGGCACGACGCTGGCTGTGTGCAAAGCAGTCGCTGATGGGACGCTCCACTTTCTAGGTTGTTCACAGGCATAGGATGGCTTACCCATATGCTTGTGTTGTGGGCTCGGGCTCTTCCATGTGTGGCTTGGTCTGGTAAGCTGAAGCGCCCGTTCTCTGCTTTGCACTTCATTTTGCAGAAACCGAATCAATTCTGGGACTTTCCAATCATTGGTTGAGTTTTGTTGCCGTGTATAAGCAAGTGCTATGTCTTCTGGAATAAGCTGTAGCAACACTGGACATAGCAGACAGCCGTAAGTATCACTTTGCACTTCAAGAGACTCCAAGCTACGTATCTGGATTTCACATTCATCATATAACTGCCTCAAAGCTGCAACATCAGAGGATCTTCTCACAGGTGTCAAGTTCAGTAATTTGGACATATGAGCACTTATCACAATATCCTTCCTCCCAAAATGATTTTGGAGTAATTCTGTTGCAGCGTCGTAGTTGACATCTGTCATTGTCAGTCCTGCAATAGTCCGAGCAGCTGCTCCAGTCAGGTAGGATCTCAGGTAAGTGAACTTGTCCGTTTTACATAGTCCATCATTTCTGTGAATAGCTGATTCATACTGTGACCAGAATTCCTGCCATTGGCTTATTTCTCCATCATTTACCTTTGCCTTGGTGCATCACAGCCGCTGTAGTTTCTGAGCGTTCAATAAACGACAAACTTGGACTAATTACCTCGTTCTGTGTGAGTATCCATCATTTACAACAAACATCAAACACGGTAAATATGTTTCATTAAGTATTTAACAAACAAATGGCTTCTACCGTGATAATTATGTGAAATTAATTTAATTGTCTAATATAAAAAAATAGTTTGATGCTGTCTGGCTCAGAGTTTGAGTCTTTTCCTTCATCAAACAATTTTTTTCCCTCTTATTTAGTGGAAATGTTGATGTTGATGAGACTTAATGATAACCTTTTTCAACCTTTAGAGCTCCACTGTTGAAAATGAGAAGCTAACATTCACAAATGACAGTGACATAAAATCCAGTGCAACATCTGGTTTGAGGTGATACTTCTGGAACCTGTTGGAGGAAAAATATCCCAACTTCAGAAGATGAGCTTTAACTTAACAGAGCTCTGTGGTTCCTCCTATCAATCAGTATGAGAGTCGGTGTGAGGAGGCGCCATGTTAGGAAGATGAAATGGAAGCTGAAAGATCTTCAGAACAAAGAGGTCATGATTCGGAATTACTGATTATTCCTCTTTCAGGACACAGGATCAATATAACCAGTTGAAAAGCTAAAATTAATGGTTATATGCCAGACATGGGAAAGTGGGATGCACTCCATGCCATGATGTTCAGAATTTAGGTCTCGTGGCATCTCAAGGTGTCAACATTGCAGCCAGTGGGCTGAGGGAAATACAGCCTTATTTTGTAGCAATTCAAGAGCTACTCAGCTTTTATCGCTTTGCAAAAACGTTAATCAGCACAGAAGCTCCAAAGCTATATATATATATTTATTTATTTATTTTTGTCATCGTACCCCCAAGATTTTAAAACTACTTTCACCCCTGCCTGTATGTAAATGAGAACAATCAGAGGCAGATCATTATCAGGTTATTGCTTTTACTGAGGGCAATCTGTGTCATGTGACTAAGCTTTAATAGTAACATGACATGTGATGTAGCTATATAATGTAGATATGAGGATATAGATATTCACATTTACCTCACAGTATTTTTAGACTGTGTATGAATGTTGGTCCCTGTAATAATTTGGTCTTTTTCGTGTCAATTTCTGTAAACCTGAAAATTCATCAGATATAAATGTTCTCTCTCTCTTAGTAAGGGAGCGAGTTCATCATCAGCTCATATAAAGCTGGTAAAAGTTTATTTTATTTGAGATGTTTCACTTTGACAAGTTGTACACAACAAGATTAAAAAGGAACAGGAGCAACATTCAAGTCAGCTCGTCATTGATGACGTGATCCTCAGGAAGCATATTCAAAGCCCGAATCACACGTCACAGATTGACGTCAATGAAGGACTGAACCAGAGTCCTTGAATGTAGGTATTCTACCATCATTTGGTCACTAAACTTCTTTTCGTCTTGCAGAACGAACCAGTTAGACAGGTTCTCAGGAGTTTCTCCTTCCTGTCTTGAAGGTTCAGTGTTCCCACACAAGACGACAAAGAACTGGCGCTCTGCAGGATGGGGGGCGGAGGAGTTGCCCCTCCTGCAGTCGCGCCAGGCCCGGCGACATGGGCTGCCTTTGGCGCCCTGCGGGATGGGGGGCGGAGGAGTTGCCCCTCCTGCGGTCGCCCCGGGCCCGGCGGCATGGGCTGGCATTGGGGGGGCATTGCCCCCCCTCAGAGTCAGCCTTGCCCGCCCTTTTTTTTTTTTTTTAAACCTCAGAGTGGCCAAAACTTTCTTTTCTTTTTTTCCTATCTCCATTGGTCAGTCATACAAATCAACCAATCATGACAGGCCAACTGAAAATAAAAAGGTGCGATCCCTTACGTCACTTATTCATATATTCATGTTTATCTTCACGAACAGACCTGCTTTTTTTCGTGCAGCATGGCTATTCGGACTTACTTAAAAACTAAGAATCGGAGGACAAAAGGTAACAAATATGCTTTTTTTTTGTAGGCTTTGTCTTTAAAAACATCCCCAAAAACTTACACCTTCCCGCATGACGCGTAAGGTAGGAAATTGGCGCTTTGCGGGGTGGGGGAGGAGGAGTTGCCAATGCTGCTGCTGTTGCGCTGCACGTCCTTGAGGGCAGACCTGCATGCAGGGGTGAAAGTAATGGGGTACGGTAGGGGACTGCGTACCCCTAAGATTTAGCGGGGTAAGTAGTACCTGCAAAAGATGGGAGAGGCTGTCTGCTATAAAAAAAATATCAATGGTTTCACTGTGCAGCCGTGAGTGCACCCACTAATCACAACTAAATCAGTTAATAAATAACTTTTTTTCCCACTTCATGTTGTTTCTGAACTGTTGGTGCTTTACTAGAGAGCAGCGGTGCAATACGTCGATCGTGGAAGGTTTTGAGTCGATCTCGGCGTTAGGTGACACACTGAACGCCGCCAGGAGGCTGATACCCGCACGTCCTCCTCTGATTGGCTTATCAAAATGTCCGTAACTTTATTAAAAAACAACAACAACAAAAAAAGTGTTCAAATTAAGGTTCGTTTCGGTTCCATTACCAAAATAACTAGCAGAACAGGAGCTTAAAATTAACTAATCATCCACCGCTGTGTTCATAAGAGCGCTTATTAATAATCGCAAAATAAATACCAAGACTGAATATTATGGATCGGATTGTCTCTGCCGTTGCCATGGCATGAGGTTGCCATGGCAACGGATTGTGCTTAAATGACAGAGACGGAGAATAAAACGGTGCGAGTGGTTTAGAGTTGATCACCTGTTCAGGTTGTTTTGTTTACCTTTGCCTTGGTGCATCACAGCCGCTGTAGTTTCTGAGCGTTCAATAAACGACAAACTTGGACTAATTACCTCGTTCTGTGTGAGTATACATCATTTACAACAAACATCAAACACGGTAAATATGTTTCATTAAGTATTTAACAAACAAATGGCTTCTACCCTGATTATTATGTGAAATTAATTTAATTGTCTAATATAAAAAAATAGTTTGATGCTGTCTGGCTCAGAGTTTGAGTCTTTTCCTTTATCAAACAATTTTTTTCCCTCTTATTTAGTGGAAATGTTGATGAGACTTAATGAAAACCTTTTTCAACCTTTAGAGCTCCACTGTTGAAAATGAGAAGCTAACATTCACAAATGACAGTGGCATAAAATCCAGTGCAACATCTGGTTTGAGGTGATACTTCTGGAACCTGTTGGAGGAAAAATATCCCAACTTCAGAAGATGAGCTTTAACTTAACAGAGCTCTGTGGTTCCTCCTATCAATCAGTATGAGAGTCGGTGTGAGGAGGCGCCATGTTAGGAAGATGAAATGGAAGCTGAAGGATCTTCAGAACAAACAGGTCATGATTCTGAATTACTGATTATTCCTCTTTCTGGACACAAGATCAATATAACCAGTTTAAAAGCTAAAATTAATGGTTATATGCCAGACATGGGAAAGTGGGATGCACTCCATCACTGCAAAAAGTCCCCGTTCAAAAACAAGAAAAAAAAGTACAAAAATAGGGTATAATTTTCTTAAAATAAGAAAAAATATCTGCCAACAGAACAAGAAAATTTATCTTGTCAAGATTTTCTAAAACAAGAAAAAATATCTAACCAAGATAAACCTACAAATATCTTAAAATTAGTGTATTTGTACTTAAAACAAGCCAATTTTACTTATAAGATATTTTTTCTTATTTTAAGAAAAATTATCTCAAGAAAATGTTACTTGACACTGAATTTCTTGAAATCAGCGTAAAATTTTCTTATTTTAAGAAAAATGTTCTATGTATTAAGAAAATAAATCTCATATATTCTATTTATATTACTAAAATGGGCTTGTTTTAAGTACAAATACACTAATTTTAAGATATTTGGAAAATCTTGACAAGATAAATTTTCTTGTTCTGTTGGCAGATAATTTTTCTTATTTTAAGAAAATTATACCCTATTTTTGTACTTTTTTTTCTCCTTGTTTTTGAAAGGGGATTTTTTGCAGCGATATACCTAAAACTAGTTTATTTTGTTGCATAGGATTAAAATATATATTTTGTCATAGCCTTACTCAAGGTTCTTATGCTAAGACAAAAATCCAAAAATTGATCCTGTGAATACTGGAACAAGAGATGTTATTGGCTAGCTGAAATGAAGACATGAGTTCAATTACTTTTAACATCTTTATTACATTTAAGTTTCACATAAACACAATAAAACATGACTACTGGTCAGAATTTAAAGTCTGGATGGGCATCTGATTCTGAAACAATCCTGTAAAATGACAGAACAATGACGATCTGACACATCTGCCGCACTCATAAGATGCCCTAAGAGTCAAGCAAACCAAATTGTCCAAAGCAAAAAAAATCTTGGGATTAGATGTCAACAATAGGAGCTTCCTCCGCAATGAACTTCTTCCAATAAGCCATAGCCTTTTATATGTGGAAGTCTTGCCTCAGTTACGGACGGCGTTCTCAAGACGTCTGTCAGCAGCACAGAGAGGAGTGGTCCCACACACGGATGCTGAAAGGTGTAGTAGCTGTGATGTCCTCCTTTCAGAAGATCAGGGCAGGCATGGTTCCAATGGCCAGTAGAAAGTTGGTTTCACGATCACCACAGAGCTGAAAAGTGATCTTGTTTGAAGTTGTTGGGTCATCTGCTAATTGGAGCACAGACAGAAAAACAATCACAAAACAAACCACGTTTTAGGGACTAATCAGTGTAATGATGAATCAGTATCATAAATTTCTTACCTCAAGAATGTGAAGGACGCCGTCACTTGCAATTCCCAAAGTTTCTTGTAGATGGTGCAATACGTGATTGGAGACTTGTCTGGCATAGACTTCACCATGGCAACAGTTTGGTTTACTTGAAAAATAAAACAAGTCTTATTTTAGTTCATTTGCTCAATTACAATATTACATGAATTCAAGATGGCAAGAAAGTCATTTTAATTAAATCAAACTAGGACTACTTAAATTCACCAATTAAAAATAGTGTTTAAAATATCCTGGTAACAGTGTGGAATATCTAACCTAGGCTGTTAGACTCATTGCATTTAAGTTTTTTAATTACAGCACATCAAACACCCTCAGTTAGTGAAATACTAGGCGGAATTGCCCTTTAACCATTTCCCGAATCAGAAGCTATATGAGAAGCCACCTTAGCTATGTTAAAAAACGGAAGCTACCAAGAACTCGTGTCGATATTATTTTTAAGCCACATCTATTGTGGTTAATGACTGTTCAAAGCTCATATTCACAAGAGCGGCTCTTTAACCGCGGATGAAAATTGGTATATCACGACATGCTAGCTAGCTTCAGTTAGCTTATCTTAGAAAGACAGACTTTAAACTTACCTCTGAGTACAGCAGCTGTAGGGTCTATACACGTAAAAAAGTCCTCCATCTTCATTCATGTCCAACCGAGATTAGAGAATTTGCCAAAAGAAAATCTTATAAAAGTACAGTAGATAAAAGCTTAGTTAGGCTGTTACAACTGAATTAACCGTTAATCAGGGCAGTTAAATGATCTCTCGCGTTGCCATTAGTGATGTGCGGATTGATACTGAAATATCGATTCTTCCGATACCAGAACTTAATTCTTTAAAATCTATTGTTAGATCCAAGGATCAATACTTTCAACACTTTAGTAATTTGAGATAATGTAGATTAACAAGAGCACGTTAGAAAGTAACTAAATTATTGAGATCTTGCCTAAATAAAACGTTGTTAATGGGAACTACTTTTTCTTCCGCCTGGTAAGTATGTAATGTGTAAGGACGTAATGCCCATGCGCAGCGTGCTGCTGACGCTCACTCACTCAGAAATGAACATGTTGACAGATTATTATAAAAGTGACATGGAGCTATTTCAGCTGTCATTTTATATTAGTTTTAATAATTAAACAAGGATGTATTTAGTAGGGTTATTACTTTACTAATTTTCTCTTTTTAGTTTGCAACTCCATTTTCACATGTTTTGTATATTTCTGTTGAATTAAAATAGTTTATAGTAAACGAGATTGTTCTCAATGTCCTTCTGAGTGTAAAATGAGTCCATCAGAGTACATTGTGTTCTTTTTATGAAGCCAAGATATGGATTACATCTATTTTTTATTTAGTTAAGAAACAAATTAACTGTCTTTGCACAAAGTATGGGATCTGTATTGCCAATACCAGCTTAAATTTTACTCGGTATTGGATCGGAAAGAAAATCTGTTGTATCAAACATTAATACTATCTCACTGACATTTTGGGCGCTTTCCCATTTGGATTGTATGATGTCATAAAAGGGGTTACAAACATGATGAATAAAATATTGTTCAAACTAATATTAGTAACTTATAAAGTAAGAATTTGAAATATAAACCAAAAGTTCAAATATTTATCATGACATTGAGCTAATCAATATTGTTCATTCTAATCTCATTGTGTGGAATACCAGCCATTTCAAATCACACATCAATAGAAATGTCATGACATGTCAGTAAAAGGTCCCACATCTTGCATCAAGAAGATCAGATTAAGGTCCACAGCAGACGGAAACATGCCAAAAATTATCTTGATATATAAACTGATATTGTCTCTGAAATTGTTGTGTTAAATGTCAACCGTTTAAATATTAAATTATAATTTCCAGTACACTCTGCCAACTTATACAAGAGTATAAGTTCATGTTTTTTTTTATTTTTCATTGCCAATAACACAAATGATTCCATTTGGACATAGTCTGTTTTAATTATCTGAAGACATTTCATTAAGTATGTGATTTCATTTTCTGTGCTTGAAATAAGAAATTTTTAATTATATAAAATAAGTTCTAGACTTGAAGTTTGATTGGTAAATATTGATATTCTAGATTCTGAATTACTGATTATTCCTCTTTCTGGATACAGGATCAATATAACCAGTTTAAAAGCTAAAATTAATGGTTATATGTCAGACATGGGAAAGTGGGATGCTCTCCATGCCATGATGTTCAGAATTTAGGTCTCGTGGCATCTCAAGGTGTCAACATTGCAGCCAGTGGGCTGAGGGAAATACAGCCTTATTTTGTAGCAATTCAAGAGCTACTCAGCTTTTATCGCTTTGCAAAAACGTTAATCAGCACAGAAGCTCCAAAGCTATATATATATATTTATTTATTTATTTTTGTCATCGTACCCCCAAGATTTTAAAACTACTTTCACCCCTGCCTGTATGTAAATGAGAACAATCAGAGGCAGATCATTATCAGGTTATTGCTTTTACTGAGGGCAATCTGTGTCATGTGACTAAGCTTTAATAGTAACATGACATGTGATGTAGCTATATAATGTAGATATGAGGATATAGATATTCACATTTACCTCACAGTATTTTTAGACTGTGTATGAATGTTGGTCCCTGTAATAATTTGGTCTTTTTCGTGTCAATTTCTGTAAACCTGAAAATTCATCAGATATAAATGTTCTCTCTCTCTTAGTAAGGGAGCGAGTTCATCATCAGCTCATATAAAGCTGGTAAAAGTTTATTTTATTTGAGATGTTTCACTTTGACAAGTTGTACACAACAAGATTAAAAAGGAACAGGAGCAACATTCAAGTCAGCTCGTCATTGATGACGTGATCCTCAGGAAGCATATTCAAAGCCCGAATCACACGTCACAGATTGACGTCAATGAAGGACTGAACCAGAGTCCTTGAATGTAGGTATTCTACCATCATTTGGTCACTAAACTTCTTTTCGTCTTGCAGAACGAACCAGTTAGACAGGTTCTCAGGAGTTTCTCCTTCCTGTCTTGAAGGTTCAGTGTTCCCACACAAGACGACAAAGAACTGGCGCTCTGCAGGATGGGGGGCGGAGGAGTTGCCCCTCCTGCAGTCGCGCCAGGCCCGGCGACATGGGCTGCCTTTGGCGCCCTGCGGGATGGGGGGCGGAGGAGTTGCCCCTCCTGCGGTCGCCCCGGGCCCGGCGGCATGGGCTGGCATTGGGGGGGCATTGCCCCCCCTCAGAGTCAGCCTTGCCCGCCCTTTTTTTTTTTTTTAAACCTCAGAGTGGCCAAAACTTTCTTTTCTTTTTTTCCTATCTCCATTGGTCAGTCATACAAATCAACCAATCATGACAGGCCAACTGAAAATAAAAAGGTGCGATCCCTTACGTCACTTATTCATATATTCATGTTTATCTTCACGAAGAGACCTGCGTTTGTTCGTGCAGCATGGCTATTCGGACTTATTTAAAAACTAAGAATCGGAGGACAAAAGGTAACAAATATTGTTACGGAGTGAAGCTTCTTCAAACAAAACGGAGGCTCGTATGTCTTTTACTGAACCTTTCTGTTCAGTTCCTTTATTGAAGAGAGAAAAAGGCGACAGCTGATAACGGCAACAGCTGCACTGTAAAAAAAAGTCCGTAAAATCAACAGTAAAAATCTGTGAAATCATGACAGAAAAATGTTGTAAAGAAAAACACAATTATATTTTGTTCATTTACCAGTATGATGTTGTATAACGTAGAACAGAAAATTATTGTAAATTTTAAAATGTGAAATTGTAAATAATATTGTATTTAGTTGTAGAAAACACAAATTTTGTATTGTTAATGAAAAAAGTTGGATCCTTCACAACATTTCAGCAGTGTAAAACTAACATTTACATTCTGTGATGATTAAATCCAAATGAATTGGAAGCTAGCTTACCATTTTTTTGCTAGGGAGAAATAAGTTTGGGCTTCCCTGTTTAAGCTGTTGCCCCTGAGACCCAACTCCAGATAAGTAGAAGATGGACGGATGGATGGATAATGAAATAAATGAATAAATTAATAGATTTGGAAATTAATGTGGAATTAAGTAATTATGATTCCACATTGTTTACTTCCAATTTTGTTCACTAGTTATCTATTTATATTCACTTGTATTTTCCCACTTCTTTAGATTGTCATTTCCTCTTTAATTCATTTACTTATTCTCTGTCAATTTTGATTGGATCATTTCTTCATATTTCACGTCTAACGTGGAGGAAACATATGAATCAACAAGGAAGTCATGTACCTGCTTATTGGTACATGTATTTTATTTTTATTTATTATTTTTGCTAACACTGGATTTTTTACCTTCACCGTTGCCATTATAAGCTCAAAGTTCGGCTACTGCGAGAAAGACAGAGAACACCGCTTTGTGCTCAACTTCCGGTCTGTTCTGCTCTCTGATTGGTTCGCTTACCTGGCGCCTGAAAGCTGTTTTGAACAAGTTCGTACAACGGTTCTCATCTCAGAAGAAGCTGAATTGTGCTCAAACCTTGACAAAGAAAAGAGCGCTGTTTGGACCTCGTCAGCTTTCAGCAAATGTAAGTTAAGCTTTGTTTTCTTCAAACGTAACGGTAATTTGTGTTTCTGGGGAGATTACATTTTGTTTTTAAGGCGTCATATTGCTTCTTGGAACAATATGCAGTAGAATCATTTTTTGCTACACCTGCAACACGTGTAACTTGTTGGGTAGGTTGAAATTATTTAAACATGATTATATGTACATTTTGCTGTAAAACACTAGAATCATTGAGGGGCTATGTGTTGCATTGTAGAGTGCACAGAAACGAGCCCAGTTGTGTATTCAAATGCCTCGGCACAGAATGTAAGCGGACATTTTGTACATATGCAGCGTTTAAAACTCATTTTTACCGAGTTCACAACGTGGCTTCACAACCCGAATTAGCCAAAGTCATTGCTGCTAAATTGAAATGCACCATTTCATTGTGTGGGCACCAAAGCCAAACTGTGAAAGAAGTCGTTGCTCATTTAAAGGAGCATATAATGGAGGGGCGGCCGGTAGCATGTCCAGTAAAAGCCTGCAAAAAAGTTTTCAGCGTCAAATCATCATTCACAGCTCATATGTCCCGTAAACATAAGATAAACATAACGTAACACAGCATTGGTGGGTTTACTGAAAACTTTAGTACCTCTCAGTACTTTTGTAGGTGCTGTGAAATCACAAGAAAATACTTTCTTAATGATCCAAATGCTTGTGGTCCACAGCGAACCCCTGAAGCTTACAATTTGGCAGTCCATCATCGAGAGACTGGAAGCATTCAAGACATCAAAGGTGTCAAGGTAAACTCTGACTTCAACTCACTAAAGTCTTTTCATGTTTGCCAACCTGGTCTTCCGCCTTGCTTAGGCCATGACTTATTTGAGGATGTCGTGTCCTGTGATCTTGCACTATACTTGAAATATTTCGTTAAAACAAAGAAACGGTTTACATATTCCCAGTTCAACCGTAGAATCAAGCAATTCAAGTACAAAGAATCAGATGCTCTCACAAAGCCATGCCCTGTCAACTCTGAGGCAATCAGGCTTTCAGGTCAAGCTGTTCAAAACTGGAACTTGCTGAGATTGTTGCCAGTAATTATTGGTGACAAGATACCGGGAGAGAAGTTTGACTAAAAATTTAAGGATGTACATGAATAAAAAGTGTGAATCAGGCACGATATTTTGTTTGACACTAAGTATGACTCTCTTTAATTTGTACATAGAATACATGTTATATTACGGTGATCTTGTGTTTTTACCATTATTTTGTCTGATTTTATTCCAGAAATGGCTGAGCAAACATTTTTACGTAGTGCTATCAATGAAGTGTTGCCCGATCTTGCAGAGGCTTCAAAAGACATTCTCGAGGAGACTTTACAGTCAATTGGAGTAGAAACGTATGATGACTTCCAGTTCATTGTTGAGAAAGACTTGCTGTCTGTCAGCATTAAGACCAATTCAAGCCAGAAAGGCACTTGCTGCTTGGAAATTCAGATGTAAGTAAAATTCTAGAAAATCAACCATTAAACACTGATATTCAGTTCTGATAACTTATTTTTTGTTTTGTGTTTTTGAAGGCAGGACCCCTGAAACCAGCAGGTCCTCAAGTAATGCATCACGAGATACTCCTCCATCACAGCAGTCTTTGTCCCCGCTAAGTGTGTCATCAAACTCCTCCAGCAGCAACCAGACATCTGCAGCAGACTGGGTGGACACCTTTGAGATACCCTGGGAAAAGTTCTCAGAAGAACTGATGCAGGCATTAGAGTGTTAGAGTTGATGCTCTTACTTCTCTGCTACTTCAATGAAAATGAAGAAGCAGTGTTCTTCTGTGTGGAGGACACATGCCTAGCTGAAGAAGTACAGATGGAGAATGTCTCCTTGACTTCCACTATCATTGTGTGTGGTGAGTTCATTTTTGTTTTTCCAGTTTCTTTGACCTGTTGTCTTTTTTGTTGTCTTGTCCCCTTTCTTTGCACTTTTGTCCATCTGACATTTTCTTTAATAGTTTTTTTTTATTCCAATTATTTTCTTAAGCTTTTACTATACTAATATTATTTTTTGTACTTTTTACTTAATTTGTTATTTTTCATATAAATGTCATTGTTTTGTTGTATCAGGAGTCTAAATGTATTTGTTCTTTCTCCTTAGGTCAATCCTGCTTCCATGCCAAACGATTCATGCTGAGTGTGGATCAACAGATTGGAAACAACAACATCTCCTGTTTTATTTCTGCCCTCTGCATGATGTTTGGGAGCTATTATTGTTTTAACATACATTATCTATCGGGGCTGGCATCTACACTGGAGTTTCTGCAGAGGTATGAGTTCTTGTTTCTTTGTTTGTTTGTTTTTTTATTGTAGGCAGTTAAATTTGACTTTTGACAACTTTTATATCTTGAATAAAATGTTTATGTCTTTGTGAAGCACATTTTGATGTAGTTTTCTGTTTGTCCTCTTTATCTTAAGGTGTTTCTTCTCAATCAACCCAAACAAGGGCAGTAAGGTGGAAGAAACCCGTAAACCCAGACTGCATGTGAACCCCCGTGTCCTCACCTTGATCCAGGAACTTGCGGATCATGAGTGGCGTGATGTTTGAGAAAGGACTAAAGTCAGTGAGTTATCAAGACAGTGTTTAATCTTAACAGAGCTGAATAGATTTCTAAATGTATGTTGCATCTCACACAGTGTCTTCTGAAGTTAAGGAAGTAGAAAAGACATATTTATATTTGTTCAGTGGCTGAATTTTGTTCCATGTCAGAAAGGGCAAATGAGAATTTCATTGAAAATATGTTTTCAATTAAAATGTTTATTTGTTTCTAAAAAAATATATTGAATTATCATTATAGATACAGTTTATATTGGGGTTCCTTGTGTTTTTAATTTGCATTTAACTGGTAAATGTTTGTTGAAATTTGATTATTTATAGATATTTGAAAATAGAATTGCTTCTAAAAAAGGAAAACTTTTGAAGCAAACAAACATTATTATTAAAATGTATACTGGAAATAGAAATTTATTGTATGTTATAATCTTCAAGCCCCCCCCCCCTCCAAAAAAAGGGGGTGAAAGTTGGCTCTCATACTGTTTCTGATAAAGTTAAAAACGTTGAAGAAATTTATATGTATTCAGCAGGTGCATGTGCTTCATGATGTTCAGAAAAGACAAATGAGAACTTCATTGAAAATAAATATTTCAAAGGCATGCAAGTGTATGTTTATTTTTTTTAAGGTTATCATAGATACAATTTATATTGGGCTTCCTTGTGTTTTAAAGTTTCCTTTAAGTTAGAAATGTTTGTTGAAATTTCATGCTTATAGATATTTAAAGATATAATTCTTAGTAAAAAGTAAAAAATTAAAGCAAATTTCAGTTTTTCAGAAAGTATTAATAAAATGTTTTAAATTGACATTTTAACAGTTCTAATCCGTTATTTAAAGGTAATTTATCAGTAGGACTAAATGAAGTTTTTTTTGTACAACAAACAAAAACTGAGTAAATCTTACTGGAAAAAAAGTGTAAAATAACAGCATTATTATGATAATTCATCAGAAAAAGTTGGTTAAAATTACTTGATAAAACTGTTTTATTACCAAAATAAACCTTTTCAAATCACAGTTAAAATTTGTGCAAAACTATGGGATAATCTGTTTATTTCACAATTTAACACTGTTATAATTACTGTTTGGTCAGTAAAACGGTTTACATGTTCACTGTGTTTTCTACAGAATTATTCTGGCAACCACAGCTGCCAGATTTTTTTTTGTAAAAACAACAGAATTTTTTTTACAGTGTGTTCGTAACCAAGCCAACCAAAATATCAACAAAGCAAGATAGTGACAAAACAGAACCAGATACTTAAGCATTCTTCAAAATAAAAGACTTCTTCTATTCAAATAAATCATGTCTTGCACTTAAATATATTTCACTTCATCCTTGTAATTATATACAATCATGTTCAATTCAATTAATAATAATCATGTAATCTATGCTTAACATATAATTGTAAATCAGTCACTTATCATACTGAACAACATATAAGTGTAAAAAAGTCACAACATCCTCCCGCCCGATGAACAACTGTTCATGTGTATAAGATTTACCTTTCATTTAAAATACCTCTAAAGGATACAATAACTGAATAGGCCTGTGTAACAAGCCACCAGTCGAAGTACGAACATTGCATGAACGTATGAGACCATCCCTGCCTGGAAAGACCTCTACGATTCTACCCATTTTCCATGTCTGTCTGTGTGTATTGTCCTCTCCCAAGAGAACTACATCTCCTACTTTAAGTAGTGTTGGAGTAGGACTGTTCACCCTGTGGGCTGATTTCAAGTCCATCAAATAATCTCTGCGCCAGCGTTTGCAAAAGCCTATCAAAAGTTTCTGTTGGTATTTCCACCTTCTACCTAGCTGTTCACAGTTTGCAGTGAGTACCTGATTTAGGTGAGGTGAAGGAATAATCTTTGGTGGCAAGGAAGTTAAGCGTTTACCAACTAGGAAATGAGATGGGGTAAGTGGCTGGGGTTCCAATGCATCACTAGTTACATAGGACAGAGGCCTAGAGTTCAACACTGCCTCAACCTCAGTAAGAACAGTCGTGAGCTCCTCAAAGCTCAAGGATGCTTTCCCCAGTACCTTTCTTAAGCATGTTTTTACAGATCTCACAAGCCTTTCCCAGAATCCCCCCACCAAGCTGCTCGCTCAGCAATAAACTTCCATGTGATTCCCTTGTCAGTGAAAAACTCTGTGAGTGTCGATCCTTGGATATTTTGCCACAACTCTTTTAAATCTTTGTCCGCCCTTTTGAATGTTCTAGCATTGTCGGAGTAAATGACCCTACATAGACCTCGTCTTGCGATGAATCTCTTTAAGGCCAATAAGAAATTCTCTGTAGTCTGATCTGAGACCAACTCTAAATGTACTGCTCTTGTCACTGCACATGTAAACAGTGCTATATATGATTTTACAGACCCGTCCTTAGTTTTAACATATAAGGGTCCAGCAAAATCTACACCAGTAACTTCAAAAGGAGGTGATTCTATTACTCTGTCTCGAGGTAAGGGAGCAGTGATCTGTTGTGCTGCCTTAACTTTTAGTTTTTGCAAATGTAACATTTTGATACAATGTGTCTTACAAGCTGTCTGCCTCTCAAAATCCAATATTGTTCTCTAACTTGAGTTAATGTGTCTCCTACACCAGAATGCATCACTCTTTCGTGACACGACTGAACTAATAGTTCAGAATACTTGTGATTTGTCGGTAGTATCCAAGGGTGTTGTTCTCTGAAACTAAGATCTGAATTATGCAGTCTTCCCCCCACACTTAGTAGACCATTTTCATCTAAGAACGGTTTCAAATCTTTGATTTTAGAATCTACCTTCACATTTTGCTTTGACCTTAGCTGCACTATTTCAGAACTAAAACAATTCTCTTGTGTAGACTTAATCCAGTACATTTCAGCTGCACTAAGTTCTTCTGTACTTAACTCTCCCTGAACCTTCAGACAAGATCTTGTGTTAGTAAGAAACCGCTTTACCCATGCAGTGATTCTTAACATGGTCTTAAGCTTGCTGTACCTTTCTAAGTTTAACAGAGGTTCAGTTTGCTCAGTTCCAGTGAGCTGTACAACTGTCTCATACCCAGACCTCAGCTCTGCATTCACTTCATCTACTACATAGTCACTCCAAATGTTCAGTTCCTTCTCATCTGTAGACAGTGAAGTGGGTCCCTTCCACACAGCTGGCTCTCAATAAGGCTCTGAGCATTGTGACCCCGCGTAAGCAGGTCGGCAGGGTTCATTTTGCCAGCACAGTGGGACCACAGTTCTGGATTTGTGATCCCTTGTATTTCTGCCACTCTGTTGCTCACAAATGGTTTCCATCGCCGTGATGAGTTGCGGATCCAGTGAAGCGTAATCATAGAGTCCGTCCACATGTTGAGCTGGTTTTTCTCCATGTTCAGTGGCTTAAGGAGGCTGTATCCTAATCTTGCTCCAATAAGTGCACCCATGAGCTCCAAGCGAGGTAATGTCATTTTTTTAATGGTGCTACTCGTGACTTGGAGGCCACAAAACTGGTAATAATCTCTCCTAGGTTGTTTTGTCCTTGAAGATATGCCACAGCACCGTAAGCCTTTTCACTTGCATCACAGTAGATATGTAACTTTACAGTGTGTGACTCTTTGTTTATCTCAGTGTGGTACCATCTGGGAATGGACACCAGGTGTAACAGTGGTAACTCCACACACCACTGCTCCCACTTCTTTGCCAAGTCAGTAGGTAAAGGTTCATCCCAGCTGAGCCCCCTTTCCCACATCTCTTGGAAAAGGCACTTTACTCGGACTGTAAAAGGAGTAAGAAACCCAATAGGGTCGAATATACGGGCTGATGTTTGTAGTACACTTCTCTTTGTATTTTCTCTGTCTTTCAAAATGTCCAGTAACCCCTTTTGATCAAACACAAATTCATCGTTTTCCGGTCTCCAAACCAGTCCAAGTACCTTAAGCACATTTCCACTGGACCCTGTATCACCAGTGAGCTCTACTCCATTCTCTTTCCACATGGCTCTCAGATTAGTTGAGTTAGTAACCCATTTGCAGAAGATCAGGCCTGCCTGAGAGAGAATGTCCTTTGCTGCAGTTGTCATGTGAAGAGCATCCTGCACAGTAGGTGAGCTTGAAATAAAGTCATCTACATACATAGAGTCTCTGAGAGCCTGTACTACTCTTGGCTGTTCTCTTTCAAATTGTTTGAGGTGTTTTCTGATGGTGGCGGCAAGCAGGAATGGGCTGGGAGTCACTCCAAAAACAACTCTTTTCATCCTCAGGACACGCACCTCATTTTTACAGTCCTTAGTTAAAGGTCCGTGCATCCACAAGAACCTGACAGCGTCTCTGTCCTTTTCTGCGAGTGAGATTTGAAGAAAAGCCTTAGTTATATCAGCAGTAAATGCTATCTTGTGCAATCTGAACATTATGAGCACATCTAGCAGGTTTGGGTTCAGGTTAGGTCCAGTGTGCAGACAGTCGTTGAGTGATGGACTGTTTGTCTCATGTGAGGATGCATCAAATACCACTCTAAGTTTGGTTGTGGCCTTTTCTTCTCTTACTACAGCATGATGGGGCATGTAATATTTCACAGTCTGTTGATTCATTTCTGGTTTTCTATCTGCAACCTCTTCACAGATACCATTTTGAAGATAGTCCTCTATTACATCGTTGTATCTGGCAAATAAATTTGCATCAGTCTTCAGCCTTCTTGTTAGATTCTCAAAGCGTTTCTTTGCTACCCTGAAGTTGTCTGGAAGGAGGTCTTTGTCACATTGCCAGGGTAACTCAACTTGGTACCTTCCGTTTTCAAATGTTGTTGTTTGTTCAAAATGTTGCATAACTTCTGAATCCTCTGGATTTTCTGATTGTTTATTTACAATACCCAGGGACTCCACCTCCCAGAATGCATGTAACTGCTTAGACAGCTGGGTGTCTTCGGTCAAACTAATGTACATACATGTGGTGTCTGATAGGTATTTTCCTAGAACCTACATAAAAGAACCACAGACAACGTATATGAATTTTATGACTAAACTTTTGCAAAAGGAAAATACTCTGTCAACTGCTCCTCCGAGCCGTTCACAGAGCATGTCTTTTATTTTCAAACTTCAAAGAGGGAGGATAGGCAAGATAGACAGCAGAGGAAACAGCAGAGGTCGTAAAACATGTACCCAAACACAGCAAAGGTCGTAAAACATTTACCTAAACACAGCAAAGGTCGTAAAACAATTTAACATCTGACCCATGATCTGAGCCCGGTTCAAATCTCGGTCAAACTGTTTCACATGAAGATAACAGGCAGCTGTGACCTCCAGGTCAGTTCACACATACAGTTTAAAGAAGAGAACACTTTAAACTGACTAACATTAGACTGAATATGAACTAAAGTAACAACAAAATGATAATACCAAAAAATCTCTATCAGTGTCTGTAACACTGGAGGTCGTCACTGGTCCCTGTAAAGCCCATCCAAAAAGGGTTTCAACTGCCACTAATGAATCTGTAACCCTTTGGACCTTTCCAGTAACTGCCTGCCAGTAGTAATCTGCTCCAATTAACACCTGCAACTCCTGTTCATTAGCACCCTCTAGTGGAAAGTCTCCAAGCTGCAGCCCTCTTTTCTTAATCTCTGCTTGAATGGGCTCACTTGGTACCTTTATTACAGCAGTGCACACCTCAGGGGTCTCTACAGCCTCTATTTCGATTTTCCGTTCAGTGTTCCACACATTTTCAAGTTGAACTCTCACTATGTTGCGTTTCTCTGTTACAGGAGAGGTGGAACCAAAAACATGGAGGTTTAGTGTCTCTTGCCTCACAACTGGCAGTCCTAGGGCTCGGACAATGTTTCTGTGAACAAAACTGCACTGGCTGCCTCCATCTACCAGACAGCGAATTATTTTTCTCTCTTTTGGTCCTACAGCCCATGCCTTACCCATTTGGAGCAATACTGTTTTCTGGGTATTAGTCTTCACTTTGACTGAGCTGGTCAACGAAGACAACACAGCCTCTGCATTTTCACTATTGCTGGTACTGTCGACTTCTGGTTTAGCTGCAGATTGTTCACAAACTGACAAGTGGTGTTTTCGATTGCACTGCCTGCACAAATTCTTCACTCTGCAGTATTTCGCAATATGTTTTGGACCCAGGCAGACAAAACACCGTCCAAGCCTTTTCAGCTTCTCCCTGCGTGCACTTATTGTGAAGTCAGGACAGTTCTCTGGTTTATGGTCATTACTGTCACAAAACACACAGGTTCGCGGCACGACGCTGGCTGTGTGCAAAGCAGTCGCTGATGGGACGCTCCACTTTCTAGGTTGTTCACAGGCATAGGATGGCTTACCCATATGCTTGTGTTGTGGGCTCGGGCTCTTCCATGTGTGGCTTGGTCTGGTAAGCTGAAGCGCCCGTTCTCTGCTTTGCACTTCATTTTGCAGAAACCGAATCAATTCTGGGACTTTCCAATCATTGGTTGAGTTTTGTTGCCGTGTATAAGCAAGTGCTATGTCTTCTGGAATAAGCTGTAGCAACACTGGACATAGCAGACAGCCGTAAGTATCACTTTGCACTTCAAGAGACTCCAAGCTACGTATCTGGATTTCACATTCATCATATAACTGCCTCAAAGCTGCAACATCAGAGGATCTTCTCACAGGTGTCAAGTTCAGTAATTTGGACATATGAGCACTTATCACAATATCCTTCCTCCCAAAACGATTTTGGAGTAATTCTGTTGCAGCGTCGTAGTTGACATCTGTCATTGTCAGTCCTGCAATAGTCCGAGCAGCTGCTCCAGTCAGGTAGGATCTCAGGTAAGTGAACTTGTCCGTTTTACATAGTCCATCATTTCTGTGAATAGCTGATTCATACTGTGACCAGAATTCCTGCCATTGGCTTATTTCTCCATCATTTACCTTTGCCTTGGTGCATCACAGCCGCTGTAGTTTCTGAGCGTTCAATAAACGACCAACTTGGACTAATTACCTCGTTCTGTGTGAGTATCCATCATTTACAACAAACATCAAACACGGTAAATATGTTTCATTAAGTATTTAACAAACAAATGGCTTCTACCGTGATAATTATGTGAAATTAATTTAATTGTCTAATATAAAAAAATAGTTTGATGCTGTCGGCTCAGAGTTTGAGTCTTTTCCTTCATCAAACAATTTTTTTCCCTCTTATTTAGTGGAAATGTTGATGTTGATGAGACTTAATGATAACCTTTTTCAACCTTTAGAGCTCCACTGTTGAAAATGAGAAGCTAACATTCACAAATGACAGTGACATAAAATCCAGTGCAACATCTGGTTTGAGGTGATACTTCTGGAACCTGTTGGAGGAAAAATATCCCAACTTCAGAAGATGAGCTTTAACTTAACAGAGCTCTGTGGTTCCTCCTATCAATCAGTATGAGAGTCGGTGTGAGGAGGCGCCATGTTAGGAAGATGAAATGGAAGCTGAAAGATCTTCAGAACAAACAGGTCATGATTCGGAATTACTGATTATTCCTCTTTCAGGACACAGGATCAATATAACCAGTTGAAAAGCTAAAATTAATGGTTATATGCCAGACATGGGAAAGTGGGATGCACTCCATGCCATGATGTTCAGAATTTAGGTCTCGTGGCATCTCAAGGTGTCAACATTGCAGCCAGTGGGCTGAGGGAAATACAGCCTTATTTTGTAGCAATTCAAGAGCTACTCAGCTTTTATCGCTTTGCAAAAACGTTAATCAGCACAGAAGCTCCAAAGCTATATATATTTATTTATTTTTGTCATCGTACCCCCAAGATTTTAAAACTACTTTCACCCCTGCCTGTATGTAAATGAGAACAATCAGAGGCAGATCATTATCAGGTTATTGCTTTTACTGAGGGCAATCTGTGTCATGTGACTAAGCTTTAATAGTAACATGACATGTGATGTAGCTATATAATGTAGATATGAGGATATAGATATTCACATTTACCTCACAGTATTTTTAGACTGTGTATGAATGTTGGTCCCTGTAATAATTTGGTCTTTTTCGTGTCAATTTCTGTAAACCTGAAAATTCATCAGATATAAATGTTCTCTCTCTCTTAGTAAGGGAGCGAGTTCATCATCAGCTCATATAAAGCTGGTAAAAGTTTATTTTATTTGAGATGTTTCACTTTGACAAGTTGTACACAACAAGATTAAAAAGGAACAGGAGCAACATTCAAGTCAGCTCGTCATTGATGACGTGATCCTCAGGAAGCATATTCAAAGCCCGAATCACACGTCACAGATTGACGTCAATGAAGGACTGAACCAGAGTCCTTGAATGTAGGTATTCTACCATCATTTGGTCACTAAACTTCTTTTCGTCTTGCAGAACGAACCAGTTAGACAGGTTCTCAGGAGTTTCTCCTTCCTGTCTTGAAGGTTCAGTGTTCCCACACAAGACGACAAAGAACTGGCGCTCTGCAGGATGGGGGGCGGAGGAGTTGCCCCTCCTGCAGTCGCGCCAGGCCCGGCGACATGGGCTGCCTTTGGCGCCCTGCGGGATGGGGGGCGGAGGAGTTGCCCCTCCTGCGGTCGCCCCGGGCCCGGCGGCATGGGCTGGCATTGGGGGGCATTGCCCCCCCTCAGAGTCAGCCTTGCCCGCCCTTTTTTTTTTTTTTTAAACCTCAGAGTGGCCAAAACTTTCTTTTCTTTTTTTCCTATCTCCATTGGTCAGTCATACAAATCAACCAATCATGACAGGCCAACTGAAAATAAAAAGGTGCGATCCCTTACGTCACTTATTCATATATTCATGTTTATCTTCACGAACAGACCTGCATTTGTTCGTGCAGCATGGCTATTCGGACTTATTTAAAAACTAAGAATCGGAGGACAAAAGGTAACAAATATGCTTTTTTTTGTAGGCTTTGTCTTTAAAAACATCCCCAAAAACTTACACCTTCCCGCATGACGCGTAAGGTAGGAAATTGGCGCTTTGCGGGGTGGGGGAGGAGGAGTTGCCAATGCTGCTGCTGTTGCGCTGCACGTCCTTGAGGGCAGACCTGCATGCAGGGGTGAAAGTAATGGGGTACGGTAGGGGACTGCGTACCCCTAAGATTTAGCGGGGTAAGTAGTACCTGCAAAAGATGGGAGAGGCTGTCTGCTATAAAAAAAATATCAATGGTTTCACTGTGCAGCCGTGAGTGCACCCACTAATCACAACTAAATCAGTTAATAAATAACTTTTTTTCCCACTTCATGTTGTTTCTGAACTGTTGGTGCTTTACTAGAGAGCAGCGGTGCAATACGTCGATCGTGGAAGGTTTTGAGTCGATCTCGGCGTTAGGTGACACACTGAACGCCGCCAGGAGGCTGATACCCGCACGTCCTCCTCTGATTGGCTTATCAAAATGTCCGTAACTTTATTAAAGAACAACAACAACAAAAAATCAATAAAACGTGTTCAAATTAATGTTCGTTTCGGTTCCATTACCAAAATAACTAGCAGAACAGGAGCTTAAAATTAACTAATCATCCACCGCTGTGTTCATAAGAGCGCTTATTAATAATCGCAAAATAAATACCAAGACTGAATATTATGGATCGGATTGTCTCTGCCGTTGCCATGGCATGAGGTTGCCATGGCAACGGATTGTGCTTAAATGACAGAGACGGAGAATAAAACGGTGCGAGTGGTTTAGAGTTGATCACCTGTTCAGGTTGTTTTGTTTACCTTTGCCTTGGTGCATCACAGCCGCTGTAGTTTCTGAGCGTTCAATAAACGACAAACTTGGACTAATTACCTCGTTCTGTGTGAGTATACATCATTTACAACAAACATCAAACACGGTAAATATGTTTCATTAAGTATTTAACAAACAAATGGCTTCTACCCTGATTATTATGTGAAATTAATTTAATTGTCTAATATAAAAAATAGTTTGATGCTGTCTGGCTCAGAGTTTGAGTCTTTCCTTTATCAAACAATTTTTTCCCTCTTATTTAGTGGAAATGTTGATGAGACTTAATGAAACCTTTTTCAACCTTTAGAGCTCCACTGTTGAAAATGAGAAGCTAACATTCACAAATGACAGTGGCATAAAATCCAGTGCAACATCTGGTTTGAGGTGATACTTCTGGAACCTGTTGGAGGAAAAATATCCCAACTTCAGAAGATGAGCTTTAACTTAACAGAGCTCTGTGGTTCCTCCTATCAATCAGTATGAGAGTCGGTGTGAGGAGGCGCCATGTTAGGAAGATGAAATGGAAGCTGAAGGATCTTCAGAACAAACAGGTCATGATTCTGAATTACTGATTATTCCTCTTTCTGGACACAAGATCAATATAACCAGTTTAAAAGCTAAAATTAATGGTTATATGCCAGACATGGGAAAGTGGGATGCACTCCATCACTGCAAAAAGTCCCCGTTCAAAAACAAGAAAAAAAGTACAAAAATAGGGTATAATTTTCTTAAAATAAGAAAAAATATCTGCCAACAGAACAAGAAAATTTATCTTGTCAAGATTTTCTAAAACAAGAAAAAATATCTAACCAAGATAAACCTACAAATATCTTAAAATTAGTGTATTTGTACTTAAAACAAGCCAATTTTACTTATAAGATATATTTTCTTATTTTAAGAAAAATTATCTCAAGAAAATGTTACTTGACACTGAATTTCTTGAAATCAGCGTAAAATTTTCTTATTTTAAGAAAAATGTTCTATGTATTAAGAAAATAAATCTCATATATTCTATTTATATTACTAAAATGGGCTTGTTTTAAGTACAAATACACTAATTTTAAGATATTTGGAAAATCTTGACAAGATAAATTTTCTTGTTCTGTTGGCAGATAATTTTTCTTATTTTAAGAAAATTATACCCTATTTTTGTACTTTTTTTTCTCCTTGTTTTTGAAAGGGGATTTTTTGCAGCGATATACCTAAAACTAGTTTATTTTTGTTGCATAGGATTAAAATATATATTTTGTCATAGCCTTACTCAAGGTTCTTATGCTAAGACAAAATCCAAAAATTGATCCTGTGAATACTGGAACAAGAGATGTTATTGGCTAGCTGAAATGAAGACATGAGTTCAATTACTTTTAACATCTTTATTACATTTAAGTTTCACATAAACACAATAAAACATGACTACTGGTCAGAATTTAAAGTCTGGATGGGCATCTGATTCTGAAACAATCCTGTAAAATGACAGAACAATGACGATCTGACACATCTGCCGCACTCATAAGATGCCCTAAGAGTCAAGCAAACCAAATTGTCCAAAGCAAAAAAAAATCTTGGGATTAGATGTCAACAATAGGAGCTTCCTCCGCAATGAACTTCTTCCAATAAGCCATAGCCTTTTATATGTGGAAGTCTTGCCTCAGTTACGGACGGCGTTCTCAAGACGTCTGTCAGCAGCACAGAGAGGAGTGGTCCCACACACGGATGCTGAAAGGTGTAGTAGCTGTGATGTCCTCCTTTCAGAAGATCAGGGCAGGCATGGTTCCAATGGCCAGTAGAAAGTTGGTTTCACGATCACCACAGAGCTGAAAAGTGATCTTGTTTGAAGTTGTTGGGTCATCTGCTAATTGGAGCACAGACAGAAAAACAATCACAAAACAAACCACGTTTTAGGGACTAATCAGTGTAATGATGAATCAGTATCATAAATTTCTTACCTCAAGAATGTGAAGGACGCCGTCACTTGCAATTCCCAAAGTTTCTTGTAGATGGTGCAATACGTGATTGGAGACTTGTCTGGCATAGACTTCACCATGGCAACAGTTTGGTTTACTTGAAAAATAAAACAAGTCTTATTTTAGTTCATTTGCTCAATTACAATATTACATGAATTCAAGATGGCAAGAAAGTCATTTTAATTAAATCAAACTAGGACTACTTAAATTCACCAATTAAAAATAGTGTTTAAAATATCCTGGTAACAGTGTGGAATATCTAACCTAGGCTGTTAGACTCATTGCATTTAAGTTTTTAATTACAGCACATCAAACACCCTCAGTTAGTGAAATACTAGGCGGAATTGCCCTTTAACCATTTCCCGAATCAGAAGCTATATGAGAAGCCACCTTAGCTATGTTAAAAAACGGAAGCTACCAAGAACTCGTGTCGATATTATTTTTAAGCCACATCTATTGTGGTTAATGACTGTTCAAAGCTCATATTCACAAGAGCGGCTCTTTAACCGCGGATGAAAATTGGTATATCACGACATGCTAGCTAGCTTCAGTTAGCTTATCTTAGAAAGACAGACTTTAAACTTACCTCTGAGTACAGCAGCTGTAGGGTCTATACACGTAAAAAAGTCCTCCATCTTCATTCATGTCCAACCGAGATTAGAGAATTTGCCAAAAGAAAATCTTATAAAAGTACAGTAGATAAAAGCTTAGTTAGGCTGTTACAACTGAATTAACCGTTAATCAGGGCAGTTAAATGATCTCTCGCGTTGCCATTAGTGATGTGCGGATTGATACTGAAATATCGATTCTTCCGATACCAGAACTTAATTCTTTAAAATATATTTTAGATCCAAGGATCAATACTTTCAACACTTTAGTAATTTGAGATAATGTAGATTAACAAGAGCACGTTAGAAAGTAACTAATTATTGAGATCTTGCCTAAATAAAACGTTGTTAATGGGAACTACTTTTTCTTCCGCCTGGTAAGTATGTAATGTGTAAGGACGTAATGCCCATGCGCAGCGTGCTGCTGACGCTCACTCACTCAGAAATGAACATGTTGACAGATTATTATAAAAGTGACATGGAGCTATTTCAGCTGTCATTTTATATTAGTTTTAATAATTAAACAAGGATGTATTTAG
The DNA here is from genome assembly GCF_904066995.2 of Poecilia reticulata. Classification (NCBI taxonomy): domain Eukaryota; kingdom Metazoa; phylum Chordata; class Actinopteri; order Cyprinodontiformes; family Poeciliidae; genus Poecilia; species Poecilia reticulata. The sequence continues at coordinate 12,887,945 of NC_088836.1, read as the reverse complement.
TAGGGTTATTACTTTACTAATTTTCTCTTTTTTAGTTTGCAACTCCATTTTCACATGTTTTGTATATTTCTGTTGAATTAAAATAGTTTATAGTAAACGAGATTGTTCTCAATGTCCTTCTGAGTGTAAAATGAGTCCATCAGAGTACATTGTGTTCTTTTTATGAAGCCAAGATATGGATTACATCTATTTTTTATTTAGTTAAGAAACAAATTAACTGTCTTTGCACAAAGTATGGGATCTGTATTGCCAATACCAGCTTAAATTTGACTCGGTATTGGATCGGAAAGAAAATCTGTTGTATCAAACATTAATACTATCTCACTGACATTTTGGGCGCTTTCCCATTTGGATTGTATGATGTCATAAAAGGGGTTACAAACATGATGAATAAAATATTGTTCAAACTAATATTAGTAACTTATAAAGTAAGAATTTGAAATATAAACCAAAAGTTCAAATATTTATCATGACATTGAGCTAATCAATATTGTTCATTCTAATCTCATTGTGTGGAATACCAGCCATTTCAAATCACACATCAATAGAAATTTCATGACATGTCAGTAAAAGGTCCCACATCTTGCATCAAGAAGATCAGATTAAGGTCCACAGCAGACGGAAACATGCCAAGAATTATCTTGATATATAAACTGATATTGTCTCTGAAATTGTTGTGTTAAATGTCAACCGTTTAAATATTAAATTATAATTTCCAGTACACTCTGCCAACTTATACAAGAGTATAAGTTCATGTTTTTTTTTATTTTTCATTGCCAATAACACAAATGATTCCATTTGGACATAGTCTGTTTTAATTATCTGAAGACATTTCATTAAGTATGTGATTTCATTTTCTGTGCTTGAAATAAGAAATTTTTAATTATATAAAATAAGTTCTAGACTTGAAGTTTGATTGGTAAATATTGATATTCTAGATTCTGAATTACTGATTATTCCTCTTTCTGGATACAGGATCAATATAACCAGTTTAAAAGCTAAAATTAATGGTTATATGCAGACATGGGAAAGTGGGATGCCTCCATGCCATGATGTTCAGAATTTAGGTCTCGTGGCATCTCAAGGTGTCAACATTGCAGCCAGTGGGCTGAGGGAAATACAGCCTTATTTTGTAGCAATTCAAGAGCTACTCAGCTTTTATCGCTTTGCAAAACGTTAATCAGCACAGAAGCTCCAAAGCTATATATATTTATTTATTTTTGTCATCGTACCCCAAGATTTTAAAACTACTTTCACCCCTGCCTGTATGTAAATGAGAACAATCAGAGGCAGATCATTATCAGGTTATTGCTTTTACTGAGGGCAATCTGTGTCATGTGACTAAGCTTTAATAGTAACATGACATGTGATGTAGCTATATAATGTAGATATGAGGATATAGATATTCACATTTACCTCACAGTATTTTTAGACTGTGTATGAATGTTGGTCCCTGTAATAATTTGGTCTTTTTCGTGTCAATTTCTGTAAACCTGAAAATTCATCAGATATAAATGTTCTCTCTCTCTTAGTAAGGGAGCGAGTTCATCATCAGCTCATATAAAGCTGGTAAAAGTTTATTTTATTTGAGATGTTTCACTTTGACAAGTTGTACACAACAAGATTAAAAAGGAACAGGAGCAACATTCAAGTCAGCTCGTCATTGATGACGTGATCCTCAGGAAGCATATTCAAAGCCCGAATCACACGTCACAGATTGACGTCAATGAAGGACTGAACCAGAGTCCTTGAATGTAGGTATTCTACCATCATTTGGTCACTAAACTTCTTTTCGTCTTGCAGAACGAACCAGTTAGACAGGTTCTCAGGAGTTTCTCCTTCCTGTCTTGAAGGTTCAGTGTTCCCACACAAGACGACAAAGAACTGGCGCTCTGCAGGATGGGGGGCGGAGGAGTTGCCCCTCCTGCAGTCGCGCCAGGCCCGGCGACATGGGCTGCCTTTGGCGCCCTGCGGGATGGGGGGCGGAGGAGTTGCCCCTCCTGCGGTCGCCCCGGGCCCGGCGGCATGGGCTGGCATTGGGGGGGGCATTGCCCCCCCTCAGAGTCAGCCTTGCCCGCCCTTTTTTTTTTTTTTAAACCTCAGAGTGGCCAAAACTTTCTTTTCTTTTTTTCCTATCTCCATTGGTCAGTCATACAAATCAACCAATCATGACAGGCCAACTGAAAATAAAAAGGTGCGATCCCTTACGTCACTTATTCATATATTCATGTTTATCTTCACGAAGAGACCTGCGTTTGTTCGTGCAGCATGGCTATTCGGACTTATTTAAAAACTAAGAATCGGAGGACAAAAGGTAACAAATATTGTTACGGAGTGAAGCTTCTTCAAACAAAACGGAGGCTCGTATGTCTTTTACTGAACCTTTCTGTTCAGTTCCTTTATTGAAGAGAGAAAAAGGCGACAGCTGATAACGGCAACAGCTGTTCGTAACCAAGCCAACCAAAATATCAACAAAGCAAGATAGTGACAAAACAGAACCAGATACTTAAGCATTCTTCAAAATAAAAGACTTCTTCTATTCAAATAAATCATGTCTTGCACTTAAATATATTTCACTTCATCCTTGTAATTATATACAATCATGTTCAATTCAATTAATAATAATCATGTAATCTATGCTTAACATATAATTGTAAATCAGTCACTTATCATACTGAACAACATATAAGTGTAAAAAAGTCACAACATCCTCCCGCCCGATGAACAACTGTTCATGTGTATAAGATTTACCTTTCATTTAAAATACCTCTAAAGGATACAATAACTGAATAGGCCTGTGTAACAAGCCACCAGTCGAAGTACGAACATTGCATGAACGTATGAGACCATCCCTGCCTGGAAAGACCTCTACGATTCTACCCATTTTCCATGTCTGTCTGTGTGTATTGTCCTCTCCCAAGAGAACTACATCTCCTACTTTAAGTAGTGTTGGAGTAGGACTGTTCACCCTGTGGGCTGATTTCAAGTCCATCAAATAATCTCTGCGCCAGCGTTTGCAAAAGCCTATCAAAAGTTTCTGTTGGTATTTCCACCTTCTACCTAGCTGTTCACAGTTTGCAGTGAGTACCTGATTTAGGTGAGGTGAAGGAATAATCTTTGGTGGCAAGGAAGTTAAGCGTTTACCAACTAGGAAATGAGATGGGGTAAGTGGCTGGGGTTCCAATGCATCACTAGTTACATAGGACAGAGGCCTAGAGTTCAACACTGCCTCAACCTCAGTAAGAACAGTCGTGAGCTCCTCAAAGCTCAAGGATGCTTTCCCCAGTACCTTTCTTAAGCATGTTTTTACAGATCTCACAAGCCTTTCCCAGAATCCCCCCCACCAAGCTGCTCGCTCAGCAATAAACTTCCATGTGATTCCCTTGTCAGTGAAAAACTCTGTGAGTGTCGATCCTTGGATATTTTGCCACAACTCTTTTAAATCTTTGTCCGCCCTTTTGAATGTTCTAGCATTGTCGGAGTAAATGACCCTACATAGACCTCGTCTTGCGATGAATCTCTTTAAGGCCAATAAGAAATTCTCTGTAGTCTGATCTGAGACCAACTCTAAATGTACTGCTCTTGTCACTGCACATGTAAACAGTGCTATATATGATTTTACAGACCCGTCCTTAGTTTTAACATATAAGGGTCCAGCAAAATCTACACCAGTAACTTCAAAAGGAGGTGATTCTATTACTCTGTCTCGAGGTAAGGGAGCAGTGATCTGTTGTGCTGCCTTAACTTTTAGTTTTTTGCAAATGTAACATTTTGATACAATGTGTCTTACAAGCTGTCTGCCTCTCAAAATCCAATATTGTTCTCTAACTTGAGTTAATGTGTCTCCTACACCAGAATGCATCACTCTTTCGTGACACGACTGAACTAATAGTTCAGAATACTTGTGATTTGTCGGTAGTATCCAAGGGTGTTGTTCTCTGAAACTAAGATCTGAATTATGCAGTCTTCCCCCACACTTAGTAGACCATTTTCATCTAAGAACGGTTTCAAATCTTTGATTTTAGAATCTACCTTCACATTTTGCTTTGACCTTAGCTGCACTATTTCAGAACTAAAACAATTCTCTTGTGTAGACTTAATCCAGTACATTTCAGCTGCACTAAGTTCTTCTGTACTTAACTCTCCCTGAACCTTCAGACAAGATCTTGTGTTAGTAAGAAACCGCTTTACCCATGCAGTGATTCTTAACATGGTCTTAAGCTTGCTGTACCTTTCTAAGTTTAACAGAGGTTCAGTTTGCTCAGTTCCAGTGAGCTGTACAACTGTCTCATACCCAGACCTCAGCTCTGCATTCACTTCATCTACTACATAGTCACTCCAAATGTTCAGTTCCTTCTCATCTGTAGACAGTGAAGTGGGTCCCTTCCACACAGCTGGCTCTCAATAAGGCTCTGAGCATTGTGACCCCGCGTAAGCAGGTCGGCAGGGTTCATTTTGCCAGCACAGTGGGACCACAGTTCTGGATTTGTGATCCCTTGTATTTCTGCCACTCTGTTGCTCACAAATGGTTTCCATCGCCGTGATGAGTTGCGGATCCAGTGAAGCGTAATCATAGAGTCCGTCCACATGTTGAGCTGGTTTTTCTCCATGTTCAGTGGCTTAAGGAGGCTGTATCCTAATCTTGCTCCAATAAGTGCACCCATGAGCTCCAAGCGAGGTAATGTCATTTTTTTAATGGTGCTACTCGTGACTTGGAGGCCACAAAACTGGTAATAATCTCTCCTAGGTTGTTTTGTCCTTGAAGATATGCCACAGCACCGTAAGCCTTTTCACTTGCATCACAGTAGATATGTAACTTTACAGTGTGTGACTCTTTGTTTATCTCAGTGTGGTACCATCTGGGAATGGACACCAGGTGTAACAGTGGTAACTCCACACACCACTGCTCCCACTTCTTTGCCAAGTCAGTAGGTAAAGGTTCATCCCAGCTGAGCCCCCTTTCCCACATCTCTTGGAAAAGGCACTTTACTCGGACTGTAAAAGGAGTAAGAAACCCAATAGGGTCGAATATACGGGCTGATGTTTGTAGTACACTTCTCTTTGTATTTTCTCTGTCTTTCAAAATGTCCATTAACCCTTTTGATCAAACACAAATTCATCGTTTTCCGGTCTCCAAACCAGTCCAAGTACCTTAAGCACATTTCCACTGGACCCTGTATCACCAGTGAGCTCTACTCCATTCTCTTTCCACATGGCTCTCAGATTAGTTGAGTTAGTAACCCATTTGCAGAAGATCAGGCCTGCCTGAGAGAGAATGTCCTTTGCTGCAGTTGTCATGTGAAGAGCATCCTGCACAGTAGGTGAGCTTGAAATAAAGTCATCTACATACATAGAGTCTCTGAGAGCCTGTACTACTCTTGGCTGTTCTCTTTCAAATTGTTTGAGGTGTTTTCTGATGGTGGCGGCAAGCAGGAATGGGCTGGGAGTCACTCCAAAAACAACTCTTTTCATCCTCAGGACACGCACCTCATTTTTACAGTCCTTAGTTAAAGGTCCGTGCATCCACAAGAACCTGACAGCGTCTCTGTCCTTTTCTGCGAGTGAGATTTGAAGAAAAGCCTTAGTTATATCAGCAGTAAATGCTATCTTGTGCAATCTGAACATTATGAGCACATCTAGCAGGTTTGGGTTCAGGTTAGGTCCAGTGTGCAGACAGTCGTTGAGTGATGGACTGTTTGTCTCATGTGAGGATGCATCAAATACCACTCTAAGTTTGGTTGTGGCCTTTTCTTCTCTTACTACAGCATGATGGGGCATGTAATATTTCACAGTCTGTTGATTCATTTCTGGTTTTCTATCTGCAACCTCTTCACAGATACCATTTTGAAGATAGTCCTCTATTACATCGTTGTATCTGGCAAATAAATTTGCATCAGTCTTCAGCCTTCTTGTTAGATTCTCAAAGCGTTTCTTTGCTACCCTGAAGTTGTCTGGAAGGAGGTCTTTGTCACATTGCCAGGGTAACTCAACTTGGTACCTTCCGTTTTCAAATGTTGTTGTTTGTTCAAAATGTTGCATAACTTCTGAATCCTCTGGATTTTCTGATTGTTTATTTACAATACCCAGGGACTCCACCTCCCAGAATGCATGTAACTGCTTAGACAGCTGGGTGTCTTCGGTCAAACTAATGTACATACATGTGGTGTCTGATAGGTATTTTCCTAGAACCTACATAAAAGAACCACAGACAACGTATATGAATTTTATGACTAAACTTTTGCAAAAGGAAAATACTCTGTCAACTGCTCCTCCGAGCCGTTCACAGAGCATTCTGAAGATCTTTGGGTAGAGCTTGTCTTTTATTTTCAAACTTCAAAGAGGGAGGATAGGCAAGATAGACAGCAGAGGAAACAGCAGAGGTCGTAAAACATCGTACCCAAACACAGCAAAGGTCGTAAAACATTTTACCTAAACACAGCAAAGGTCGTAAAACAATTTAACATCTGACCCATGATCTGAGCCCGGTTCAAATCTCGGTCAAACTGTTTCACATGAAGATAACAGGCAGCTGTGACCTCCAGGTCAGTTCACACATACAGTTTAAAGAAGAGAACACTTTAAACTGACTAACATTAGACTGAATATGAACTAAAGTAACAACAAAATGATAATACCAAAAAATCTCTATCAGTGTCTGTAACACTGGAGGTCGTCACTGGTCCCTGTAAAGCCCATCCAAAAAGGGTTTCAACTGCCACTAATGAATCTGTAACCCTTTGGACCTTTCCAGTAACTGCCTGCCAGTAGTAATCTGCTCCAATTAACACCTGCAACTCCTGTTCATTAGCACCCTCTAGTGGAAAGTCTCCAAGCTGCAGCCCTCTTTTCTTAATCTCTGCTTGAATGGGCTCACTTGGTACCTTTATTACAGCAGTGCACACCTCAGGGGTCTCTACAGCCTCTATTTCGATTTTCCGTTCAGTGTTCCACACATTTTCAAGTTGAACTCTCACTATGTTGCGTTTCTCTGTTACAGGAGAGGTGGAACCAAAAACATGGAGGTTTAGTGTCTCTTGCCTCACAACTGGCAGTCCTAGGGCTCGGACAATGTTTCTGTGAACAAAACTGCACTGGCTGCCTCCATCTACCAGACAGCGAATTATTTTTCTCTCTTTTGGTCCTACAGCCCATGCCTTACCCATTTGGAGCAATACTGTTTTCTGGGTATTAGTCTTCACTTTGACTGAGCTGGTCAACGAAGACAACACAGCCTCTGCATTTTCACTATTGCTGGTACTGTCGACTTCTGGTTTAGCTGCAGATTGTTCACAAACTGACAAGTGGTGTTTTCGATTGCACTGCCTGCACAAATTCTTCACTCTGCAGTATTTCGCAATATGTTTTGGACCCAGGCAGACAAAACACCGTCCAAGCCTTTTCAGCTTCTCCCTGCGTGCACTTATTGTGAAGTCAGGACAGTTCTCTGGTTTATGGTCATTACTGTCACAAAACACACAGGTTCGCGGCACGACGCTGGCTGTGTGCAAAGCAGTCGCTGATGGGACGCTCCACTTTCTAGGTTGTTCACAGGCATAGGATGGCTTACCCATATGCTTGTGTTGTGGGCTCGGGCTCTTCCATGTGTGGCTTGGTCTGGTAAGCTGAAGCGCCCGTTCTCTGCTTTGCACTTCATTTTGCAGAAACCGAATCAATTCTGGGACTTTCCAATCATTGGTTGAGTTTTGTTGCCGTGTATAAGCAAGTGCTATGTCTTCTGGAATAAGCTGTAGCAACACTGGACATAGCAGACAGCCGTAAGTATCACTTTGCACTTCAAGAGACTCCAAGCTACGTATCTGGATTTCACATTCATCATATAACTGCCTCAAAGCTGCAACATCAGAGGATCTTCTCACAGGTGTCAAGTTCAGTAATTTGGACATATGAGCACTTATCACAATATCCTTCCTCCCAAAACGATTTTGGAGTAATTCTGTTGCAGCGTCGTAGTTGACATCTGTCATTGTCAGTCCTGCAATAGTCCGAGCAGCTGCTCCAGTCAGGTAGGATCTCAGGTAAGTGAACTTGTCCGTTTTACATAGTCCATCATTTCTGTGAATAGCTGATTCATACTGTGACCAGAATTCCTGCCATTGGCTTATTTCTCCATCATTTACCTTTGCCTTGGTGCATCACAGCCGCTGTAGTTTCTGAGCGTTCAATAAACGACCAACTTGGACTAATTACCTCGTTCTGTGTGAGTATCCATCATTTACAACAAACATCAAACACGGTAAATATGTTTCATTAAGTATTTAACAAACAAATGGCTTCTACCGTGATAATTATGTGAAATTAATTTAATTGTCTAATATAAAAAAATAGTTTGATGCTGTCTGGCTCAGAGTTTGAGTCTTTTCCTTCATCAAACAATTTTTTTCCCTCTTATTTAGTGGAAATGTTGATGTTGATGAGACTTAATGATAACCTTTTTCAACCTTTAGAGCTCCACTGTTGAAAATGAGAAGCTAACATTCACAAATGACAGTGACATAAAATCCAGTGCAACATCTGGTTTGAGGTGATACTTCTGGAACCTGTTGGAGGAAAAATATCCCAACTTCAGAAGATGAGCTTTAACTTAACAGAGCTCTGTGGTTCCTCCTATCAATCAGTATGAGAGTCGGTGTGAGGAGGCGCCATGTTAGGAAGATGAAATGGAAGCTGAAAGATCTTCAGAACAAACAGGTCATGATTCGGAATTACTGATTATTCCTCTTTCAGGACACAGGATCAATATAACCAGTTGAAAAGCTAAAATTAATGGTTATATGCCAGACATGGGAAAGTGGGATGCACTCCATGCCATGATGTTCAGAATTTAGGTCTCGTGGCATCTCAAGGTGTCAACATTGCAGCCAGTGGGCTGAGGGAAATACAGCCTTATTTTGTAGCAATTCAAGAGCTACTCAGCTTTTATCGCTTTGCAAAAACGTTAATCAGCACAGAAGCTCCAAAGCTATATATATTTATTTATTTTTGTCATCGTACCCCCAAGATTTTAAAACTACTTTCACCCCTGCCTGTATGTAAATGAGAACAATCAGAGGCAGATCATTATCAGGTTATTGCTTTTACTGAGGGCAATCTGTGTCATGTGACTAAGCTTTAATAGTAACATGACATGTGATGTAGCTATATAATGTAGATATGAGGATATAGATATTCACATTTACCTCACAGTATTTTTAGACTGTGTATGAATGTTGGTCCCTGTAATAATTTGGTCTTATTCGTGTCAATTTCTGTAAACCTGAAAATTCATCAGATATAAATGTTCTCTCTCTCTTAGTAAGGGAGCGAGTTCATCATCAGCTCATATAAAGCTGGTAAAAGTTTATTTTATTTGAGATGTTTCACTTTGACAAGTTGTACACAACAAGATTAAAAAGGAACAGGAGCAACATTCAAGTCAGCTCGTCATTGATGACGTGATCCTCAGGAAGCATATTCAAAGCCCGAATCACACGTCACAGATTGACGTCAATGAAGGACTGAACCAGAGTCCTTGAATGTAGGTATTCTACCATCATTTGGTCACTAAACTTCTTTTCGTCTTGCAGAACGAACCAGTTAGACAGGTTCTCAGGAGTTTCTCCTTCCTGTCTTGAAGGTTCAGTGTTCCCACACAAGACGACAAAGAACTGGCGCTCTGCAGGATGGGGGGCGGAGGAGTTGCCCCTCCTGCGGTCGCCCCGGGCCCGGCGGCATGGGCTGGCATTGGGGGGGCATTGCCCCCCCTCAGAGTCAGCCTTGCCCGCCCTTTTTTTTTTTTTTTAAACCTCACAGTGGCCAAAACTTTCTTTTCTTTTTTTCCTATCTCCATTCGTCAGTCATACAAATCAACCAATCATGACAGGCCAACTGAAAATAAAAAGGTGCGATCCCTTACATCACTTATTCATATATTCATGTTTATCTTCACGAACAGACCTGCTTTTTTCGTGCAGCATGGCTATTCGGACTTATTTAAAAACTAAGAATCGGAGGACAAAAGGTAACAAATATGCTTTTTTTTTGTAGGCTTTGTCTTTAAAAACATCCCCAAAAACTTACACCTTCCCGCATGACGCGTAAGGTAGGAAATTGGCGCTTTGCGGGGTGGGGGAGGAGGAGTTGCCAATGCTGCTGCTGTTGCGCTGCACGTCCTTGAGGGCAGACCTGCATGCAGGGGTGAAAGTAATGGGGTACGGTAGGGACTGCGTACCCCTAAGATTTAGCGGGGTAGTAGTACCTGCAAAGATGGGAGGGCTGTCTGCTATAAAAAAAATATCAATGGTTTCACTGTGCAGCCGTGAGTCCACCTACTAATCACAACTAAATCAGTTAATAAATAACTTTTCCCACTTCATGTTGTTTCTGAACTGTTGGTGCTTTACTAGAGAGCAGCGGTGCAATACGTCGATCGTGGAAGGTTTTGAGTCGATCTCGGCGTTAGGTGACACACTGAACGCCGCCAGGAGGCTGATACCCGCACGTCCTCCTCTGATTGGCTTATCAAAATGTCCGTAACTTTATTAAAAAACAACAACAACAAAAAAAGTGTTCAAATTAAGGTTCGTTTCGGTTCCATTACCAAAATAACTAGCAGAACAGGAGCTTAAAATTAACTAATCATCCACCGCTGTGTTCATAAGAGCGCTTATTAATAATCGCAAAATAAATACCAAGACTGAATATTATGGATCGGATTGTGCTTAAATGACAGAGACGGAGAATAAAACGGTGCGAGTGGTTTAGAGTTGATCACCTGTTCAGGTTGTTTTGTTTACCTTTGCCTTGGTGCATCACAGCCGCTGTAGTTTCTGAGCGTTCAATAAACGACACACTTGGACTAATTACCTCGTTCTGTGTGAGTATACATCATTTACAACAAACATCAAACACGGTAAATATGTTTCATTAAGTATTTAACAAACAAATGGCTTCTACCCTGATTATTATGTGAAATTAATTTAATTGTCTAATATAAAAAATAGTTTGATGCTGTCTGGCTCAGAGTTTGAGTCTTTTCCTTTATCAAACAATTTTTTTCCCTCTTATTTAGTGGAAATGTTGATGAGACTTAATGATAACCTTTTTCAACCTTTAGAGCTCCACTGTTGAAAATGAGAAGCTAACATTCACAAATGACAGTGGCATAAAATCCAGTGCAACATCTGGTTTGAGGTGATACTTCTGGAACCTGTTGGAGGAAAAATATCCCAACTTCAGAAGATGAGCTTTAACTTAACAGAGCTCTGTGGTTCCTCCTATCAATCAGTATGAGAGTCGGTGTGAGGAGGCGCCATGTTAGGAAGATGAAATGGAAGCTGAAGGATCTTCAGAACAAACAGGTCATGATTCTGAATTACTGATTATTCCTCTTTCTGGACACAAGATCAATATAACCAGTTTAAAAGCTAAAATTAATGGTTATATGCCAGACATGGGAAAGTGGGATGTACTCCATCACTGCAAAAAGTCCCCGTTCAAAAACAAGAAAAAAAAGTACAAAAATAGGGTATAATTTTCTTAAAATAAGAAAAAATATCTGCCAACAGAACAAGAAAATTTATCTTGTCAAGATTTTCTAAAACAAGAAAAAATATCTAACCAAGATAAACCTACAAATATCTTAAAATTAGTGTATTTGTACTTAAAACAAGCCAATTTTACTTATAAGATATATTTTCTTATTTTAAGAAAAATTATCTCAAGAAAATGTTACTTGACACTGAATTTCTTGAAATCAGCGTAAAATTTTCTTATTTTAAGAAAAATGTTCTATGTATTAAGAAAATAAATCTCATATATTCTATTTATATTACTAAAATGGGCTTCTTTTAAGTACAAATACACTAATTTTAAGATATTTGGAAAATCTTGACAAGATAAATTTTCTTGTTCTGTTGGCAGATAATTTTTCTTATTTTAAGAAAATTATACCCTATTTTTGTACTTTTTTTTCTCCTTGTTTTTGAAAGGGGATTTTTTGCAGCGATATACCTAAAACTAGTTTATTTTTGTTGCATAGGATTAAAATATATATTTTGTCATAGCCTTACTCAAGGTTCTTATGCTAAGACAAAAATCCAAAAATTGATCCTGTGAATACTGGAACAAGAGATGTTATTGGCTAGCTGAAATGAAGACATGAGTTCAATTACTTTTAACATCTTTATTACATTTAAGTTTCACATAAACACAATAAAACATGACTACTGGTCAGAATTTAAAGTCTGGATGGGCATCTGATTCTGAAACAATCCTGTAAAATGACAGAACAATGACGATCTGACACATCTGCCGCACTCATAAGATGCCCTAAGAGTCAAGCAAACCAAATTGTCCAAAGCAAAAAAAATCTTGGGATTAGATGTCAACAATAGGAGCTTCCTCCGCAATGAACTTCTTCCAATAAGCCATAGCCTTTTATATGTGGAAGTCTTGCCTCAGTTACGGACGGCGTTCTCAAGACGTCTGTCAGCAGCACAGAGAGGAGTGGTCCCACACACGGATGCTGAAAGGTGTAGTAGCTGTGATGTCCTCCTTTCAGAAGATCAGGGCAGGCATGGTTCCAATGGCCAGTAGAAAGTTGGTTTCACGATCACCACAGAGCTGAAAAGTGATCTTGTTTGAAGTTGTTGGGTCATCTGCTAATTGGAGCACAGACAGAAAAACAATCACAAAACAAACCACGTTTTAGGGACTAATCAGTGTAATGATGAATCAGTATCATAAATTTCTTACCTCAAGAATGTGAAGGACGCCGTCACTTGCAATTCCCAAAGTTTCTTGTAGATGGTGCAATACGTGATTGGAGACTTGTCTGGCATAGACTTCACCATGGCAACAGTTTGGTTTACTTGAAAAATAAAACAAGTCTTATTTTAGTTCATTTGCTCAATTACAATATTACATGAATTCAAGATGGCAAGAAAGTCATTTTAATTAACCTCTTCGACTCAAGGCCTCCTTTTGAGCAATATGGCTGAAAATAACATGCCCAAAATGAATTGAATGTATCTCAAGAACTACAGAGTTTATTTTAATTGTTTTGGTATCAAAACAAAGGCAAGACCCTAGAGAACATGTTACAGCTCTAAAAACCACCCTGCCTGTTACTGGGGAAAGTGTATTAATATGATAAACAGCAGAAATTAAGAAAAAAATCAATTTCCGCCTAAAAAAAACCACTTCAATCTATGAATGCTCCTTTCAAAACATGCAGTGAAAGCCAAAAAAAGTAGTAACAACAGTACACAATCTGACCTTTTACTGTGCCAAGTTTCATGAAAAAAAAGTCAATCATATGAGTTTTAGAGAGGTGCTACTAGATAAAATCTAGGCGGACCTTCCAAATGAGCCATTTTGGCACAATTTGTGCCATTTGAACTTTCTTAGTTTTATTTCTGTAGGGTCTGTTTTAATCATTTATTCTTTTCATATAATAAATTATTATTTATCATAAATAAGTAATTACATCTAATAATTGTTTTTGGGGGTTCTTTTGAAAAATCCACATTGCATTCATTCATAAAAAGAGAAAAAAAATAGACAATTTGTAATAGACTGAAAATGGAACAGATTAACTCACAATAACACTTCAAATAGAATTATACAACAATGAAAATGCAAATAGCAATGAAACCTAAGTTGTCAAAATGATATGATCAAAGGAAAAACTAATATATCTCATAATTACATTACAATAACTGCGCTCTGTGCGTAAAACCTCCCAATTCCCCATTCATTTTTTCAAAACTACGCGGGGCAGTTTCTCGGGAACCCATTGGTCAATTTTGACGATTGACATGTCGTTCGAACCGTCAGAGCCAATAGAATCTGAGGGCGTTGACATTAATACGGAAACTAAAGTTATTCACCAATTACAGCGAAAAAAAGGCATGTGACGTAAATTGACCAATTTTGACCCATCGTAATACGAATCCACATAAAACACGGAAATGCCTCTGCGCCGAACCAAAAACCATGTGAGATGTACTCAGGGAAAAGGGATTATCGGACCAGGTGGAAATATTTACTCTAATATGGATTATGACCACGAAACGGCAAAGGTAGGACTGGAGTTTTGATTTTACCTTCGTGAAATGAGCTATTTCTGTTTTTCTTCTTTAGCTGCTGGTTCAGTGAGTTTTGCACGTAGCGTGGTGACTCTGGTATTGTTAAAAACCTCAGAGCTTCGGCTTTACTCTGATTAATAGTTTTTGTACATCGGGCCTCCTTGCTCTTTTACTATTGCGTTTTTTACCGGGTGTGCCTCGTTAGCCTCGTTAGCGTCTAATTGCGTTTCTTTTTATCAATCTGCTTAGTGTTCATTCTGGGTGTTGTTGAGGAAGAAAATATCGATCCTATCATTTAGAAGAGCTTTTTCCCTTTACGTGGATATGCAATATGCCTATATTGATAAATGTATAGCATGTGTTTTTAATTGATCTTGTTGCGGCAAGCGCCGAGGACCCAAATTTGGTTCCTCTAGCGACAGAGAGGTTAAATCAAACTAGGACTACTTAAATTCACCAATTAAAATAGTGTTTAAAATATCCTGGTAACAGTGTGGAATATCTAACCTAGGCTGTTAGACTCATTGCATTTAAGTTTTTTAATTACAGCACATCAAACACCCTCAGTTAGTGAAATACTAGGCGGAATTGCCCTTTAACCATTTCCCGAATCAGAAGCTATATGAGAAGCCACCTTAGCTATGTTAAAAAACGGAAGCTACCAAGAACTCGTGTCGATATTATTTTTAAGCCACATCTATTGTGGTTAATGACTGTTCAAAGCTCATATTCACAAGAGCGGCTCTTTAACCGCGGATGAAAATTGGTATATCACGACATGCTAGCTAGCTTCAGTTAGCTTATCTTAGAAAGACAGACTTTAAACTTACCTCTGAGTACAGCAGCTGTAGGGTCTATACACGTAAAAAAGTCCTCCATCTTCATTCATGTCCAACCGAGATTAGAGAATTTGCCAAAAGAAAATCTTATAAAAGTACAGTAGATAAAAGCTTAGTTAGGCTGTTACAACTGAATTAACCGTTAATCAGGGCAGTTAAATGATCTCTCGCGTTGCCATTAGTGATGTGCGGATTGATACTGAAATATCGATTCTTCCGATACCAGAACTTAATTCTTTAAAATCTATTGTTAGATCCAAGGATCAATACTTTCAACACTTTAGTAATTTGAGATAATGTAGATTAACAAGAGCACGTTAGAAAGTAACTAAATTATTGAGATCTTGCCTAAATAAAACGTTGTTAATGGGAACTACTTTTTCTTCCGCCTGGTAAGTATGTAATGTGTAAGGACGTAATGCCCATGCGCAGCGTGCTGCTGACGCTCACTCACTCAGAAATGAACATGTTGACAGATTATTATAAAAGTGACATGGAGCTATTTCAGCTGTCATTTTATATTAGTTTTAATAATTAAACAAGGATGTATTTAGTAGGGTTATTACTTTACTAATTTTCTCTTTTTTAGTTTGCAACTCCATTTTCACATGTTTTGTATATTTCTGTTGAATTAAAATAGTTTATAGTAAACGAGATTGTTCTCAATGTCCTTCTGAGTGTAAAATGAGTCCATCAGAGTACATTGTGTTCTTTTTATGAAGCCAAGATATGGATTACATCTATTTTTATTTAGTTAAGAAACAAATTAACTGTCTTTGCACAAAGTATGGGATCTGTATTGCCAATACCAGCTTAAATTTTACTCGGTATTGGATCGGAAAGAAAATCTGTTGTATCAAACATTAATACTATCTCACTGACATTTTGGCGCTTTCCCATTTGGATTGTATGATGTCATAAAAGGGGTTACAAACATGATGAATAAATATTGTTCAACTAATATTAGTAACTTATAAAGTAAGAATTTGAATATAAACCAAAAGTTCAAATATTTATCATGACATTGAGCTAATCAATATTGTTCATTCTAATCTCATTGTGTGGAATACCAGCCATTTCAAATCACACATCAATAGAAATTTCATGACATGTCAGTAAAAGGTCCCACATCTTGCATCAAGAAGATCAGATTAAGGTCCACAGCAGACGGAAACATGCCAAGAATTATCTTGATATATAAACTGATATTGTCTCTGAAATTGTTGTGTTAAATGTCAACCGTTTAAATATTAAATTATAATTTCCAGTACACTCTGCCAACTTATACAGAGTATAAGTTCATGTTTTTTTTTATTTTCATTGCCAATAACAAAATGATTCCATTTGGACATAGTCTGTTTTAATTATCTGAAGACATTTCATTAAGTATGTGATTTCATTTTCTGTGCTTGAAATAAGAAATTTTTAATTATATAAAATAAGTTCTAGACTTGAAGTTTGATTGGTAAATATTGATATTCTAGATTCTGAATTACTGATTATTCCTCTTTCTGGATACAGGATCAATATAACCAGTTTAAAAGCTAAAATTAATGGTTATATGTCAGACATGGGAAAGTGGGATGCACTCCATGCCATGATGTTCAGAATTTAGGTCTCGTGGCATCTCAAGGTGTCAACATTGCAGCCAGTGGGCTGAGGGAAATACAGCCTTATTTTGTAGCAATTCAAGAGCTACTCAGCTTTTATCGCTTTGCAAAAACGTTAATCAGCACAGAAGCTCCAAAGCTATATATATATATATTTATTTATTTTTGTCATCGTACCCCAAGATTTTAAACTACTTTCACCCTGCCTGTATGTAAATGAGAACAATCAGAGGCAGGTCATTATCAGGTTATTGCTTTTACTGAGGGCAATCTGTGTCATGTGACTAAGCTTTAATAGTAACATGACATGTGATGTAGCTATATAATGTAGATATGAGGATATAGATATTCACATTTACCTCACAGTATTTTTAGACTGTGTATGAATGTTGGTCCCTGTAATAATTTGGTCTTTTTCGTGTCAATTTCTGTAAACCTGAAAATTCATCAGATATAAATGTTCTCTCTCTCTTAGTAAGGGAGCGAGTTCATCATCAGCTCATATAAAGCTGGTAAAAGTTTATTTTATTTGAGATGTTTCACTTTGACAAGTTGTACACAACAAGATTAAAAAGGAACAGGAGCAACATTCAAGTCAGCTCGTCATTGATGACGTGATCCTCAGGAAGCATATTCAAAGCCCGAATCACACGTCACAGATTGACGTCAATGAAGGACTGAACCAGAGTCCTTGAATGTAGGTATTCTACCATCATTTGGTCACTAAACTTCTTTTCGTCTTGCAGAACGAACCAGTTAGACAGGTTCTCAGGAGTTTCTCCTTCCTGTCTTGAAGGTTCAGTGTTCCCACACAAGACGACAAAGAACTGGCGCTCTGCAGGATGGGGGGCGGAGGAGTTGCCCCTCCTGCAGTCGCGCCAGGCCCGGCGACATGGGCTGCCTTTGGCGCCCTGCGGGATGGGGGCGGAGGAGTTGCCCCTCCTGCGGTCGCCCCGGGCCCGGCGGCATGGGCTGGCATTGGGGGGCATTGCCCCCCCCAAAGTCAGCCTTTGCCGGCCTTTTTTTTTTTTTTAAACCTCAGAGTGGCCAAAACTTTCTTTTCTTTTTTCCTATCTCCATTGGTCAGTCATACAAATCAACCAATCATGACAGGCCAACTGAAATAAAAAGGTGCGATCCCTTACGTCACTTATTCATATATTCATGTTTATCTTCACGAAGAGACCTGCGTTTGTTCGTGCAGCATGGCTATTCGGACTTATTTAAAAACTAAGAATCGGAGGACAAAAGGTAACAAATATTGTTACGGAGTGAAGCTTCTTCAAACAAAACGGAGGCTCGTATGTCTTTTACTGAACCTTTCTGTTCAGTTCCTTTATTGAAGAGAGAAAAAGGCGACAGCTGATAACGGCAACAGCTGCACTGTAAAAAAAAGTCCGTAAAATCAACAGTAAAATCTGTGAATCATGACAGAAAATGTTGTAAAGAAAAACACAATTATATTTTGTTCATTTACCAGTATGATGTTGTATAACGTAGAACAGAAATTATTGTAAATTTTAAAATGTGAAATTGTAAATAATATTGTATTTAGTTGTAGAAAACACAAATTTTGTATTGTTAATGAAAAAGTTGGATCCTTCACAACATTTCAGCGTGTAAAACTACATTTACATTCTGTGATGATTAAATCCAAATGAATTGGAAGCTAGCTTACCATTTTTTTGCTAGGGAGAAATAAGTTTGGGCTTCCCTGTTTAAGCTGTTGCCCCTGAGACCCAACTCCAGATAAGTAGAAGATGGACGGATGGATGGATAATGAATAAATGAAATAATTATGATTTGGAAATTAATGTGGAATTAAGTAATTATGATTCCACATTGTTTACTTCCAATTTTGTTCACTAGTTATCTATTTATTCACTTGTATTTTCCCACTTCTTTAGATTGTCATTTCCTCTTTATTCATTTACTTATTCTCTGTCAATTTTGATTGGATCATTTCTTCTATTTCAGTCTAACGTGGAGGAAACATATGAATCAACAAGGAAGTCATGTACCTGCTTATGGTACTGTATTTTATTTTTATTTATTATTTTTGCTAACACTGGATTTTTTACCTTCACCGTTGCCATTATAAGCTCAAAGTTCGGCTACTGCGAGAAAGACAGAGACACCGCTTTGTGCTCAACTCCGGTCTGTTCTGCTCTCTGATTGGTTCGGCTTACCTGGCGCCTGAAAGCTGTTTTGAACAAGTTGCGTACACGGTTTCATCTCAGAAGAAGCTGAATTGTGCTCAAACCTTGACAAGAAAAGAGCGCTGTTTGACCTCGTCAGCTTCAGCAAATGTAAGTTAAGCTTTGTTTTCTTCAAACGTAACGGTAATTTGTGTTTCTGGGGAGATTACATTTTGTTTTTAAGGCGTCATATTGCTTCTTGGAACAATATGCAGTAGAATCATTTTTTG